>NC_071994.2:33469464-33782142 GCF_028885655.2 Pongo abelii | reverse complement strand
GACTGTTTTTATACTCTTCTCCTTGATTTTGCTTTCTTCAGTTTCACTAAATGTTGAAAATTTTAATGTCTAGATACTGATTTTATTTATTCTGCTTGGCATTTATCGTGCTTCTTTAATCTGAGAATTCATGCCTTAATACTTAAAAATTGTTAGTCATTATTTGTTTGAATATTGCCTCTATCCAATTTCCATATTTTTTTCCTTCTGGAAATCTGGCTAGACGTGTGTTAAACTTCACTCTGTCCCCCATATCACTGACTCCGTATCACTTCTTTCATGTATTTTAACTTTTGTCTCTCTGTGCTGCACTCTGGGTAATTTCTTTAGGTCCATCTTATGGTCCATAAATTATGTCCTTAGCTATGTCTAATATATGCTACTTATCTGTTTTTTGTTTTCATTATTATATTTTATGTTTCAGAAATTCTTTGTAGCTTTTCAAAATGATTTGCTTAATTTGCTTAATTATCTTTTCCGTAATTTGTGTAATCCTGTTTTATTTCTTTATGCATATTAAACTTATTTTATATTCTATATCTGATCATTGTAATATTTCCAGTTTTCTGATGACTTTCATTCAGAGTGATTCGTTTACTCTTATTATTATTTTTTAAAGATACAGGGTCTTGTTATGTTGCCCAGGCTAGCCTTGAACTCCTGGGCTGAACGGACCCTCCTGCCTTGGCCTCCCACAGTGCTGCGATTACAGGCATGAGCCACCATGCTTGGCCCATTTACTCTTCTTTTTAGTGATTTTTTTTTTGTTATAAACCTATTTCCTTAAAATTTTAACTGTGGGGATTGTTAGAGCCCTGTGTTTAAAGTGACTTTCTCCAGAGAGGACAAATTTGAACTTATTCCAGCCATGGCACAGTGCCCACCAGGGGGTGGTTTAATCACATCTTTAGCTCAAGTTGTTATCATTCTTCCAACTCACACTACTAGTGTGAATCTGGTCCTAAACCCAAATGAATGGGGCTTTTGGTTAGAGATTTTCAGGGAGACTTTTTCAAAGTACTTGATTTTTTTTGGTGCCCCTAATAGATTTTAACTCACTAATAGCCAGATAGTTTTCTCCTTTTTGGTGCCATGAGCCCCTTTGGCAGTCTGCTGAAGCTCTTGGGTCCTTCTCAGAATGAGAGTTTTATTTATGGAATTGAAAAAGAAAACAAATATATTGAAATACAGCTTTATTCACAGACCCTTGAAGAGGTGCCCAGAATATTAACCTGTGTGACACATTTAAATTACATCTCTAATCTTGATGGAGAAAAAGTGGTTTATGATAGGACTCATTTCCTCAGTTTCTTAAATGAGGAAATGGAGCTGGCACCAGTGAGCTCTACGAAGGCTCTACTGCAGTCTTCTCATCTGTATTTGAAAAGTGTCTCTGCCATGATAACCACATGGTACCTTGGAAAGGAATCTCTTAAGTTTTTAGTTTTGTACCCATAGGCTTTCCAGTAAAATATGAAATTAGACAAGATCTACACTACCTGGGGTTATTGAACTTATATGTGAATGATGATCTCAGAAAACAAACAAAAAGAAGGGAAAATAAATGGGATCAGTTTTACTTTGAAAGCTATGATTTATTTCTTTATTAACTGCCACAATAGAATGAAATATTATTTATTCATTGTTCTTTTCGGTAGCTGTGGGAACATTGAACTGCTTCAAATCACTGGAAACAATCCAATTGAACATCCTTAGAAGACTGATTAATTATATCTATATAATAAAATCCTATGCAGCTATTAAAAAGAATAGAGATAGATATGCTCTTATAGAATGAACTCTAAGATATGTCATTAAGTGGAAAAGGAAAAGTGTACATTGTGTGTTTTCACTTGTAAAAATCTGTCCATTCATAAAGCATGTGATATTTCTGGAAAGAGGCACTGGTAATTGGTATCAGCGATTGCTTCTGGAAAGGAACTTGAGATCTGGGGGATGATGGGAGGAGAGACTTACTTTTCATTGTGTGTCTATTTGCATTGTTTGAATGTTTTGCCATGTGGATGTATTAGCTCTAATTAATTCATTAAAGATGAACTGTCCTTGCTTTTAGCAGCTATTGAAATGAAATGAAAGCATATAAAGAATATGTACTAATTAAGCCTGTCAAGTTATATATTTCACTAATGAATACACTACTCTGCAAAAAAGAGAGAAATTCTCAACAACTAGGGCTGCTCCAAATAAGACCAACCAGTATTTGAGTTCAGGGATGAAGATGGGTGGCCCCCGGTTCAGGTGTTCCTTATTGGAGGGTCTTCCTGCAGTTGCTATCTTCCTTACACCACATATCCACTGCTTTATAGCTCTCTGTACTCTCTGCTGCTGCTCTCTTTGGTCTTAAACTTCTGGAGGCATGTTCCTCACACACTACCTGGAACAGAGCAGGTCTACAGTAAATGGAGGAAGAATGAGTCACTCTTGATCCTGCCAGGAGTGAAGTCTAGGGATGCAGAAATAGTAGGAGGCCCCGTGTCTTCCCACAATGGAGAGCGCAGCACAGTCAGGCCCCCAGGTCCCAGTGGCTCTCAGTTGGATGAGGGACCAAGGGAAGGGCCATGGTGAGGAAGCACAACCAAGAAGGACTGAGTCTGATGAGGGCACCATTCTTTGACATCCCTAATTTATCCCAAACCTCTGTTGTGGGAGTGGCTGCTGGGAGAGGAGACAAAGCCCGCAGAACAGTGGGAGTAGTAGGTGGGAGAGAATCAGAGAGAAGTTGGATACCAGCAGTTGTTCAGTGGAATTTCACAGTGCCTTTCAAGAATGAAATTCAATTTATATTTAGAATTTGACTTGAATCCAGAAGAAGCAGACAAGCTGGCTAATACCAAGACACTGTATGAAATAATTTGTGTCGGTTATTGAAAGGATTTGTAATCAAGTGTGAAAAGGATGTCTGGTCATGATCATTCATTCACATATTTTTGGGGCATTGTGTCCCACGAGGTGTATAAGATGAATTAGGTCCTCTGTCTTCAAGTAGCTTATCGAAAAATAATTTTGCATAATGGTTAAGAATGATATGTTGGACTCAAATTCTTGGGTCCAAAGTCTGGCTCTGTTACTTGTGGTGTGACCTTGAGCAAGTTATTGAATCTCCTTGTGCTTCAGTTCCCTCATCGTCAGCGTGGGGACAGTAGTGCCTGTTTCATAGGATTGAATAAGATAACAGATGTAAAGTGCTTAGGGAAGTGTCTGGCATAAACAGGACTCAATGAATATCAGTTTTTAAAAAACATTCAGCCCGTCTGCCATGTGGGGACACAACAGGAAGACAGCCATCTATGAGCCAGGAAGTGGGCCCTCATAGACACTGAATCTGTTGGTGCTTTGATCTTGGACTTCCTGGCCTGCGGAACTGAGAAATAAATTTCTGTAGTTCATAAGCCAAAAAATTCTTTTACATTGATTCACTGTACATTTTTGAAGCTCTTGCAATGTGTCAGATACTGCTGCAGGTATTAGGGATTGTGGACATGGAGGGCAAAAGTCCTGTCTTTTTTTTTTTTTTGGAGACAGAGCCTTGCTCTGTCACCCAGGCTGGAATGCAGTGGTGCAGTCTCGGCTCACTGCAACCTCCGCCTCCCAGGCTCAAGCGATTCTCCTGCCTCAGCCTCCAGAGTAGCTGGGATTACAGGCGTGTGCTACTGTGCCTGGCTAATTTTTGTATTTTTAGTAGAGACGGGGTTTCACCATGTTGGCCAGGCTGGCCTTGAACTCCTGACCTCAAGTGATCCGCCCATCTCGGCCTCCCAAAGTGCTGGGATTACAGACATGAGCCACTGTGCCCGGCATTTTTTTTCAAAAGTCCTGTCTTTAAAGAACTCTGTGGTTGGTGTATTAGTTATTTCTTCCTTTGTAACAAATTACCCAACACTTAGTGGCTTGAAATTACAAGGGACATTTCTTACCTCTCACAGTTTCTGCAGGTCAGGAATTCAGGATCAGCTTGGCCAAGTAGTTCTGCTCAGGGTCTGTCAAGAGTTTATATCCCAAATGTTGGCTAGGACTGCAGACATCTAAAGGCTTGGCTGGTGCTAGAGGATACATTTCTTCTTTTTTTTTCTCTCTCTCTTTTTTTTTTTTTAAAATTTAAGTTTTAGAGGATACATTTCTAAGATGGCTCACTCATATGACTGGAACATTGCTTCTTTTCCACATGGGGGTCTTCATGGTGCTGCCCTAGTGTCCTGAAATGTGGTAGCTGGCTTTCCTTTTGAGCAAGTGATCCAAGTGATCATGCCAAAAATTGCAATGCCTTTTATGACTTAGCCTCAGAAGCCAGACACCATCACTTCTGCTATATTTCATTGGTCTTGCAGCTCAGCCCTCTTTCAATAGGGAAGGGACTCTACACAAGCATTGGTACCAGGAAGTGAGTGTCCTTGAGGACTGTTTTGGAGGCTGTCTACCACAGTTGAGGAAGAAGACATATAATCGTACAAAAAGTGCCATGATGGAGATTTACCACAGGGGTCTTCTTGTGGCAGCACAGTCTTGTCAAGACAGGAGAAAGTGAAGCTTGAGGTCAGTCTTAAAGGAAAAGATATTCAGCCTGGACAAAGGAGAGTGTTCAGGGCAGAAGGAACTGCAGGTGGAAAGTCACAGAGTTGAGAATGAACATAGCATACCCTGAACGCTTGAAGTACATCTCTTGGCCTAAAGCAAAGGGTCTGGTAGGGCAGGGGCAAGAAGATAAGTAAGATGATGATGTGAGTAATGACCTACCTATATGAGAATGATGCAATGATGGTTTAGACAGGTTGTGACAGCTGCACTTAAACTCATAAATGAATGAAAACTATTTCATATTCCTTAAGGATTTAACTCTCTAAAAAACCTTTGTAATGTTTAAGATGCCTGTGCATCCATCCATCCATCCACCCACCCACCCACCTACCCATCCATCCTTCCACTCACCCATCTATCCACCCATGCGTGCATGCATGCATCCATCCATCCACCTATCCAGTCAGTTTTTATTCATTGTGTACATGCACATGAACTTGCATGCGCACACACACACACACACACACACACACACACACACACACAATTTTAGCATTCTTTGCATTACTTTTTCTTCATAGCACTAATTACTACCTGGCATTATGTTACATTTTATGTTAATTGCCTGTGTCTTTCTCTAGATATAAACTCTAAGACATCAGAGATTTTGTGTTTATGTCATTTTACCCTTAGTACCTAGACTAATGCTTGGCACATGTTAGGGGCTCAATAAACCTGTAGTTGAATAAATGCAAGAGTGAAGTGAGGTGGTAGAAGTATGCAGAAGATGCTGTGAGAACTTGAGGAAAGAATGAGCATTCCAGACAGAGGAGTTCTCATGAGCAAAGGAGTGGAGACAGAGAAGAGCATGGCCTCGCCTCGCTGTGTAGTGTGGGAAACCAGAAGTATAATTTCAAGACAAAAGCATCTTCTAGCAGTTGCTTTCATTCAATAACTTATTTTTTTAAATTATTATTTTTAAAAAATTTTAAGTTTTACTTTAAATTATGGGATACATGTGCAGAACATGCAGTTTTGTTATGTGGGTGTACATGTGCCATGGTGATGTGCTGCACCTATTAACCCGTCATCTAGGTTTTAAGCCCCACATGCATTAGGTGTTTACATTTGAGGAAAGCTTCTTTGGAGGTATTTATGAATTTAAAACTCCACTAGTGGATAGATTTTCTTTGTGCTGCAGCCATAATAATACTCAGAAACATGAATACCAGAGGTGTATGTCCTTCCCACGAGTGAGCCTTATTCTCAATACTGTGTGTGTTTATCTCTTAAAATATATTTCCTTGCTGCAGTGGCAAGACATTTAGTCTTCTCTATAGAGTTGACATGAGATGTGGTTTTTGGCATCTCTGTGGCCTTGAAGATATTTTTTATGTCAGATTGGTACTAGATAGAGCCACAGTTTGGAATATTTTGCAGTAGAGGAGGCTGCAGGTCTGTGATGAGAATAGGTTGATTCAGCTATTGCTTGTACTGCTACACTCCAGGGACAGCTCGAGGTCTTTTGGTTATGATATTCCCAGTGTTCTTCCTCAGTGCGGGAATGCTGGCATGCCAGAAAGTGCTTTTCTGTGACCTCTGCTTGTCTGCTTTTTGTGAACTTCAGGAAATGGCTACTCAGAAGAAAGATAAAACCTTCATAGATTTCCAAGTACTGCATTTGTGAAATACCTCCTCAGTAGCAGCCAGGTTATGTTCAGGTAATCTGAAAGTATGAACACAGACAACCTTTGAAAACCGTTTCAAAAGAAACAACTTGGCTCCCAGAATTTTGGCTGGTCCCCATCGTTTCCCCCTCAGTGACTCACTTTGGTTTGATGATTGTTACCCACCTCTCCACACACTTAGCACTGTAATTGTTCAGTATCAAAGAATACATCCTCTGGGTTTACAGGGGCAATGAACTTTTGTTTCTATTGAAAAAGTGGAACTCAAGTTTGATCTTAAATTGGAATAAAAAGTTAACAGTGATTGTCTTTGGGTGTTGGGACTGTGGATATGTTTTTCATCCTTCTACTTTTCAGTTTTTCCCTTAAATGTCAATAATGAACATGTATTATTATTTTATAATGGGCTTAAAGCCAAGAAACTTTTTGGAAAATTTGCTCTTCAATATTTTTTTTTCTGTGTGTGATTTCTAGAGATTGTTTCTGCAAAATGGATCCTGATTTCTCATGCTTTTTCTTCTTTGGAGTTTACATTTTAGTGTCTGTTATGGTGGATTGAGTGATGGCTTCAAATAGCAGAGGAAGATTCTCATTTATTAGCTGAGACTTGCCTGGAGAAGGAGGCAAGTCAGAGCCAAGTCAGTGAGACTCTTGAAGTCATCTGAGTCTGGAGCAGGCTGCCAAGAGGAGACATCTATTCCCTACCCC
Source organism: Pongo abelii (assembly GCF_028885655.2). Taxonomy (NCBI): domain Eukaryota; kingdom Metazoa; phylum Chordata; class Mammalia; order Primates; family Hominidae; genus Pongo; species Pongo abelii. Next base: position 33,775,213 of record NC_071994.2, on the reverse strand, counting down.
AGACCTCTTAGTTCCTGTCAAGGAAATCCAGAAGCCGCCATTCTTCTGTGACTCTCTGTTGTTGGTAATTAGTCATTAATGCTGTCGAGCCCTGTTTTGCCCTGGCACATGTCTGCCAGTGAGTCTGACAATGTGCCTTTCAGCAGGTGCTTTTGAAATACCACCTCCTGATGGTCCTCTCTGACCTTACGGTTGCATCTTCCTCCCACTAAAAGCAGACACATCAGATACTTTGTGGGACGCTGCCTGTGCCCAGCCTAGGGTAACTAGTTGACCATGTGACATGTCAGATGAAGTCCTAGATCTGGAAGAAAAGGAAGGCAGCAGTTTTGAGCAAAAATAAGACAGGGTTGAAAATAAGCCCTACCTATTTGACCAGCTCACCGATTTTTAACTCCCGGACTCAGATTCCCACAGAAAGCACATGCAGGTGACAAAGTAGATGAAATCAGCCTTCCAACCAACCCGTTAGCTATCCATCACTGTTTGTCTTAAGTAAATAGCTATTTGCAGAGCTGCTTCAGTGGCTTTTTGGTGACTTGGCTTTATGGTATGCTTGTAGCTTTTCCTTAGATGAAAATTTCAGAGGTTGTTCAGTCTGATAACACTCAAGCATAACTGAACACCTCATTTAGTTATAACCTCAAATACTTCTTTATCTTGAAGATGATCAAGGGCAAATGTAAGAAAATCCCCTAATACACAGCCACTTGGGATGAAAATGGGCGAGTTGGGCTTTCCATTTAGGTTCAGTCAAAGACGTATCCGTAGAAAACTGGGTTGGGCACAGTGGCCCACACCTGCAATCCCAGCACTTTGGGAGGCTGTGGTGGGAGGATTGCTTGAGCCTAGGAATTTGAGACCAGCCTGGGCAACGTAGCAAGACCCTATCGTTACAAAAATATAAAAAACATTAGCTGGACATGGTGGTGCACACCTGTAGTCCCAGCTACTCAGGAGACGGAGGTGAGAGAATCACTTGAGCCTGGGAATCCAGGGCTGCAGTGAGCTACAACTGTGTCACTGCACTCCATCCTGAGTGGCAGAGTGAGACCCTGTCTCTTAAACAACAACAACAACAATGACAAAACTGCTCTGGAGTCACCGCATACAGTTCTTTGCTCAACTCCAACACTGCAAAAATCTCCGGCTGCACAGAGATTGCATGGTGGTGCATCACGACCTCTTGCCGTTTTCCAGAGAGGTATGCTGGATGGGACCATAACAGCTGCAAACTCTCCAAGAGGGGGTTCCTAAAATTCATGAACACTGTACTGTACTGGTTGCCTTCACAAAGAACCAGAAGGGCTCTGGTACCCTTGACTGCATGATGAAGAAACTGGACTTCAACTGTGATGGGCAGCTAGATTTTCAGGACTTTCTCAATCTTACTGATGGTGTAGCTGTGGCTTGCCCTGACTCCTTCATCCCGGCTGGCCATGCCCATGAGAAAATCTGAGGTGCCCTTGAGCCTGGCCCCCTGACCCAGTCCCTTTCCTTCTAGCCCCCCTACTTTCCATTTCTCTTCACAGCCCACACATCCCTTGAGCTCAGTGTACCCACCACCCCTTGAAGGTCACTTCTGTTGGTAGTGATAAAACACAATATTGTTTCAAACACACACAAACACAGACCCTCAGGTTTGTAGATAATCTATTAGATGTTCTTTCCTCAGTCCCTTCAGCAGTTACCTTTATAAGGACCTACTATGTGCAACGCTGAGGATTCAGAAAGGAAGAAGACATGAATTTTTCCTGGGTGAATTTATTGTCCTAGAAGGGCAGGTGAGACCCATGCACAAATAGATTTTGCAGAGTTGAAGGTGGATATTGCTTCAGGAAGGCATAAAGTGTTATGGGCCCGAATCTCAACAATTTTACAAGGGGACAACATAAACAACCAACCTGGAACTATTTATAAATATCCATGTGCACATAAAAAAGTGTTTATTTTTCCTGAAGTTTCTCTAACATATGGGCATTTCTCCCTACATTATTTCTATTTATTGCACACACTGGGGCAAATTTATCATCCTGCGTAAATGTCATTAAATTTTACTCACTCTCCACTCTGAGTTAATTTGTTTGCTTTGTAGCTGAAGGGTTGTTCTGATCTTGTCTGAAAGACAGAAAACAGAAGTCTCTCACTTGTGACAACTCCCTCAGCCTCCTTTCTTTACTTGTAAGCTATGTTTCAACAGAAGCAGACTGAGCTTCTCTCCAGAACTTATTCCAACTTGGGGAAATGAATTAGACAATCTGGAAAAAACCTCAAAAGCAAACCTTTCTCCCCCTTGAACAAGTCCCTAAGCAGCCAGCCTGGTTTCTTTCCACTCCGTTAGGCCTTGCTGGGACTCCTCTAGAATTCAAGACCAATTAGCTGTCATTTATTGAGTGCTTACATATAGTCACCTCAAACTCTCTCGCAATATCAGCTGAAGAAACTGAGGCCAAGAAGTCAAGTAATTTAGCCAAGATCACAGAGCTGAAATTTAGACCTGGGTTTGCCTCATTCCAAAAACTGATGATTTTCCCCATTGTGCTATGCTACTCTTAAATCCAAAATCCCAGTAGAGGAGAAGATACCTTTTAGTTCAAAGAATTAAACAACCCCTCCCCCTGCCCCCAAAACCATCTTTATTTGCCCAGCTCTCACATGTCTATAATCCCTTTGTTCTCCTGCCCTTCTCATATCCAGGAGGTAGGTGAAAGCTGGGTGAAATAGCAGAAGGAAGCTGCCTATCATAGCTGTCCCCATGCAAAATAGAAGGGTGTTCTTTAGGTTGGTGCAAAAGTAATTGCCATTGAAAGTAATGGCAGAGGCCGGGCATGGTGGCTCACACCTGTAATTCCAGCACTTTGGGAGGCTGAGGCAGGTGGATCACGAGGTCAGGAGATCGAGACCATCCTGGCTAACACGGTGAAACCCTGTCTCTACTAAAAACACAAAAAAATTAGACAGGCGTGGTGGTGGGCAGCTGTAGTCCCAGCTACTCGGGAGGCTGAGTCAGGAAAATGGCGTGAACCCGGGAGGCGGAGCTTGAAGTGAGCCAAGATCGCGCCACTGCATGCCAGCCTGGGTGACAGAGCGAGACTCCATCTCAAATAAATATGTATGTATGTATGTATGTATAGGCAGAAACTGGAATTACTTTTGCACCAACCTAATACCTTTTTGCCACACTAGAAACCTTCTAGTGATTGGCTGTTGGTGAGTTGGTTTTGCCTCCTGCTCCATAGTTCAGCCTGTCAGGTGTTTCTCTGAGGGTCCGTCGCCCCGTGTGTCCCCTGGCACTATGTGGATCTTCCTGTTTGCAAGGACCTGGAGGCTGCTTTGCAAGGACCTGGAGGCTGGGGCGAGTGGGATGCAGGTTGTGGGACCAGTGGCTCTGTTTAATCTCTTGATGAAGTGAGAGCTTTCCTTCCTGCGGACACACTCCCTCTTGCCCATTTTGGTGACTCAGACATGGCCAGAATTGACTCATGCTTATGCTTAAGAAGGAATCTTTCCAGCCAGACTTGCACTTTTAAGATTCTTTGGATGAAACTGATTATTTCCTGGGAAGCCATGTGCATTCTCTGAGTGACTGACATAGGAGAGCACTGCTCTTTCAGGCCAAAGCTGGATCCCTGCAAATGTTGCAGGATGGATGAAGAAAACAAGACACTGAGAGTGTCAGTGAATTACAGAACTGTGAAAATTTGAGATTTCATGGAGTCATATTTCTGAAAAGAACATCTGCAGGGATGGGCCTGTCTAAATTTTTCCAGAGAGTTTTCATTTCGGCTTCCTCCAGATCTTGGGATGACTGACTAGGGCAGGGAATGGAGGGTAATAATTAGTAAAGTAAGACTGGGGTGGGGGATGCCTCAAGTTGATTATAAGTTCAAATATGAATCAACAGTATGATGTGGCTGCTTATACAAGAGGATTCACTCCTAGGCTGCATTGATAGGACTGCGTTATCTAGGACCAGAGGTGTGATTGTTGTCTCATGCTTGAGGATCCTGGGGAGATTTTCTTGGAGTGCTGGGTTCATTTCTGGAATTTCACTGGTTCGTTTCTGTTTATTTAATATTCTAGAATCTTTCTGGGTCACCTTTCTGGGTGACAACTCAAAAAGCAAGAGTTGTCTGGGTGATAGGCATCTGATCATATCACGAATATAATTGAATATAGCTATGGGAATTAAGTTTTAACCATTCCTAACAAATCAGATTAAAATAGCTAAGAAATATCAATACCTAATCATTGTCAAGCATCTGCAGTTTGTGCTTTGAGTAATGTTTAACTGTGAAAATCATTTTTTAATTATGCCTGAGCTCTGTGAACATAAACCCCAAAGTAAAACACATGATTAGTTCATTCAATATCCAGTTGCACCCTTCCAGGTGAATAGTGCCAGGCAAAGTATTGGAGGGAATACAAATAAGAATAAGCATATTATTTCCCCCTTTACTCCCACAGGTTTTTAACTTCTCTGTTGCCAAAGTGTTTATATGCTATTTGGGGAAACAAGTAATACTGAGCAAAAAGTTAAATCACAATCAAGGGCAAGCATGCAATCTCTTTCAGCAGACAACTAAAAGACCTGACCCATCTGTAAACAGCTGTTATGCAAGCTCTCTGCCTGGAACCAAGAAGTAAGCGGAGGAGACTCTGAGCTGATGACTTTCAAGAGGTCCCAGCGTTAAAACCAGAATTTACTGATAACCCTTTACGTCCTTATTTATACCCTATTCTTACTTTACAAACATTTCTAACTCCAGTTCTAGCACCCCCAAATTAGCAAATCAGAGGCAACAAATGAGAGGGGAAAAGAAGCATCCATAGACACAGGCAAGCACCTTTTGAAAACAAGGTAAGTAGTAAGTAAATATAGGCAGACACCCTGACAGTAATAGAGCTTGACATTAATAGCTAGGCAACAGATGTGACAGAAAGCTATAAAATTCTGTGCCTGGGGTAGGTCTAAATAGTCCCACTGAGCTCAGTGACCCTGAGGGCTTCATTGCATTAAGGTGCATTATAGTAATTGATGCATTTTTTTCTGAGTCTGATAGCCTGTGTTTATAACAGTGACCCTGAGGCCTTCAGGGAAGATTAAATTATGCTTAGTGGATGCTGTTCAAAAAGGTATATGGGTGTATTGTATTTTTTTTTCTTAAATCATTTTAGAGAGGCATCCATCCTAATGTCTAAAGCAGTGCCATTGTCATAGAAGAGATGTCTTTTGAAAACAAAGGAGAAATAAGATGAAAAGGAATTGCTGCTTCAAAATAAGTTTTAAAAAACCATTTGGTGGCCGGGCGCGGTGGCTCACGCCTGTAATCCCAGCACTTTGGGAGGCCGAGGCAGGTGGATCACGAGGTCAAGAGATCAAGACCATCCTGGATAACATGGTGAAACCCCATCTCTACTAAAAATACAAAAAAATAGCTGGGCGTGATGGCAGGCACCTGTAGTCCCAGCTGCTCGGGAGGCTGAGGCAGGAGAATGGCGTGAACCCGGGAGGCGGAGTTTGCAGTGAGCCAAGATCGTGCCACTGCACTCCAGCCTGGGCGACAGAGCAAGACTCCGTCTCAAAACAAAACAAAACAAACAACAACAACAAAAAACCATTTAGCAAAACAAAGGTTTAGTATTGCTCCTTAGTTTGCCAGAAAGCTTGGTTGGATACAAGACCCATTCTTCAAGACAGTTCTCTCCATTGCCAGCAATAACAAGTGCTTTAGAACTGTGCTGTCCAGAATGGTAGCCGCAGTCATATATTATGACTATTTAAACTTAAATAAAGAATGCAGTGTCTCAGTTGCGCTAGCCACCTGTGGCTAATGGCTACCTTATTGGACAGTGCAGATGTGAAATATTTCCATTATGGCAGAAAATACTTTTGGACATCAAAGCTTTAGAAAGTCAGGGGGAGACAAGATTCCTGGGGGCTGGTGTAGATCAATAAGGCTTCAGGTGGGGATTAAAGCAATCATATATATACCTTTTGGTGTTAGGTTCTTGTTTGGTTTATGGTGTTTGATTACTTGAGTTAACTCCACAGTGGAATTCCAGTTAGGTTTGGTTCCATTAGAATCATAGAAAAATACTGTATCTGAATGATTTCCTGGGTATAATGTTTCCACATAGTTCTGAGGCAGCCAGAAAAATTATTTGAAAACATGGGCCTTCTGAGAGACATTTTTTTCCTAAATACACGGAAGATTCTGGAAGATCACAGAGGTCACAAGGCTATTGGTTAATTCCATGCTAAATAATTGAAGTACTTATCTATATTTTTTTTTAGAGTTCATTCTGCTAGATATATGTTGGAAATAGGCAAAAAATTTCAACCAGGTTTTCCAAACAGCTTTTAGGGAGCAAAAATGTTTCTTCCTCTCATACATGTTCAGCTGAAGTACTAGCATGTCTTAAATTCCCCGGGGAGGAAGTATTCAGCAGCTCCCCTGTGGTCTGGTGTGTGAGTGATGGTTGTGATGAAGAGGACATCTCTTAGGAAAGTGGAAGATCAATGAATTACAGGGAAGATAATGGCATTCAATTACAGCCGAGGGGACTCTTCTTTACCTGGCTTATAGGCCTCATGATATATGTGGATTTAAAATGAAAAGAGGAGAAACTAAAGCCAGTTTAATGGGTGACTTATAATTTGAGCAGGGAACAAAATGACTTTCTCAGTCTTACAAAACTCCAATCGATTACCTAATTAATTTTTCCCCCTAGGGCAGCTGATGCTGTGTTGGAGGCGGGCATCATGGGAATGTCATAACAGTCATGTGTGCCTTTAGCTGCCAAGGTAATTTATACCCATGAGTTAATGGAAGTATGATTGGCTTATTGAACAAGCTGGACTTGGTAGGGTGCAATTTTGCTCTTGTTGTTGTTTTTTGTTTTTGTGAGACAGGGTCTCACTCTATCACCTAGTCTGGAGTATGTTGGCACGATCATGGCTTACTGCAACCTTGGCCTTCCACACTGAGGTGATCCTCCCACCTCAGCCTCACCAGTAGCTGGGACCACAGGCATGAGCCACCACCCCTGGTCAATTTTTGTATTTTTTTGTAGAGACAGGGTTTCACCATGTTGCCCAGGTTGGTCTTGAACTCTTGAGCTCAAGCTATCCTCCTGCCCAAGCCTCCCAAAGTGCTGGGACTACAGGCGTGAGCCATTGCGCCCAGCCTGCTCTTTCTTATGTCTTTCTTTTTCAGTCCTTTAGCTTTTCTAACCACTTCTCAGATAATAAACCAATAAATCTCTTTCCCCATGTATTAAAAATGTCAGTTCACTGTAATATCAAAATCCAGTTTAACACACTTGTCCAATCTAAACCTTCTCCCCATCCTCTGCTCAGGCCTGGGAACAGGCAACAGGGAAAAGAGATGCACAGTAGATTTCATCTCCACATTTTGCTCCCCTTCTCCTTCCCTTAGTTACTGCAGGGCTGAGATGGGGTTGGGAGAATCAGGGAGAGAAGGTCAAGGATCACGGATGAGAATCTGGACATTGTAGTTTGATACCACGACCTTCAAGGTGGCAGATGCACAGTTACCGGCTGGTTATGGGGTCCTTTTGAGGGTTTCCTGAAGTCCCCATAGTGGAAGCTTTTCATTTTTCAGGGTAGTCCCCTGTCCAGAAGAGGGGTTTGGGGGACTATTGAAATAGGCAGCACACTGACCTCCCTCTGCAGAAATGTGTTGGACTTCCCAGTGAATTCCTCCCCTCTCTTAAAGAGCTTGAAGTGTGTGGTGGGCTCAAGGTAGCAGAGCTGGCAACTCAGTTTCTTAGCAAGTCCTGGGGATGTGGTCCAAGATAGGAGAAGTCCTGGCATCTGTTGAATGGTTTTGCCCTGTGCAGCCTCAGCAACCCTGAGACCACAGCAAATGTGGCCTTTAACATCGTGTTACCCAAGCATCTGGACCTCTCAGCCAGCAAGAGGCCTAATTTGACAGGCTTCTCAGCTGTGAACCTTGACTCCCACATCCTAGGTGAGGAACCCAGGAGTTCGTGGCTTTTCAGTCAATGTGGCCATGGCCCACAAGTATCTAAGTCTTTATTGGGAGAAAAGACTGATAACTATAGGTTCAGTCTGGATTACAGGGAATCTATGCTCATCTTGGTATTTCCACAGCATTCATTTAACAAGCATTCATTGAGCCCACTGGATTGGCTGTTGTGGGATCAGGGAATGGTCAGGGAAGACTTCCTGGAGGTGGTGATGTCTTCTGACCTAGGTTTTGAAAGAGGAATTGGATATGCCCATGAAGCTGAGTGGTACCATCCTTAGGCCTTGGCAATAGGGTCCCATTCTGGCCCTCTTGGTTTGTATGTCTCCATGGGGCAGGAGATACACAGGACTGAGGGGCCAGGCCCACACAGAGTCCACACTCTGTCTTCTCCAGTCCAGAACGTATGTGATGCTCTGGATGCCCAGGACCCTGAGTTCCATGTCCCGTCTGCTTCCATGGCCTGTGTGGGCTTCATTCTCTCATCCCAAGAGCAGACTATGATGCCATGTGCACGCTCTGAGGCCTGAGGGATGACAGAGAAGCAGCTGTTTGAGGAGGCTGGGAAAGAAGGACTTGCGTATGCAGCCCAGCATTTCCATTAGCGAGAGACCCCTTGTGGTGTGGGTTGGTGCTGGCAGAGAAGGTGGGGCCAGCACAGGGCCAGGGGTCAGAGTGAGAATTCTGTGTTTGAAGCTGGACTACCATCATGAACGAATCAATATCAAGATAGGATAGGATATGCTTTAATAATTTGTTTTGATGTATAACTAAAACATTTACATTTATGGCATGTGAGCCACCATTTGTACTCTTGCCTCAGGTTCTGCAAATGTTAGGAGTAGGACTGAAGATAAATACATTCATCTGGGTGACTGGATAGCTTCAAGTCATAGGAGATAGAAGGCAGCTCTAGATTAAATAGAAAAGAATCCTAATTAGGAAGGAATCAGATGGACTTTAGGTGAAACCTGCAATGATGGGCAGGCTCAGCTTGGTGAGGGAGAAGAGTAGGGAGGTGAAGTATTTGAGGGGAGCTGTGTCAAAGCTGGCCTGTCTTACAGATGGTGTGTTACACAGAGCAGGACCTGAGAAGAACTGCTGGTTGGCAGCTTGAAGGTTCTCTCTGTAGGACCAATAGTATTCAGGGTACAGGAAATGGGAAAAGAGGGTGATCTAAGAAGGAAAGGGCAAGTGGCCCCTACCCAGGTGTGTTTTTCACTAGTGATTGTGCTGAGCAAGTGGCAGGTGTCATTCTGCTGCTGTGGTCAGGTTGAGGGCTTGAGGTGACCCCTGGGCTGATAGCTTGTGTCCCCCCGGGAAGCTCTGTGTAGATTTAGGGAAAGCATAGAATGAACAGTGTTAAACTTGAGAGCACAAGACTTAGAATTTGAGAAACAGTGGCGTTGAAAGTGCCAGCTGGGATGGTAGCCGTGGCAAGATGGGGAGTTTCAAGCTTTTAAATAACATGTTTATTACTTACACTGCTTTTTATAATCCTAAATCTCCCAGTTTTGATTGCCATTGCCAGCTGCTATGAGATGGGCTTTGTTAATGGACTGTATTTATAAATTTGGATGTTTGTATGTTAGTGGAGAGTTTATTTCAACTCTACAGCAGCTTGAATTGATAATCGTGTGGAAGAATTCTGGGCTTTACCCATTTAGCCCAGACACTGCTGTTTTAACCTTGGTGAATGGTTGTCACACTGTATTTACTTTGATCTGTACTCTGAGATCACCCTTCAGAGGTCTGCTTTCTCCATCTTCAGGTGTGCATTTTGGGGAGGGGAGTTCTGGGCAGGTCTTTCTGAAGGGCAGTTCGTGTTGCCACTTTGGAAACGATTGCACATGTGGATCCATTACTTGCCCTATCTGCCATCTAATGTCACACTGCCTTTGGCCACTTTGTTGTGCATTGTCTCACTTAAGTCCTGCCTTATGATGCTCAGCCCAGGAGGGTTTGTTTGGTGCCACGGTGTCCTGTTAGCAGGATAACATATTACATTTTGTCACTATAAAAGGAGTGAGGAGTTGAAAAGCCAGTTTCCTGGAGGATATGGAAAACTAATTCTGATTCATGGCCTCCGTCTGAACCATCCATCAGTCCTGTCCCTTGTTTGGCTTGTAGAAATAGCCTTCATCCCACTTGCCCTTTAAATCTTTATGTCTTCTGTTCCTTAGCAACCCACAGCATATCTTTAACGCTCTCCCCATACTCCCTACTCTCGGCCACCTGTATCTCTCAAACACAGCAAATGACAATCCCAAATGCTCGCTGGCCTCTGGGAGAGACCTTGGCTTCACTGGAATGGAAGTGGAAAATTGGCTTTTCAGTATTACCTCTGATGGGAGGTGGGAGAATGAGATTGAGGTGTGGTGGGGGCCAGGAGAGGTGGGCAAGCATACACATTCCTGATTTTGAAGAACTCAAGAATCCATCCCTATGCAATAGTGCAGCCCAAGTCTGCTGCCTGGTGTGAGGAGGGGGATGTGGATGAAACAGTTCTCTTTGGTGGGACCCATATGGGCGTGAGTGAGTTCGTGGGTTCCTGGTGTAGCAGAGCCATTTACTGGCTTAAGATCACAGAGTGATGTGTGAGTGCTGCCATGTTCAATGGTGTCTTTAGCTTGCCTGAGTATATGTCCATGGATTATATTTGGCTTGAGCATCTATTGTGAATGCATGTATGTTTGTCTTCCTGGTACTTGGTTACATGTTGTTGGTCACAGGGAGATTTATGCATGGTGGAAAGGTTGTTGGCCTTGGGATAGTATGTTTAATTAAAAATAATTCTCTTACCTATGTCCTTCTGCTAAATAAATACATAAGGAAAAATCCCTCTTAAGTATTTGCATTTTGTTCCTTGCAAAGACTACTGCAGGCAGAGATGATCCTGAGGGAAATGAAGTTCCTGGTCTTTGCTGTGTGGGATTATTAACAAATGGATTCACATACACATGTTTATAAGCTGAGCAAAACGTTCTGGGAGGCAGACACCAAAATGCCACGTATGGTTATCTCTGCATGGTGGGAATATGGTAGACTCATTTTCTTCTTTTTATTTATCTATATTTTCTAATTTTTCTGCAGTAAAATTGCTTTGCTGAGGTATTTGAAAATAGGTAAAAAGCATTAAAATTGAATTGGGGGGTTGATTTATATATATAACTCTCTTTCCCTAAAGAATAACCGGTTCTACTTTATGTTTTCATAAGAAATGAAAACATTCTTCTTTTTTTTTTCTTTGTAACAAAGAAAAAAATATTTTTATAGAGCACCCTTTCAATAAAAAGGAAAAATGATACTTACGTGCAATTTGATAGGCTGGCATAATGGTATCTATTATGTATTGAGCATCTACCATGTACCAGGCACTTGACCCATCTCACTCTCAGCTGTTACAGCAGCACTGCATGGTAGCTGCTATCATCCTCATTTCATAAACTGGGAACACAGAGGTTAACCAGCCTGCTCCACAGGTGAGTGCTGAGCTGGGATTCAAGAAAATGCCTGACTCTGAAGTTTGGTTCTCCCCACATGCCAGACTGCCTCCCTCAGCATGGAGGCATCTAGGATCACTGAACTGGGATCTTGCAGGTGTTGGCTGTGCCTTGTCACTGTCATTTGTCCCCAGGCATTTCATTCTTCTTCATGCCTGAATAGCAAAGTGATTCACACCTGTACAGCCTTTTCTCCCAAAGGACCTGTATGTTACTATTGCTAAATTAATTATCTGGTTAAAAAAATCTACCTAAATAATAAAATCAGCCAACATTTATAGAGCACTCACCATGTGCCAGACATACTGAGTCTTTTATGTGGTTTGGCTCATTATGTTTTTACAGCAGCCCTGGGAGGTGTATATCATTATGCTCCTTATTTTGCAGATGTAGAAATTGAGGCATCAAGAGATAGCTTGTCTAGGATCACCCAGCTAGTGAGGATTAGAGCTGGTTTTAGGACTTAGGCAATCAACCCCAGGGCTATATGCCTCATCAGGACACAGTGTTGAAGAAAGTGTCTGTTGCTGGTTTGTGAATGCTAGGCCTCTCTCACGCTGTAGCCAAAATTGTGGAGATTCTTTCTAGAGGAGAGGAAGGTATATGCTGACTTCCAAAGAGAGTGTGAATCATTTAGTGTCTAGCCAATTTTTAATCCGTAAGCAGATCACTATATGGACAGAGTTTATTGATCAGCAGAGTTCTTTGCTGGAGAGTAGTACCCTGAGCTGTCTAATGAACCAGTTTCCAGTAAAAAGTAGATGGAGAACAATGCTATGTAGGGGAGATAATTTAAGGAGCATATTCCCTACTTCTCTGGATATGTTTACTTTCATCCATGAGTCTTCATCATGGGTAGACCATGAAAAGGTTACATTCATGGACTACATGAACTTAGCCGTGGAAAATGGTCTTCATTAGGCTGTTTTTATATATTAACCTTCTAAATGTTTTTGAAGGTTTCAACAAAATCATCTGCAGCATACCCATTATGCAATATCTGTAAAAAAATTTTCTTTTTAGTTTTGTGCAAATAAAAGTTTAGGTTCCTTGAGTAGCTAGTGTGTTTCTTTCCCAAATAATGAGAATTATGTAATTCAACCTGTGTCTATCTTTATTATCAACCTATGTCCATCTTTACTGTCACTGCCAGGAAGCTTGGCACTAGGGAAACAGCATATTCAATGATTAGGGGCTGGAGCTCTTTGCTGCCAAATTGTTTGGGTTCAAAACTTGATTGTTCCACTCATGGACCGGTGACTTTCAGCAAATTTCTTAACTTCCGTGTTTTCCAGTTTCCTTACATATAAGTTGGAAATGATATCATGTTTCCTTGATTCTTAGCTGCACATTTTTTTTTTTTGTATTTTAACATCTCCAAAATCAAAGTGTTTTGCCATTGTTCAACAGCAGCTTTCTCTCTCTCTCTTTTTTTGGTATGGTCTCCCTCTGTTGCTCAGGCTAGAGTGCAATGGCACAATCATAGTTTACTGCAGCTTCAACTTAAGCGATTCCTCCCACTTCTGCCTCCCGAGTAGCTAAGACTCCAGGTGTGCGCCACCATGCCTGGCTAATTCTTTTTCTATTTTTTGTAGAAACGGGGTTTCACCATGTTGGCCAGGCTGGTCTGGAACTTCTGGGCTCAAGTAATCCTCCCACCTCAGCCTCCCAAAGTACTGGGATTACCTGCATGAGCCACCATTCTCAGCCAGATTTTTCTTCCTTAATGGTACTTTCTACTTACGTAAATATGATATTTGCCTCATTTGGGTTACTGTGAGAGCTACATGCAGTACCATATACACGTCACTTAGCACGTGAATGTCCTTGCCTTCTTTTTTCACACTCAATCCCAGGAAGCATAGTCATCCTTATTGTTGACTCATCTGCTTTCCTTCTCTTAACTGTTCTTCCTTTTTTATTTCAATTTTATTTAGTTTTGTTAGTCTCTTTTGCAAGCCAGTGTAAATGAATTGAAAAAAAAAAAGTAGTGTTGAAAGACACATTAGTTATGACGACCACCAGTTGAAACCATCCAGAATAATAAAAATTAATAATAAATACCAACCTCTTGGGTGAGAGACCAAGCCCATACCCACATGCTCTTGTACCAAGGAAAAATAAATGATGACTCTCTGTTGTTGAGGCAAATCCCAAGGACACTACGGAAAAAGTGGCTTGAAATAAAGGATTATTTTTCTGGCTGATAGTTGTGGATCACAGATAATCTAAACCTCTTTCTACTCAGCTGAGCATGATTAGGAGAGACTGCTTTATGTCATTTTAACTTACTCTCTATGATGTCTTTCCTACATGCTTTAACTTCTTTGCTCTCTGAACAATTATTTTAAACTCCTGCTATTGAGTGGCTCAGTAGCTGCTGGAATGAGGATTGGCCAATTCTGCTCATTATTAACAAGGAATTTTTAAAAAGTCGTTTTCCACTTTGCCTTAGGTGCAGTTCTAGAATCTCTGTTTCCATAGTTTTTCCCTCGTGCTGTATTTCTGAAGCACCCTGCTGGTGCCAGGTGGGCAGGGGCCATATAAAATGGAAAGGGGCAGAGAGATGTTTGTTTGGTGCTTACCCTGTGTGCCAGACCCTTAATTGATAGCTAACACACATTATCTCATTTGATCCTATGATAATACTGTGAGCAGATATTATTATCTCCTTTTCACAAGTGAGGAAACAGTCTTAAAGTGGTTAAGTAACATGTTCAGTATCACACAGTCAGTAAAACCTAGATCTGTGATTTAAATGAAATGCAGCCTGGTTCCAAAGATCATAATTTTTTTCATGAATACTTCCCAAAGTCCTCGTTCTATGTCATTTGTTAATTTATAACTTCCATCCATTCATTCAGGGACTTAATCATTCATTCAATCAATCAGCAAAGACTTGTCCCTTGGTTGCCCTGTGTCGGGTCCTACCTACACTGAGCCCCTAAGATAGAAAGATGAGTAAGACTTGAGTCTCTCGCTTATATCCTAGTGGAGAATGCAGATAAGCCAACAGTCACGCATCATAGGCCCAAATGCCTGCAGAGCTGTGTGTGTGTGTGTGTGTGTGTGTGTGTGTGTGCGTGCATGCGCGCGCATTTGTACAAGCTAGCTGGGGCCTCTGAATTTTTTTCTCTGAGTAACATTAATATTTATTTGCCTGCTCAAATAAGTTAGCATTCCTATGTCCCTGTCCCTGCCATGTCTCCTTAAATTCCCTCTCCATACCGCAGCCAGTGTGGTGTTTCTAGATCCACATCTGCTCAAATCATTTTCCTGCTTAAATCTCTTTGAGGGCTCTCCATGGTTCCAGGATCAAGTCCAGACCTCTTAGCAAGGCTTACTAGCTCTTTCTTGATCACCCTGTGTCTTCCCCCACCTCCTCGTGCTTGATTCAGCTGTATGGAATTTCCATTCAGATTTTTTTTTTAGCCCTGCATCTTCTCCGAACCCCAAGTCTGATCCAGCTAGATTGAACTTCGTGTAAATCTAAGGAATCTAAGAACATGCCTTGGGTCTCTGAGCTCTGGCCCTTTGTCTAGGGGTTCTCTCTGCTGAAACATCCTTCCTCCACTCCACATTCAATTCACATGGGACCTTTTTTTTTTTTTTTGAGACAGAGTCTCACTCTGCCACCCAGGCTGGAGTGCAGTGGCACGATCTCGGCTCACTGCAACCTCCGCCTCCCAGGCTCAAGTGATTCTCCTGCCTCAGCCTCCCGAGTAGCTGGGGATTGTAGGTGCACTCCGCCATGCCTTGTTATTTTTGTATTTTTAGTGGAGACGGGGTGCACCGTGTTAGCTAGGCTACTCTCAAACTCCTGATCTCAAGTGATCCATCTGCCTCGGCCTCCTAAAGTGGTGGGATTACAGGTATGAGCGACCGTGCCCGGCCCCAGGGGACCTTGTCTTCCTTCGCCATCACCTGTTGTGGGAAATATTCTCTGACCCCAGAGCCTTGCTCAGGGGCCCCACTGAGGGTTCTCATCCTGCATGCATGACCCAGTTGGAATACTTATCACATAGTTTTACAGCCTCCTGTAGATCTGCCTGTTTCCTCTCTTGGCCTCATGGGCAGGGGCTTAACTTTGTTATTCATTGAGTGGGTGGATCAGAAATTTATATGCCAATATGAAGAAAATAGGAACTGTTTATGCTTTTGTATAAGTGTGCATTGAAAAATATGGTTAACTAATGGAACAGAACAGAGGCCTCAGAAATAACACCACACATCTACAACCATCTGATCTTTGACAAACCTGAAAAAAACAAGCAATGGAGAAAGGATTCCCTATTTAATAGATTGTGTTGGGAAAACTGGCTAGCCATATGTAGAAAGCTGAAGCTGGATCCCTTCCTTACACCTTACACAAAAATTAACTCAAGATGGATTAAAGACTTAAATGTAAGACCTAAAACCATAAAAACCCTAGAAGAAAACCTAGGCAATACCATTCAGGACATAGGCATGGACAAAGACTTCATGACTAAAACACCAAAAGCAATGGCAACAAAACCAAAAAACAAAAGCCTACTTGTTAATCACAACATGCCTTATTATAGAACAAAACAGACTGACATTCTCATCTCCATACATTGTAGACTGCTTTTCCCACCCCTCACCTCTTTCCCTACCAGCTGCTGCTTCTCCAAATAAATGGCATCTAATTAAACTAAAGAACTTCTGCACAGCAAAAGAAAGTATCAGAGTGAACAGGCAGCCTACAGAATGGGAGAAAATTTTTGCAATCTATCCATCTGACAAAGGGCTAATATCCAGAATCTACAAAGAACTTAAACAAGTTTATAAGATAAAAACAACCCCATCAAAAAGTGGGCAAAGGGTATGAACAGACACTTCTCAAAAAGAGACATTTGTGCAGCCAACAGACATATGAAAAAATGCTCATCATTACTGGTCATCAGAGAAATGCAAATCAAAACCACAGTGAGATACCGTCTCAGGCCAGTTAGAATGGCGATCATTAAAAAGTCAGGAAATAACAGACGCTGGAGAGGATGTGGAGAAATAGGAATGCTTTTACACTGTTGGTGAGAGTGTAAACTAGTTCAGCCATTGTGGAAGACAGTGTGGTGATTCCTCAAGGGTCTAGAACTAGAAATACCATTTGACCCAGCAATCCTATTGCTGGGTATATACCCAAAGGTTTATAAATCATTCTACTATAAAGACACATGCACACATATGTTTATTGTGACACTGTTCACAATAGCAAAGACTTGGAACCAATCCAAATGTCTATCAATAATAGACTGGATAAAGAAAACATGGCACATATACACTATGGAATACTATGCAGCCATAAAAAAAGGATGAGTTCATGTCCTTTGCAGGGACATGGATGAAGCTGGAAACCATCATTCTCAGCAAAATATCACAAGGGCAGAAAACCAAACACCACATGTTCTCACTCATAAGTGGGAGTTGAACAATGAGAACACATGGACACAGGGAGGGGAACATCATACACAACAGGGCCTGTTGTGGGGTGGGGGGTTGGGGGAGGGATAGTGTTAGGAGAAATACCTAATGTAAATGATGAGTTGATGGGTGCAGCAAACCAACCTGGCACATGTATACCTATGTAACAAACCTGCATGTTGTGCACATGTACCCTAGAACTTAAAGTATAATAAGAAAAATATGGTTAACTTTTTTCTTATTTTCTTTTCATAACTAAGTTGATTGACCTGCACTTGACATGCAAAGACATATAAGAGTGCTGCTTGAAAATTTGGAGAAGCAGCAGCCAGTAGAGAAAGAGGTGAGGGGTGGGAAAGGCAGTCTACAATGTATGGAGATGAGAACGTCAGTCTGTTTTGTTCTATAATAAGGCATGTTGTGATTAACAAGTAGGAAACAGAACACAAGCACACACATACTAATGAAACAGTGGAAAGAACAAAAAAGCACATCCAGCACAGAGAGTGACCATTGGGCAGATGGAAAGTTTCAACCTAGAGTTTGAAGAGGGACATAGGGGTGATTTGCTTGGTTGGTGTAGAAGTTCCACATAGAGAAGGAGAGGTTGGTAAGGCCCTTGGTGAATGACTGGTTACCAGTTGAGGAGTTTGCCATAGCTACCCTGGTTATTTGGACACGTGGCAGAATCCCAAACACCAGGTCCCAAGAACAGTGTTTCCATTTGTGTTTTATCTTCACCGCTTTCTCTGCCTAGGCAGTATATAGTAGATTCCATTTTTGTTTCTAGATCAGCATTAGGGAAAATCTGTGGGCTGATAGAGGATGGCTTTATTTTGAGAGTGCAGAGGAAAAGTAATGGTGACACCCTGCAGTGAGCAAATGTACCACCCTGGAAGTCTGGCTTGCTTGTTTCATACCATCTTGGAGTTCTGGTGAATGAGAAGGTGAAAAACTCTGCAGTTAAAAAAGAAAAAGAAAAAGAACACCCAAAACAAACCAACAAAAATCTTGTCTTTTGAGCTCCTTGGAGTAGGGCATTGAGTGTTTGCAGCCACCCTGTCATTAATTCCCTGCATGTATCTACAGCCTTTTCCAGACAGCCACATTTTTCCACTGACAAAACATTTAATTCCCTGTGACATTTCTCCATCATTATAAATAGCCAGGAGTTTTTAATCATTTTTTAAGTGCCAAAGCTTTTTTTGCCCAGTGTGGCGATAGCAGTTTGAGCAAAGCCATTTGGATCCTAAAACAAATCGATTGGCAAGTATTACACTCGGCTCTTCAAAGGGAACTGCTGATTTTAGCACACTGGGAAGTTTCACAAGGGTATACATTTTCATATTTTTCTCCTGTCAGTAGTTTCCATGGCACCAAAGTTTCTGTGTAGCATTTGACGCTCCAGAGCAGCTCCAATTATCTCTAAGGGTGTCACAAAGTTTTGAAAAAAAATTATCAAAAACAAATTAGTTTCAATTCACTGTAATTACAGAGAAATACTAAGTCCTAGCAAGGAGTGTTACAGAGTCAGCCAGTCAACACCTAGTGTAGCAACTGCTGGGACATACCTGTGTCATTTCTGAGCCAGGACACACCTGCGGCTGCAGGTCTATCACTGTGGAATCATCTGGAATGATGCTGTATTGACAGTGCCTTCATCTTCTATTGTTGTACTGATCCTGTATCCCTTCCTGTTGGCCGATCCTCTTTTATGTACTGGTGAGTGATTTTCCTTATTTATAAAAGAGTGAGAAGATTAAACTTAGTGAATGTTGATTAGCATTCTCAGCACTGCTTTGAAAATATATATCATAATGAACTCTTCTCAGCTAAAATATGGCGCTCCAGAATCATAACTCTGGCCTCCATGATATTGTAATTTTCGTGAGTATACTTTATTGCTCCCTAGCCCTGGGAGGAATGAAGATACTGAGCTTATTATTTTTTTTAATGTTATAGGAACATCAATAAATAGTTTTAAAAATGTCCCCAGGAAGGTAGAAAAAGTAAATGTTGAAAGAGGGTACAATAATGGACTCAGGACTTCGTTGGCTCTGGGCTGAAGTGGGCCCCACTTGGAAGGTTTGCTTGTTTGTTGGTTTTTGTTTCTTACATGACTTTATTGACATATAATTTGTATATCATTAAATTCACCTGTTTAAAGTGTACAATTCAGTGGTTTTTAGTGTATGTGCAGAGTTGTACAACTATCACCACGATCTAATTTTAAAATATTTTATCACCCCCAAGCAAACCCCGTTATCTATTAGTAGTCAGTCCCATTGCTCCTTCGTCCCAGTCCTATGCAATCTACCTTCTGTCTCTGTGGATTGGCCCATTCTGGACATTTTGTATTTATGGAATCATATAGTATGTGGCCTTTTATGTGTAGCTTCTTTTACATAGCATGATGTTTTCCAGGTTTATCTTTATTTTAACAAATATCAGTACTTTATTCCTTTTTATTGCTGAATACTATGAATATAACATATCATCTCATTTATCAGATGATGCACATGTGGATTTTTTCCACTTTTTGGCTTTTGTGAATAATGCTGTGATGAATGTTCATGTACAAATTGTTGTGTGGACATACATTTTTGGTTCTCTTAGGTATATACCTAGGAATGGAATTGCTGGATCATATAATAACTATGTTGGACCATTTGAGGAACTACCAAACTGTTTTGCAAAGAGGCTGCACCATTTTAGAGTCTTGCCGGCAATGTATGAGGATTCTAATTTCTCCACATCCTTGTCAACACTTGTTATTGTCTGTCTTTTTTATTTCAGCCATCTTAGTAGATGTGAAGTGTAGCTCATTTTGGTGTTGATTTGTATTTCCCTAATGGCTAATGATGTGGAACATCTTTTCATATGCATAATGACTGTTTTTATATCTTCTTTGGAGAAATGTCTATTCAAATCCTTTGGCCATTAAAAAAGTTGGATTATTTGTCTTTTCATTGCTTAATTGTAAGAGCTCTTTATATATTCTAGTTAGAAGCCTTTTATCAGACATGTGGTTTGCAAATATTTTCTTCCATTCTGTGGGTTTTACTTTCTTGGTAGTGCACTTGAAGGCAAAATGTTTTAAATTTTATGAAGTTCAATTTATCTATTTTTTTTTCTTTTGTTGCTTGTACTGTTGGTGTCATATCTAAGAAACTGTTGCCTAATCCAAGGTCATGAGAATTTACTCCTATGTTTTCTTCTAAGAGTTTTGTAGTTTTAGCTCTTACATTTAGGTTTATGATGCATTTTAAACTGATTTTTGTATATGATGTGAGGTAGGGTCCAATTTCATTGTTTTACATGTGAGTATCAATTGTCCCAGCACCACTCATTGAAAAGACTATTCTTTTCTCATTGAATTGTCTTGGTGTTCTTGTTGAAAATCAGTTGACTGTAAATGTAAGGGTTTACTTTTGGACTCTCAGTTCTATTACGTTGATCTATATGTCCATCTTTATGCCACTGCCACACTGTAGTATAGTGTATTGTAGCTTTATAGTAAGTTTTTGTTTGTTTAGTTTTGGCTTTTTTTTTCAGACAGGGTCTCACTCTTTCACCCAAGCAGAAGTGCAATGGTGTGATCATGGCTTACTGCAGCCTTCACCTCTCCCTCCTCACCCTCCAGAGTAGCTGGGACTACAGGCACATGTCACCTCACACAGCTAATATTTTTGTGTGTGTTTGTTTTTTGGTAAAGATGGAGGTTTCACCATGTTGCCAAGGCTGGTCTTGAACTCTTGAGTTCAAGCAATCCACCTGCCAATCCACCCGCCTTGGCCTCCGAAAATACTGGGATTATAGGAATGAGCCACTGTGCTCGGGCCTGTAGTACGTTTTAAAATCCAGGAAGTTAGAGTTCTCTGACTTTGTTCTTCTTTGTTTTGTTTTCTTCTTTGACTTTGTTTTGGCTATTCTGTGTCCTTGAGAGAAGCTTTTAATGCTAGTGTGCCGCTTCCACTCAGGATTCTGGCTGCAGGAGGAAGTGGGCAGTGTTGGTGAATGGGCAGAGTACTGCTACAGTGTGATTTAGTGATTTGTTAGGTGTTTCCATAAGTTTCTTGCATTTTTTTTTAAGAGACTAAGTTTTGCTATGTTGCCCAGGCTGATTTCAAACTCCTGGGCTCAAGGGATCCTCCTGCCTCAGCCTCATGAGTAGCTGGGACTACATGCATGCCACTGCACCTGGCTAAGATTCTTGCATTCATATTGAAATCTTTTTGAACACCACTACCATTACTGCCCCTCAACTTTTTATGGCCCAGGGAAGCCAAAGGCCCATCTCAGAACCTTTTTTTTTTTTTTAAAACATTCTCAGACTTTTGATCCCAGCCCAGCATCTTCCCTGTCTGTAGCACCTGCTTCTGGGTGTGCCCTCTTGAATTCTTCCCCCATGTCACCCTTGATGGTAAACTTAGCCACTTCATTGGTTCTCTAAGTCATGCAATCATGCTAAGCATTTTACAACATTGGTAAACTTTATGAAGATTAAGGGGTCACTTGGAGTAATCACGTAGGGCATAGCATTCTTCCATCTTAATCATCCCTTCTTCTCTCTCTCCTCTTCTCTTCGTTCCAGATCTCCCTATTCCTATCTCCAATTGTTGATGCTCAGTTACTCAGAACAGCTTTATTCCTTCTTAGAAGTCTCATTCAGGCTTTGAAGAAAACAACTTCTAGCCTAATGAGCTCATCAGAGCCTTTACCCAACAGTGGAGGTTTTCTCTAAGTTCTCTCCCTAGAAGGAGTCTCCTTCCCTCCTGCTAAGAGAAAAAACATCTCTCCAACTGCTTTCACATGTTGACTCACAGCAAAATCTGTCAGCCCTATCAGGGAATTTGCCAGGTAGGTGCAGATCTGGCCTGGACTCTGCAGGCAGGAACAGAGCCAGGTTTCTGAGGTCCATCCTGGGTTGTACATTCTGCGAGTCTCTGAGCCCTTGGTTTCTTTATCAGAACCTCATGAACAGTTTCATGAAAGTAAGCAGACAATGGCTTAAGCATAGAAGGTTTTATTCTCTGAGTAAAAAGGCTGGAGTCTTTTTACTTACATCCCAGAGATGCAGACTCCTTTTAGCCTGTTGCTCTGAGTGTTGCCTCAGAATGAGCCAAAGTGGCTTCTTAAACTTTATGCATCGTCTCCACATTCCTTTCGGTGCCTCTTTCTCCCGTTCTTTCTTTCTTCCCTCCCCTCCCCTCCCCTCCCCTCCCCTCCCCTCCCCTCCCCTCCCCTCCCTTCCCTTCCCTTCTTTCTCTTTCTCTTTCTTTTTCCTTCTTTTCTTTTCTTTCTTCAGGACCTTGCTGTGTTACCTAGGCTTGAGTACAGTGCAGTGAACTCCTGGGCTCAAGCCATCCTCCTGCCTCAGCCTTCCAAGTAGCTAGGACTACAGGCACATGCCTCATGCCTGGCTTTTTTTTTTGGTTGTAGAAGCAGGGTCTCATTATGTTGCCCAGGTTGGTCTCAAACTCTTAGCCTCAAGAGATCCTCCCATTTCGGCCTCCCAAAACACTAGGATAACATGTGTGAGCCACTGAGTCTGGCCCTCTTCCTTTTAAGGACACTTCCTGGGAGTAACCTCCTGCCTACATTAATTGAACGAAACCTAGCCATATGGCTATACAAGGGAGACCAGGAACTATAATTCCAGGGGCCACATAACTAGCTAGTATTGGAGTGTTCTAATACTAAGCGAGAGAGGCATTAGGGAAGACAGCCAGGACTTTCTGTTACAGAGGCTCCAGTCTCTGTTCAGGAGCCCAAGAACAGAGAAGGATCTCAGACTGGAGAAGTCAGTAAGTATAGCCTGAAATAGTTGCTGACTGCATGTCAAAAATTTCTTTCAAGTCTCATTTTTTATCTTAAAACTGTGCACATTCTGCACCACAGTCCATATTATATCCATGTTTCTCATACTGCAAACTCTAATAAATAAAATCAGTGCTTTGGAGAGATTCACCTTACTAGTTGCTGCAGCTTCCCTCATTTCCTACCATGCCTCTACTTACCTCCAGGCTGTTTCCAGTTTGAGAAACAGGGCTTTCTCTGGACTTGGTGCTCCAGCTTCCAGTGTGTGACCAGGAACACGAGTAGGGGCTGCTTTGAAGGCAGCCACCCTGTAGTGACCAAACCCAGAGCCCAGTGCAGGGCCTCAAATAGGGTCACAAGAAACATTTGTTGGAAGAGTGAAAGAACAAATGAATCAACTTGTGCCTGTACTTGAGACCTGGATGGCTGTGGCTGTAGTGTCTGTTTGGGGCTTTTCTGATGCTTGTTCATGTTAATCCATCAAATAGTTATTGAATGGCTATTAGGGTACCCCCAAAATCAGGGATTTGGGGAAATTAAAGATGAACAACCATAGTCCCTACCTTCAAAGAGCTTCCATCTAGTGGGAAAGCAGGAGGCAAGTGGAAATTTTAATGTAGAGTATTAAGTACTGTAGGGTCAAACCCAGATGCTGAAGAAGCACCTAGGGAGGGGCATCTGACCCAATCTTGGGAGAACAGGGGATACTTCCTGGAGGAGGTGATGTCCAAGACAAGTCTTAGAGGTTGCATAGGAGTTGTCAGGACATTGAAAGGAGGAAGAGAGAAAGACACGAGTGAAGGCTCATTGGTGAGAGGAACTATCAGCAGTTTAAAGTGGCCTGATTATAGTTATCTTCTCAAAGGCCCTGTCTTATCATCTCATTCCTTTGCCCAGCAGCCTACTATAGTGTCCTTTGCCTAAAGACTGTGGTCTCCGCTTCCGAGCATGGCATTCAAAGGCTGTCCGTCATTTGGTCTCATATGCATGTTCCCTTCGAGTCATATTAGATTAGTCCCCATTCCCTGACCATTTTCCTCATTCTCCCCTCTTGGCTAATTTTATATCCTTTTTCTAGAATAACCTTTCCTATCTGCTCCACTGGTCAAATCCTACTCCCTTCTGGGAAGTCCTAAGATGCTGTATTTTAAAAACAGATTTAAAAAAATCTGTTTTTGTGTTACTATAAAAGGATACCTGAGGTGGGGTAATTTATAAGGAAAAGAGGTTTGATTGGCTTTTGGTTCTGCAGGCTGTACAAGCATGGCTCCAGCATCTGCTTCTGGTGAGGGCCTCAAGAAGCCTTCTATCATGGAGGAAGAGAAAGTGAGCCAGCATCTCACATGGAAAGAGTAGGAGCAAGAGAGAGAGGGAGAAGGTGCCAGGCTCTTTAAACAACCAGCTGTCTCCTGCACTCAGAGCTAGAATTCACCCATTACCATATGGAGGGCTCCAAGCCATTCATGAGTGATTCTCTGCCATGACAAAAACACCTCCCACCAGGCCCCACCTCCAACATCGAAAATTACATTTCAACATGAGATTTACAGGGGACAAACACCCAAACTATATCAGATGTCATCTGGCTTGTGAAGCCTTAAGTTTGCCCTGAAATGGACTTACTTTGCCCCACCTCCCTGATTCCAAAGCTCATATCTTTCATTATGCAGCATTGATCACATTCAGTTGTACACTTTACTTCTATAACCTTTCCCTTGCTCGTTGCTCTTCTGTGAGCAACTCGAGGGCAGGGATGCAAGGCCAATTCATCTTTAAGTCCCACAGTGCTCTTTCTCTCACTCTCTTAGAATCACATATGTGACAATGCCTGGCAATATGCGATTCTAAGAGACTGAGAGAAAGAGCACCCACTTTAGACTCAAGCCTGGATTCAACTCTCTATCCTGGCACTAATGCTATGCCTTGGGGAAGCCCTTTAACTGCACCTTGGGCTCCTAACTTCCTCATTTGTAAAAGAGAGATAATGATAATAGCCACTTTGGGAAGTGGGTTGGAGGATTAAATGAAATGGCATCAGCAAAGAGTACCGCATAGAAACTGGCACCCAGTAGGTACCCAATAAACATCTGCCAAACGAAATGGCTACAGCCTAATTGCTGCTCACTTTATTTTGGTTCTGCTTTTTCCAGACGAGGGCCTGTCATCTTCATAAACACTCCAGCGTGAGGAATGGTGGAGGAATTCTAATTATTTGGTGTTATAGACTTTTTTGTTAATTAAGGAGGGCTGCAATATTTTAAACTCACACGGGAATATCCAAGGGAATTGAAAGCCTTGCAGAATATGTATCTTCAGGGAATGTGGTGTTGAGAACTCTGGGCGTGTGGGTTTGCTGGTTGCTGCTGCGGAGCTGTGAACATTTAAAGCAGTGAGTGTGCAAAAGAGGGAGCTTCTCATTCTCCTGCAATGACTTTCTGAGCAGAGGGGGCCAGAGCTGTGTATGCCCCTAACACCCAATTCCTCACCTCCTCTTTTCTTTCTTATGGAGCCCTGATTCATAGAAGCTGGAGGTAGTTTTGCCTCTTCTGGTACTGTGGCTGCTAGTGTATGGATGCATATTTATTCATTTTTTACTTAGCCTTGTTCTAGAAAAGAATTTGCAGTGGTGAGCTTGTAAATATAGCTTGTTTCTTCTCCATTTAATGGCTCTTAAACAAAAGTGCATATCAGGTTTGACTAATGAACTTTTTTAAAAATATGTTTTTGGCCAGGCATAGTGGCTCATGTCTGTAATCCCAGGGCTTTGGAAATCTGAGGTGGGAGGATCATTTGAGCCCCGGAGTTTGAGATTATAGTAAGCTATAATCATGCCAGTGTACTCTAGTCGGGTGACAGAGTGAGATCCTGTTCCTTTAAAAAAAAAAAAAAAAAGGCCAGGTGCAGTGGCTCATGCCTGTAGTCCCAGCACCTTAGGAGGCAGAGGCAGGAGGATCACTTGAGCCCAGGAGTTTGACACCATTCTGGGCAATATAGCAAGACCCTCATGTCTCTCAAAAAAAAAAAAAAATAGCTAGACATGGTGGTGCACACCTATGGTCCCAGCTGCTCAGAAGGCTGAGGCAGGAGGATCACTTGAGCCCAGGAGATCAAGGCTGCAGTGAGCTGTGATTGTGCCACTGTACTTCAGCCTGGGTGACAGAGTGAGACTGAGACTCCATCTCAAAAATTAAAACAAACAAAAATATAGTCTCTCGCCCGCCTGCCCCCCACCCAACTCCCCCCAGGTTAGGATTCATTAAATCTGGGGTGGGCCTGGGTACATTAGTATCCTTCAGTAAACCCTCACATGTGCCCATCCCTGCTTGAGAAGCTTGGCTGTAGATCACACACATGATCTTTTAAAACCTGGAAACCCCACACAACTGGTCTGGGCGACAGCCCGTGGGAGAGACGGTAAGTTTGAATGCTTCTCAGGAAATCTATTACTGTGCTGAAATTGGCAAACTGCCAAGGCAGCTCTGAAGGGAACGAGAATCTGCAGTTTTGTTGAAAGACAAGTTTACTCTGTAATCAGGGACTTGGCTAATGAGTGCACAGGCCATGCTGATTAGGGAATAAGACATTGAGATGAATGAATGGGGGTGTGTGCTCATTGGCGAAGCTTACCTCCATCTCTCTCTCTGGTCAGCCCAGAGGCTGGGGCCAGATGTTGAACTAGAGGAGCCTCAAGCTTATAAGCCACAGGTCAAATTCAAAGAGGTTGTCCAAGAAGAGGAGGAACTAGTAGATGCTAGACGCCCAGAATCCAGAGCAGTTTTGATGCAGCAATCTTTAAACAACAAAGGTCAGATCGTGTCACCATTTTGCTTAAAACTCTTCAAAGGATTCCCATTGTACTTAAAGTCTGAACTCCATACAGTAGCCTACTGGCACCTACCTGTCCTGGCCTCTCTCACCTCTCTTCCTAGCTCCTACACTTCAGCTGCTATCCCTGGAATTCTCAAGCTCACCATTCTTTCAGAACCTTGCAGTTCCTTCTTCAAGCGCATCGCCCCCACCCTGCCAGCTCCTGCTCATCATTCAGGTCTCAGCTCAGTTGTCCCCTTAGAATGGCACAAAAAATGTGCACCCTATTAAAAATAACCTCTCCCAACATCACACTGAAACACGTTACCCTGTCTTATCTTTGCTTTTTCACAAAACCTATTCCTGCTTGAACATCTTGTTTATTTACTAATGTCTATTGTATGTCTCTTTCATTAGAATGTAGGCTTTGTGCATTTTGTTTGGTTCTGTATCTCTGGCACCTGTAAGAGTATTAGGCACAGTTGGGAGTTCAACAAATAAGTGATTGAGTGAATGAATGAATCAAGCCAGTAAACTGGAGCCTAGAGGGCTGAGCCCCAGACTGAAGTTCTAGCAACTCAGGGTCAGTGCTTGATCAGGCCAAAGGCAGTAACACTTCAGTATCTATGCAAGGAGGTTGTTACCCAGTAGTAGCAGAGCTGCGTCAGTTAAGAATAGAGCTAAGTCAGCCTGCTTCTCCAGAGGAGTATCCCTGGAGCCTTCTTGGCGAGGCCTGAGCCCGAGGAGGAGGAAGTGTTTCTACCTGGGTAGAATGCCCCCCACCACTTTTGGAACACTGGGTGGGGAGCTGAGAGGTCTGTCTCTGATACTTCAG
The DNA here is from genome assembly GCF_028885655.2 of Pongo abelii. Lineage (NCBI taxonomy): Eukaryota > Metazoa > Chordata > Mammalia > Primates > Hominidae > Pongo > Pongo abelii. Next base: position 33,747,791 of record NC_071994.2, on the reverse strand, counting down.
AAAAAGTGAACGCTTAACAAGATGTAGAAATCCAGTGAGGTATGACTCACAGAAATGTTCTCTCTGACCTTCTGCCCAATGGGATGGAACACAATAAATTTCAAGATGTAAGATATTTAATGTAGGGTTTTTAGAAAGGCACTGTGATGAATAATCTGTGGTGGAATGCCATGCAGGCATGCACACACACACACACACACACACACATACACACACACACACACACACACGACACTACCCCCCTTTGCATGTGGTTCTCTTCGGTTAACTCTTGCTCACTTTTCCAGCCTTGTTAAGGTGCCATTTGCTTTCGGAACCACTGGGTGCTGGTCAAAGTGCTCTTATTGGGTGATCTCTTTAGATGGCTTTGTCTGAGCACATCCTCCCCTCTTGGGATTGTCAGTTACTTACTCCCACCCTCACTTCCTAGAACTGTGAGCTCCTCGAAGGACTGTATAATTTGTCTTTATGTTTCTGTCACCCAGCACAGTGTCTGACCTACAGTGGTGCTTAATTAATGTCTGCTGAATGCACAGATGCATACACACACACACACACATCACTGTGGGAAACCACTTAGGTGTTGTCCAAGTTCATAGACCCAAGGAACAGCCCCAGAGGCACAGAGCACCTGCTGTACTAAAATAGGTGGAGACCTGTGAACTACAGATAAGACAAGAGGGCCACATTTAGACAGAAGGTTTATGGTCCAGCCAGAGGGGGCGTTGGCTTGTCACATAAAAGGGCAAGGCTTGAGTGTTTCTCTGAGATTTACTTCCCCTGCAGTAAAAGGGCAGGACAGGGGAACCAACCTAGCAACATTAAAATCATTGTCTTCTGTGGTATGCAGATTCACCTGACCTTGAACTCACTGATGACATGGTATCGATTGCACCACCACCTGCAGTCCCGCAGCAGCAGCTGCCAGCAGAAGCCATGCTAACACAACTCACAGAGAGGCAAGTTTTGTTCCAGCCTGACAAGCATGCCTGGCTTTGCAAGCCCCCCAGACGGGCAAAGGTTTCTGCAAAGCTATGTCTTGCAGGGATTGCAGTTTTGTCTTGGGGAAAACACAGATTGGCCTGAACCCGTAGGGGGAGGAACAGAGTGAAAGAGGTTTTTTCAAGCTCTGCAGAGCTGTTATAACCACATGGAGCAGATTTCAGAGCTGATGGGCTCCGCCTGCAGAAGGCTGCATAGCAACAAGGGAGGAGTTCTCCATTTCTGTCCTTTTAAAGAGCTGGTCACAGATAGGAATAGCATTTTTTTCATCTGATTTTTATATTGTCCTTCGTGTAAAGAGTAAGCCATGATTTTGCTTTATATGGACAGATAGAGTGGCCAGAGTTCAAGCCCTTCACTTGAGCTATCTCATTTAATCCTCAAAATATTTCTATAAGCAGGTGCTATTATTTTTTAAAATTATGATGATGATGATGATTTTAGACGGAGTCTTGCTCTGTTGCCAGGCTGGAAGTGCAGTGGCACAATCTCGGCTCACTGCAACCTCTGCCTCCCGGGTTCAAGTGATTCTCCTGCCTCAGCCTCCCGAGTAGCTGGGACTACAGGCACGTGCCGCCACACCCAGCTAATTTTTGTATTTTTAATAGAGACAGGGTTTCACCATGTTGGCCAGCATGGTCTCGATCTCTTGACCTCGTGATCCACCTGCCTTGGCTTCCCAAAGTGCTGGGATTACAGGTGTCAGCCACCGTGCCCAGCCGCAGGTGCTATTATTATCCTCATTTTCACAAATGAGGAAGCTCAGACTTGGGCATGTTGCCCCTAAGGTTACCCAGTTAGTAAATGATAGAGCCAGAATTTGAATCCAAAGGAGGTGAAGACATATATGGGATATATACAGATCTGCGTATCTTCAGATATTTTTTTCACCAGTGCTCATTATGTTTTTATCCTCTTTGCCTTTGTTAGTGTAGACAAGAGGTGCAGCTGAGATCGTGGAAGTGGAAGCTTTCTACGGATTTGCTGGGCTGAGCTGGGGGGTTCCTGGGCTAGGTGCCTTCAGCTGCACTTGTAGCAACAAGGAGAGGCTGAGGCAAGGCCAGAGGGCATTCAAGTGACACTCAGGCCACCTGGGAGCTGCCACCTGGCCTTCCTTCATCTGTGATTGGCCAGCGTTAGGAAGAAAAGCCAGAATGTGAAATTTACAAATGGTTTGTCAAGGGAGGGAACTGGGGGACATCCAAGTTAGAAGAGGTTGGCAAAGGGTAAAATCAATCGCCAACCAAAATATAAGGCAACAGTGGGCAGGAGGTCTGGGCTGCACAGATGACAAGCTGGCCCTTGAAGTGGCTGCGCCAAAGAGAAAGGCGAAGAAGTGCCAAGAATGGAAAATCAGTGGGAAATTTAAAAGTTGAATTAGAAAATCTGAAATGAAAGTGGCATCGGGGAATAAGAGAAGGCTGTTATATTAGAATTAAAGAGACAGAGCTTATGATTTTCAAACCTTTTCTGTTGTTAAGGGCATCACCCTAGGTCTGGAAATTGAATTGAGGGGTGCGTTTTTAGCAGAATTGTTGGGAGGGAAAACAGGAGCCAATGCCGGGCACATTTTTGATTGAGAAACAGATTTTAAAAGGGAAGAAAAGAAAGAAGAAAAGGCAGGACTCTCAAGACCAAGCAAGGTAGCAGAAGAGAGGCTCAGAGCTTTCCTTAGGGTCTCCATTTAAAAACCGTAGTATGTTTAACACGCAGAAACTTGTTTTGAAAGACTGGGCTATAAGAGACAGCCTATTAGCTTGTTTTCCTAAATCAAGTTAAATTTGGCTTCAAGCCTCCATGTATCAGTTGGAGGGAGGTTCATATTAATGATTGTGTGTGTGTGTGTGTGTGTGTGTGTGTGTGTGTGTGTGTGTGCGCGCGCGCGCGCATGCATGCTTAAAATAGCTTTGTTAAGATATAACCCAAATACAATACAGCTCACCCGTTTAAAGTGTGTAATTCAGTGACTTAGTGTATTCACATTATGTGTTCATTTCCACAATCAATTTTAGAACATTTTCCTCTTCCCCAAAAGAAACCCTGTACCATTAGCAGTTACTCTCCTTTTTCCTCCAACTCTCTCAGCCCCAGGCAACCACCAAACTCCTTTCTGTCTCTGTGGATTTGCCTATTTGTTTGGCTTCTTTCACTTAGTATAAGGTTTGCAGGGCTCAGCCATGCTGTAGCATGTATCAGAACTTCATTCCTTTTTGTGGCTGGATAATACTCAATCGTATAGATGGGCTTTACTTTATTTGCTCGTTCATGAGTGAATGGATTCTTTTGGCTACTAGGAATAATGCTGCTGTGAACATTCGTGTACAAGTTTTTGTGTGGATGGGTGTTTTCATTTCTCTTTGGTGTATACTTTTAGAAGTGTAATTCATGGGTTATATGGTAACTGTGTGTTTGGGATGGTGATTTTTATCCCTAAGGTTGTAACAAAGCTACAAGGGGTTACCAGAAATTTTGGGGAAGGATCTCTGGTCTTCAGACCACATAGACACTGCAAGAAGCTCATCACCCAAGTCCTGGTGGGCCATTTGAAAGTTAGTGGTTTTCCTATTCTCCGTTTGTGCCAGACTCTTTGCAGTCTTTGTGCCAGACTCTGCAATGAGACTGCCACTGTTTGCCAAGGCTGGGGGCCTTATGGCTTAGTTTCCTAGCAGCCATGTGTCACCCCCATCAGAAGCCCAGCTCCCTCCTAGGACATCACGTGGATGTAGGAGTCAGATTTAGCTGCTGCTTAAGGGACATGATGCCATCTCCACCCTCCACTAAATCTACCATTAGCAACTCACATTTTTTTCTCCCATAGAACTGTGTCAACATTGAATTTTACTATTTGTACTTATTTTAGTTTAATGTGTTCAGTGGTAGTTTAAAGTTGCTTTGGCTTGTTTTTCTTTAATGGCTAGGAATGATGCATTTCTCTATTTTTTTCTCGTTTAGACTTTCTTTGGGCTAAGTGGACCACTCTTCTGTGGTCCACTTAATGAATAGCATCTGGGCTTTTTGTATATATTTATATCAGTTCTTTACATGTGCTAGTTTGAGTAGTAAAACTTTCATCAATTATGTTTGTCATATTTTGATATTTCTGTTTATTTATTTATTTCTCAAGGCATTGCTCTTTTTTATCTCTTCAGTGGTAAGAATGCTATCTCATTTTCACTTTTGTTAAACTTTTATTTAAGGCTAGTGGTACATGTAGAAGTTTGTTCTGTAGGTAAACTGGAAAATTTTCACTTTTAATACAAATTAGATAGTTTTAATGCATAAATTGTTGCCTGGTTTAAAAGTTATTTTGTGTCACCAGGACCTAAAGTGCAATAAATCATTTTTTATTTAAGTTGGCATTTAACAATAGTTCTCTTTTGCACTTTTGTGTTACTCCTGATATGTCATTTATTACATTCCTTTAATAGCTTGAATTTTGTTTCTGGAATATATACCAGCCCAGGGATGCTTGCTTTTAATACAGCTCCACGTACGTTCAATAACTGCAGCTTTGTAATTTGCAGTCCAGTAGGACAGACCCACCCTCACTTTTTAAAAAAGAAGTCTCTGTTATTCCTTATTCCTCTGAGTAAATTTTGCTGTGTGCTTGTCTCATTCTAGAAAGTGTTCCAATAGACCTTAATGATATTGGATTAATTTATAAGTCTACGTTGGACATGTTTGCATCTCTACCACCTGAACGAGCATTATGCTCTTAACTGCACCTTTTAACCCCATGGGCTCATCCCATGTTCCCTGTAATTCTCAGTTCTCCTTCTGTCTCCTCTTTCTCTCAGAGCAAGTTAGAAATTTACCCTTGGAGCAGAAAGCATCACACTATTCAGGTTTTCCTTATTTCTCTTAACAGAGTTTTATAACTTTCCCTAAGTCATGTGTGTCTTAAGTGAAATGAATATGCAGATATTTAATGTTTTGTATTACTATTTCAAATAGCATTTTTTTTCCTGGATTTTTTTTCTTTGTGCTATCTGGCACTAGTGTAAGCAAACATTATTGATTTTTGAGTATTATTTTATACCCTCAATTTTGAGCAAGTCATTCTCTGGTTAATTTTCTTGAATTTTCTAGGACTATAACCACGTCATCTTGAAATACTGACACTTCTATTTTTTTCTTCACAATTTTTGTACTTTTTTTTTTCTTGAATAGTTATCTGCTGGAATTTCTAGAGCTAGGTTAAATAGAGATGGTGACAATGGGACATTGTCGTTTTCTCCCCCCAGTGACTATAAAACTAATAAGTATGTTTACCCTTTCCCCCAGGTTAAGACAGAAAATCTGCACCTTTTTTGGGAAAATTAATTAAAAATTAATGCTGAATTTTACTCAGTTCCTTTTGGCACATATTTAACAATTATGTGTATCTAAGAGCTATCTTTGCATATGCTATACTTTTTTTTTTTTTTTTTTTTGAGACTGAGTCACTCTGTTGCCCAGGCTGGAGTGCGGTGGCATGATCTCGGCTCTCACTGCTGCTTCCACTTCCCAGGTTCCAGTGATTTTCCTGCCTCAGCCTCCTGGGTAGCTGGGATTATAGGCACGTGCCACCATACCTGGCTAATTTGTTTATTTTTAGTAGAGATGGGGTTTCACCATGTTGGCCAGGCTGGTTTTGAACTCCTCACTTCAAGTTATCCACCCGCCTCACCTCCTAAAGTGCTAGGATTGCAGGTGTGAGCCACAGCGTCTGTTGCCATACATTATAAAGTAGTTTTTAAAAAGTTATACTAGATTTGTATGACTAAGACAAGCTCTGTTTGATTATTCGTGATTTAAAATTTTCAGTGTTTCCTGGTATTTTCATAAGAGACATAAGCCATTATCCAGCTCACTGTTCCCTATCTCCTCCCATTGTTCTTTTCTGCCTGCATCCTCCTTTCATGCATCATTTTCTCTCCTCCTTTTCCCTCCTGTCTCCTTCTCCTTTCTCTCCCTCCTCTCCTTCCTCTATCCTTTCCTTCTGGTGTCTTTGTCAGCTTTGGGAATTAAAGCCTTTACCTCAGAGACTAACCTAGTTAATAATGCCATCGTTCTAGAATATATGAGATCCTTTATGTAATAAATGATTTGGAGAAATTCTTCTGTCAGTACAGTAGTAACAAATATCTTGTTTGAGGGGTAGACAGGGTTGGAAATTGTTGAGCAAGAGAACTCTGCATTCTGGGTACCCTTTGGGAAGGTGAAGATTCCAACCTTGAGCAGAATGATGTTGGGAAGTGATGTGGGTGGGTTGGGTACATTCACCTAGAGACCTTAGCTAATCTGGCATGGTGGGCATTACACATATATTAATAGATGGTGAAAGAGACATCATGAAGGTGAAATCTGACCCACTTGGCCTACCACTGGGCATGGCAGGCACGAGGCAAGGCAGGCAGATGTTTGCTGCTCTTGGGCCTCCTCTGATATGGTTTGGCTGTGTCCCTACCCAAATCTCATCTGGAATTGTAGCTCCCATAGTTCCCATGTGTTATGGGAGGGACCCATGGGAGATAATTGAATCATGGGGGGTGGTTTCACCCATACTGTTCTCGTGGTAGTGAATAAGTCTTATGAGCTCTGATGGTTTTATAAGGGGAAACCCCTTTCGCTTGATTCTCATCTGCGACCATGTAAGATGTGCCTTTTACCTTCTACCATGATTGTGAGGCTGCTCCAGCCACATGGAACTGTGAGTCCATTAAACCTCTTTTTCTTTATAAATTACCCAATCTTGGATATGTCTTTATCAGCAACGTGAAAATCAACTAATACATCCTCTATTTCTGAGAGTTGTCTTTCCAACTGAGGAATTAGCTTGGCCATTTGATCTTGGAAATAGTCTTCTTGGTCAGATACTATCCATGCTGTGAGGGATGCATATGGCTTTATTTGGGGCAGGTTTTTCCCAGACCCTTTTCTTTTTCAAAGTGCAGAAACCAGAATGCCATTCTCTTATTTTTATAATTATTTTCTATTATTTATTATTTCATCTTTAAACTTTGGGGACAGCTTGCTTATCTGTTCTTGAATTTCAAGTTTAGAAATCTGATGAGTGCCTTTGACCTCAATTCTGAGCCTGACTCTGTAACCATTTGTTGATATCCACATGGAGAATGTCTTTCAGATGGAGAATGTTGTCTTAAATCACTGCTCTTTTAAGATCTCAGTATCACCGCCTTTGTTTTCCTCTTCCCCCTGATTCCCCTTGTCATGTGGTGTGGATCTGCATTCTTCATTTCTGTTGTGGCTATTTCTTCTGTGTTGTGGTCCATGGTTTTGAGCAAGGAACCTGCAGCCAGACTGCCTGGGTTCTAAGACCAGCTCCGCCATTTACAGTCGGAGTGAACTTTGCCAGTTACTTAATTCCTGTGTAACCTGGCTTCTCCAGCCACATAATGGGAATTGTGACCACTCACCTCCCTACAGTCACTGTGAGAATGAAATGAGATTATCTACATAAAGGGCTTTGCACCATGCTGGACAGAGGTGAGCGTCCCATAAGTATTGGCTGTAGCTATATTGTTAGCGTCTGCTGGTGTGGAAAGCTGTAATTTAGGTTTTCCATGGTTGTGTGTGTTCTCCACTACATCACTGTTGTGTCTTCTCTTTTTTTCAGTCCCACTCCAGAATTTATAAGTTTATTGTAGTTTATTTTCTTCTCTGTATAATCTCACTTTGATAATTTATTTTTTTCTTGCAGCTTTAAAATAAGTAGGCATGGATCATGCCCCTACTGGCCTTTAAAAAGAACCATGCTGGTATTCTAATCAAGACCATTGCTTAGAACCGGCTTCCTCTATTTAATCCCCAAATTCTTGGTTTCCTTTTTCATTTCTCTAGGTCAGAAGGCTTCCTTCATCCCCTGATTTTGATAGGTGCACACTGGCCAGGGGTAGACATAGCCTCTTTATCATCCACGACCCAGCACCTTGAACCTTAGGACACAAGTTGGGGGGCTTATTTTGCTGCTGGGGCCTTGGTGCTTCCCACTGTTTTAGGAAAGGACTTCCTGTCCCAGCCTGTGCATTGAAAAAGTTGGATCAAGGGGAGGAACATTTGGCCATCTTGTCAACTTGCCCTTTTGAGTCACAGAATTTTCAAGAATCTGTAGTTTCTTTTGCAATGGCACTGGGGGGAGGTTGATTTCTTTTATTATTTTCTCTCATGCTTAGCTACAGAATGCATGTTCAGTCTTCTAAAAATTATCTATCTTTTGACATTCCAAAAGATGTCTTATTAATAGTGAATGAGTCAAAGTCATTGTCAATGTGTACCTTATTTAAAGAATAAGTCTGATTTTCATGACGAAAGTATCTGTTTTTTAAATTATTTATTTTTTAATTGGCAAAGGTCAATTAAAGATATTTCCAGATTAAAAAAAACTGTTATATATTTATGGTGTACAATATGATGTTTATGTATACATTGTGGAATGACTAGATAAAGTTAATTAACATACCAGTTACCTCACATTTTTATCATTTTTGTGGTGAGAACATTTAAAATCTCAGCAATTTTCAGGTGTACAATACTTTGTTGTTAACTATAATCACCATGTTTTACAATAGATCTTCTGAATGTATTCTTCTTGACTGAAATTTTATATCCTTTGACCAACATCTCCCCATTCCCATCCCAACCCCAGCCCCTGGTAACCTCTATTCTACTCTCTGCTTCTATGAGTTTGACTTACTAAACTTTTTTAGTAAGTGAGATACTTGGTATTTGTCTTTCATTGCCTGGATTATTTCACTTGATATAATGTCCTCCAGTTTCATCCCTGTCATCACAAATGACAGGATTTCCATTTTTAAGGCTGAATAGTATTCCATCATGTATATATTCCACATTTCCTTTATCCATTCATCTGTTAGTGGACACTTAGGCTGACTGCGTATTTTGGCCATTGTGGATAATGCGGTAGTGAACATGCAAGTGCAGATATCTCCTTGACATACCGATTTTATTTCCTTTGGGTATATACCACAATGAAACGTCACCCTATACATGTTAGGATGGCTTTTTTCAAAATGACAAGAGGTAAATATTGGCGAGGCTGTGGATAAAAGGGAAGACTTATACAGTGTTGGTGAGAATGTAAGTTAGTACAGCCATTGTGGAAAACAGTATGGAAGTTCCTCAAAAAATTAAAAATAAAACTACCATATGATCCAGCAATTCCACTTCTGGGTATATATCCAGAGAATCTGTGTCTTTTAAGATTGATTTTGGATCATACATTGCTTGGTTTTTTAATTTTTTCTCTTGGTTTAAGACATTTGTATGTTTTTTATTTTGGCAAATTTTGTTCAGAGGAAATTCCCTGGATCTACCCCTACTCAAAACAAATTTAACTACTTAATGCATATACTTTATGTGTGAAATGATACTTTTATAATTAATTTAAGTCTTTGTAATAAAGGTATTATACTCAGAACAATGTTTTATTAAAGGTTAGTAAATGATTTCTGATAGGAGAGACACCATAGAGCTTTTTACTTTGTCTTTTCATGAAGGACAAATTATCCTTTGAATCACTGCCTACGTCTAGCCATTCTTTTTAATGTATTTCAAATGTCAAGGTCTTTCCAGATTAAAAAAAAAATCTATGAATAACTCAACCAAGGAGCTACCTGCAAAATTCAATTTCTGATGGTGATCAGGTATGTCATAGAAGCCCCACTGCTGATGATGGAGCAGGTATTCTCAGCCTTGTTCTAGCCAAGACTTACTTCAGTTTATCAGTTCTTGAAAATTCCATTTATGGAAACCACTACATTGCCATTAAACACTTTATGGACCCATGAAAGCAAATGGCTTTAAGCATTTTAAACAGAGCCTGTGTACATGATGAATATAAAGAAGTATTATGTGGATCTCCATAGCAATTTATTATTCACTCAATCATAAATTGCATTTTTCCACTCTGCCTCAACCTTTAGGAGGCCTGCTGATGGGGAAAAGATAACGTCTAATAATGGAAAGTCTAGTTGTTTTGTTAGATGTCAAACTTTTGAGATTAGCTTCCAAGCAAGGGCAATCTTATTTGAGAAGATTATTAACCATCTCTTTTTCTCAGCACCAGCTGTAGATCATCTGCAAGACTCTTGCGGATCATGGAGACTAATTTAGAGGGGTGGGACTGTGAGTTGGAAGGTGGTATGTACTGACCAAGAAGTCTAGCTAGCCCACTAGGTGGGGGGCAGGTTGCTGGATGATGAGCCCTGGAGGCAGGGACCATGGTCTATTGTTCTTTTTTTTTTGGTCTATTCTTGTATTCTTGTATCCTTAGCAGCCAACATCCAGAAGGTCTTGAATGTTTGTTGAATGACTGAGTGGATGACAAGGAGCTTTGGGGAATGAGATGTTCTAGCATCTCAGCTTTGGTGGCCATTCTTTTCTGCCTTGCCTTCAGAAGTTTGTGAGCTGAAACATCGATTCATACTGTGAATGCATTTTAGAATTACTTGGGAACATTTAAAAAAAATACTTGAACCCCATCCTCAGAGATTCTGATTTAATTAGTCTGAGGTGGGATCTAGGCATCGGTATTTTTCAGAAGTTTTCTTATGTGATATTAATATACTGTCAGGGTTGAGACCCCCTAGAAATGGGTAGGGTCCAGAGTTGGAAGACCAAAATGAGGTATGTTAGGATTCACAGTTGATCAGATTGGTTGGGGAGAAAGAACTTTGTGTCTTACATGTGATTGAAATCTTGGAAATGGAATCTTCTAGAATCACCTTTCAAAGCTTTTTTAAAAAAATTTCTTTTGCTTCCTGTCCTCCCTTTCCCATCCCTGGGAGGCAGGATGATAGGGTAGTCCAGGAACTGGGCATTGCGGGACTGGTTCTGATCCCTCCTATTATGGATATGATCTTATCATCTGTCACCTAACATCTCCAATTCTCAGCTTTCTCACTGGTAAAACAAAGACTTCAAAGATTTTAGAATCTTAGCACTTCTAAATATGGTTGGCAAATATGAACTTTCATGCTGATTGGCTCTTGCAGTAGTGAGTCTATGTTTATAATGCTCAAACTCAAAGGCAGTGTTAAGAAAATGAATGACGTTAATGTCATAAGTATTTATATTTCCATGGCTTAGTCTACGGATAATTCCTGAATGTGAAACAATCTATCTACAAGTGCATTCCTCCTCAATTTTCTTGAAGAAAAAATATTAAAGGATGACAAAAGGACTAAGTCTAATATTTTAGTCGTCAAAGGTAAAATATTGTATATTTTAATGGGAAGGGAGGCCAAAATAAGCAAAACAGGAAACTTTGGGTAATTGAAACTTCTAATTCTTGTGTTTTGTTTAATAGTTACTAGCATCGATTAATTGCTTTCCACATATCAGATGCTGTTTTAGGAGCCTTCTCTGTATCAACTCATTCAGTAAAACAACTATAGGAGGTAGATTCTATCATAATCCCAATTTTGTGGTATGGAAATTGAGGCACATAAAGGTTAATTAACTTGCCTGCTAAGATTACTAACCAGGAAGTAGCAGATCAGAGGTTTGAACTCAGAAAGACTCATTCCTAACAACTAAGTCATATTACATTTAGAACAATAGCTTTTACTTCTAGAATGCATTCATCTGTCAGAGTTTCTCTTACCTGCCTAAGAGCACTGAGTTTTATTCTTATTTTTATTTTCTAGATGGCTCAGAGACTGTAAATAATTTATGCAGGGTCACCCAGTTTGCATGCAACAGTGCTTGGATGTGAACTAGGTCCTGACTTCAGAATATAGTATTCTCTCTCTAGATATTTGCATAGCACTTCACAGTTTACAGTACATTTCCACATTTGTTATGTTGTTAAATCCTCACAACAACCCTGTGAGGTAAACTGTGAAAAACTTGAATGCTGTGCTGGCCAGCTGTCATTGGGTGACGCTAGCCACTGGAACAAATATATCCTGAAATCTCTGTCTTAGCATGTCTTAGTCAGTTCAGGGTGTCATAACAAAATGGCAAAGACTGGGTGGCTTAAACAACAGGAATTTATTACTCCCAGTTCTGGAGGCTGGAAGTCCAAGATCAGGGTGCCAGCAGGATTGGTTTCTGGTAAGGTCTCACTCCCCACCTTATAGATCACTGCGTTCTTGCTGTGTGCTTACAAGGCATGTGTGCATGCAGAGAGAGACAGAGAGAGAGGGAGAGAGAGGGAAAGATATCTCTCTTTCTCTTATTCTAGGGCCATGCTGAAGGCCTTACCCTGGTGTCCTAATCTAATTGCTTCCAAAGGCTCCATCTCCTAATACCATCACATTGAGAGTTAGGGCTTCAATGTATGGATTTTGGAAGGACACAAACATTCAGTTCCTAACAACACAGTGGGAGTTTATTTCTTACTCATGTACAGTCCAGTTAGTAATGGAGGTGATGTAGCTTTGCTCCATGTAGTCTTTCAGAGGCCCAGGCTGATGGAGATGCTGCCATCTTCATCCCATGGTTTCCAAAGGCACCCTGGACATTGACATGTGGATTCAAATGGGCAAGAGGAATGGCGGGTCACACAGGAAGTTTTGATGGGCCAGACCCAGAAGTGGCATCTGTCTCTTCCAACGACATTCCATTGGCCAGGACATTCCAAGAATTGGCGACTGGAAAATGTAGTCTAGCTGTGTGCTCAGGAATGAAAGGAAATGGGTTTGGTGAACAACTGCCAGAGTCCACTGCAACAGTTAATAAAAATGAAAAGATCAAACATTATTGATTCTTGTTATATGCAAGGCACTCAATGATCTAGAAAATGTATAACCATTATCTCAATACATTCTCATAATAATCTTAGAGATAGGTATGACTTCTTACAGTTGTAAGAATTCAGACATATTAAGAGAAATTAGGTGACTCACCCAAGGTTATACAGATTGATGGTAAACGGGAAGGTTTGAATTCAAACCCAGTCTTTCTGACTCTGGAGTTATTCTTCATAACTACTCAATAAGTTTCATATCTTCCCATGGCAAGTCAGGAAAGTGGGGTTCTAGTCCCACTTTTGCTATTAATAGTACAACACAGGACTTGAGTTATTGGGCAGTTGAGAACATTGGGGAGAACAGATTATCTTTCTCCTCTTATCCAAGGCCCTAAGCATGAAGGTTCTGAGTGTGGTATGGAAGTTGACAGAACTTACTTTACCTCGTTTTTTTTTTTTTTTTTTGGAGACAGTATCTTACTCTGTCACCCAGGCTGGAGTTCAGTAGTGCAGTCTTGGCTCACTGCAACCTCCGCCCTCTGGGCTCAAGTGATCCTCCTACCTCAGCCTCCCAAGTAGCTGGGACCACAGGTGTGTGCCACCATGCCTGGCTATTTTTTTGCATTTTTGGTAGAGATGAGGTTTCACCGTGTTGCTTAGGCTGATCTGAAACTCCTGAGCTCAAGCGATCTGCTGGGATTACAGGCATGAGCTACTGTGCCCGGCCCACTTTACTTCTAATTAGCCAGCTTTTTCTAAATTCTACATCCATATAAATTAAAACAGATGTAAAATGCCTCCCTTCCCCACACCTATTACTTTTGGCACATTCTAGTTGCAGCTGCAGTTAGAAATGTTAGCAGGGACTCAGGTGCCTGCCTTTGCATTGACATTTAACACCGTGCTCTCAAACTCTAAAATGCCCATGAATTACCTGGGATCTTATCAAAATGCAGATTCTGCTTCAGTAGGTCTGAGGTGGGGCCTGAGAGTCTGTGTTTCTAACAAGACAACAGGTAATGCCCACCCTGCTGGTCCGTCAATCACACTTTGCACAGCAAGAATCTGCTCCTTGTATGACAAATAGAATCAGCCTGTTTGTGCCTCTGTTTATTTTAGCACTTTGTTCCTATCTGTCATTCCTCTTACGTTGCACTGTAACTAATGGTATAAGTGTCTGTCTCTTCAACTAGACTCTGAGTTTCTTGAGGGCTGAGACCATTTATGCTTGACAATTTTATGTCTGGCTTAGTGCCTGATTCATAAGTTGCCAAATCCATGTGTTTTGAACAGATGACTGATGACTTCCAGTGCAGGTATAGTGAGAAGCCTCATGGAATCCTGGTCTTGAGGAACCATCAAGGGTATAGCATGTGTAGTAGGGTGGTATGTGAAAACCGTGCTGGCTATCAGCAGTCACACAGGGCTTTCAATCCCCTTGGGTACTGCACGGTTCACATGGCACTACAGTATGATGCAAGACCAAAGAATAGGGGAATACATAGGAAATTGTAGGGCTAACATTAATTTGTTAGGGGTTGTGGGAAGAAGGGGCTTATGTACACGATCCATAGTGTATACAAAAGAAGTTAGGGGCTATGGGAAGAAGGACCTTCCAGTTTATAACATTCGAATCAGCCAAGAGTGTCTAGTTGCATTTTCTATTGGGCTATTTTCCTGTATGTACCAGGTTTTGAATCTGGGAGTACTTTTGAAGCCCAAGCTAAATAAAATAAAATAAGATAAGATAAGATAAGATGAGATAAAAATAAAATAAAACTAAAACATCCTTCCCAACAAATCCCTTTTTTTAAGTTTTAATTTTTCTATAGAAGAAGCCCTATTTTCTCTAAGAAATCTGAATCTCTGAGGGCTGTAGCTGTCTGAAAATGGAATGGTGTCAGTCCACTTTGTGAAGACATCACTGACCACAGGCAGTGGGACTTTCAGGATATCTAAGGCTGATGGAAGCCCCCTTCTCCACTCTGACCAGTGACAAACCACTACTGGGACAAAGAGGGCATGGCCATCAGGTGCTAGAAGAGAGAGCTGGTTTCTATCAAAGTTCAAATGCACACAAGACCTATTTGTAGAGGGCGAGGTCTAGGGAGGGGGTCTGAATAGGTGAGGTGGAGAATATAGAGGTTCCACAGAGCTGTGGGGCTAAACCTTTTTGTGGGTTACCAACCCTCTCAAACATCTAATGGGACCTGTGGCACCTCTGCCCAGGGAGACACATACATGCAAAATTTTGCTGCCAGGTGCGGTGGCTCACGCCTGTAATCCCAGCACTTTGAGAGGCCAAGGTGGACAGATCACCTGAGGTCAGGAGGTCGAGACAAGCCTGGCCAACATGGTGAAACCCCGTCTCTACCAAAAAATACAAAAATTAGCCGGGCGTGGTGGTGTGCGTCTGTAATCCCCGCCACTGGGGAGGCTGAGGCAGGAGAATCGCTTGAACCCAGAGAAAGAGGTTGCAGTTACCCAAGATCATGCCATTGCACTCCAGGCTGGAAAACAGAGCAAGACTCTGTCTCAAAAACACCCCCAAAAGAACAATTTTGTATATGATTTCAGTGAGTTCAGGGTGACCTTGAACCCTGGACTAAGAACCCCTGGAGTGAAGGGACGTGAAGACTAGGGTGTGCGTGGGATACAGCAGGATTTAGAGAGGTTTTATCTTTCTCTGTCATCTGACTCCAAGTGGAATTTCACACAGGTAATAGTCATGGACGTGGTTCTACTTTTTGTTATTTAGGCTGCTCGGAGGAAGCGCCTTGATTTCTTTTCAAACACCGGAACAATCTCCGAGACAATCAGAGATGTCAACAGCCTTGATAATTGTGCTGCATAGGTCACTGTGTTAGTTCTGCTTCTTTGGCGAGATTAGATTTATTATTGTCCCAGGCATGGGTACAGTGTTTCCTATCAAAAGCTATCCCACACATTCTATTCATTATTCTGTCTGCCTGCAGTACTGTCATCAGATGCATATCAAATCATTCGGGTAGATCTCAGCGCTGTTTGGAGGAACTTTTTTTTCTGCTTTGTTAACATTAGTATTTGCAGTACTAATGTGGAGGGAGGAGGGGGAGTGATACAGCTTGTATTCGTGATCAGGAAAACACAGTGTTTTCCTTTAGTGTGATTCCATGCAGTTGTCATGATTTCTAATTTAAAGGTAGAAAAAACAGGATTCCTCGTTGTTTGACCTGCACCTCCACTTTATGATGGTGATGATGGAAGGTCTTGGTCTTTCCCTTGTGGCTTGGCTCAGTGCGGCAGTGGTGACTTTTCCATTTGAGCTGCAGCTGGGATGATGCTGTGGTTTGAATGTGTCTCCCAAAAAGCATGCATTGGAAACTTAATCCCCAATGTAACACTGTGGGAGGAGGGGCTCCCACCCTCATGAATGGATTAATGCCAATTATAAAAGGGCTTGAGGCTGAGAGTTGGATCTTTTGCTCTCTTGCCCCCTTCTTCCATCTTCTGCCATAGGATGATGCAGCACAAAGGCCCGCACCAGATGCTGGCACCTTGATCTTGGACTTCCCAGCCTCCAGATCTGTAAGAAATAAATGTCTTTTCTTTATAAACTACCCACTCTGTGGACTAAGACAGATGACGAGCTTGACTGCACATTTATGCTGTGCTGGGGGCATCTTACATCTCTATCTCCCTGAGTCCCAGTCTGTTGAAGAGGATAATCTTGCACACAACATTCCTGAGTCATGTGGACTGTTTCCTGTAGGGGAAAGAAGGGCGTGCATTTGTGTATCAACTAAATTTTTGCTTTTATATGTAGAAATAATGATGGAGAATTGTCATTTTGGTTGTCTGACATCTGTTTTCCCTCCTAAGAGCACGTCATTCTCCTTTTGGGGAACTACCACTTCCCTAGTGCCACAGTTCTGCAGTTGGATAAGGCTGGTAACCCAGTGCCCTGTCCTTCCCTAGCCAAGGGGCAGACTTGGGAATCAAACTAAGCTGATAGTCCCATCACTCCCCTGGAATTTTAGCTTGATCATTGTGACCCAGGGACTGACGATGATTGGAGTGTAGTCATTGTTAACAGCAGATACCCAGTGACAGCAGTCCTATCCCAGGGCAATTAAACCAGAATCTTAGAGGATGGGGTCAAGACATCAATCTTCTTTAAAATCTTTAAAATCTCCCTTGGTGATTCCAGTGTGCAAGAAGAGTAGGACCACTGCCAGAGAGGCTGCTTCCAGAACCTCCAGAACTGCCTTGGTTTCCATGCCTAATTTGCCATCCTTCTTGTTGATTCTATGGGTTCCTAAAAACCTTCCTTGAAATGCTCAGATTACTGAAGTTTATCACTGTTGATTTTGTTCTTTGTGACACATGACCCTAATATTGAAATGAAAAACAATTATATGGATATGTTTTACTCTGAACCCAATGCAGGAAAACCAAAACTTAATGGATTTGACAGCTTAAAGCCAACAAATATGCTTCCATTCCTAATGGAAAAGCCAAATCCATTCATGGAAGATAAGCCCATTATACCACCAACACAAACAGTGGGGATTTGCATGGTGTTAGGAAAAATTTTTAAGAATCCCTGGAAGGCTTAAGGAAAAGGACTAAGTACCAACATATTCCTTTTTCTTCTCTAGACCCTGCTAGAGGTTATTTAACATGTAGCCAGATAGCTCCTTACTGGCAGCAAATGTGTAAATCGGGGACTTTGCAGATCCTCTTCAAAGAAGGTTGGCAACAGGAGGACTTTCTGGACCTTCAAAGAGTTTCCAAGTGCCTTAGATTTTCCAGTTGGCATCACAGGAGAGGCAATTGCATTTTAGAGAATGAAGGTGCTAAGTGGCCAGTGAAATGGAAATTTTTCCAAAAGCCAGATTTCATTTTGATTGTGTTGCAAATCCGGAAAAGAGCCACTTTGGCTTGATGCTGCTTCCCAGGTGCATGGCTGAATTTCAGGCTCTGAACAGAGGTGCAGAGGTATCTCATACAGCTTTTGTGTGAAAAGAAAGATTTGTCTTTTGGTGGTCCATGCTGTGATTGATTTATTTACATTTATGGTCACATCAGTCGTAGTCAAATATTGAGGCAGAGTGATCTTGATAGGAGAGAAATGCGTTCTTTGTTAAGTGCTAAGACAGGAGAAGTATACCTTGTTGTAAACAAGATTCACACACGTCTAGGCCTTGGGAATTGTCAAGTGCCTTAGGCCACTTTCAGAGATCAGCCAAGTTAGAATGGCAATTGCTACTTTATTATTATTATTGTTATTTTGAGATGGAGTCTTGCTCTGTCGCCCAGGCTGGAGTGCAGAGGTGCGATCTGTGCTCACTGCAACCTCTGCCTCCTGGGTTCAAGCAATTCTTCCTGCCTCAGCCTCCCGAGTAGCTGGGATTACAGGCTCCTGCCACCACACCTGACTAATTTTTGTATTTTTAGTAGAGATGGGGTTTTGCCATGTTGGCCAGGCTGATCTTGAACTCCTGACCTCAGGTGATCCACCTGCCTCGGCCTCCCAAATTGCTGGGATGACAGGCGTGAGCCACCATGCCCAGCCACCACTTAAAACTGCCAGATCTCTCTTTACCCACAGGCGAACAACCCTTAGAGTCACAGGACTTCCTGATAATATCTATGAAGTAGGGGCTTAGGACCCCAGGATTTCTGGGTGCGAAGGCACTGGAGGGGTCGTCAGCAGCTGCTATTCATACAGTGCCGGCATCTCTTTTGCAACATGCTTCCTGGTCTAATGCACATCTTGGCCGAAATGCCCAGAGCACAGCTCTTGAATTCTACCCCTAGACATGTTCTTCCCATTTCAGAGTGGATGGCTTCCAACTCCATCCCCTTGTCAGCATCTCCACTACCACTCTTCATGCTCAATCATGGTAAACCTTGGCAGACCACTGTAAGGCTTCCCAACAACTTGTCTTGCTTCCACTCTTGACTTCAACAACAACCCACTCCCACCCCACTGCCCAGCTGCCCAGCGCTATAATTTCTGCTCCACAGTACAGCCAGAGTATCTTTTAAATATGCTCCTCAGATTGTGTAGCACTGCCTCTAAAAGCTTTCCATCTCAATAAAATAAAACCCAAGCTCCTATGGTGACCATAAGACCCTGTGATCTAACTTCTCCTGCCTCCTTTCTAATCTTGCTTTGTATAATTCTTCCCTTTGCAAATCATGTTCCAGCCACAGTAACTTTCTTTTGGTTTCTTAAACACACCAACCTCCTTTCAACCTCATTTCTACTCCCACAAACTCTTGCAACTGGTATTCTTTCTGCCTAGAATCTCTTCCTCAGATCTTCCCATAGCTATTACCCCTTACCACTCACACGGTAGCTCCAATGTCACTTCTTCGAGAAGCCTTCCCTGGCCACCCAATTTAAGGTAGCCTGGCACTCCCCAGCACCTCATCTTACTTTAGCTTCTTCATAGAACTTACCACTTTTGGGTCCTATTTAACTTTTTCCCCATTAGAACCTAAATGCTCCAAGAGCAGGGACTTAAAAAATAATTTATTCTTGTATCACCAGTATTTAAGATACTTCCCAGCACAAAGGGGATAATAATAGGCCTCAGTAAAACGTAATATGCAGCCTCGACATTCACCAACTAACTTAAGTTGCCATGCCCCAAAATGTAACTTTCTTAATAAGCAAGTGATATTCCTTTCTAGAAAACTAAAAAGTCATTATTGCAGCCCATAATAAAACTTGTTTGTCTTGGGGCCCCATTTAGGTATGATGTCCTTTTTGGAGAAACATCACTCTAGCCCCCAAGATAATAAAAAAAGAATTAGAATCTTTACTGCAATTTGATGCAAAAACCCCAAAGCACCATAAAACTTCTTAAACATTGTCTTTATTTATTTGGTTCTTTTTTAGTATATCTGGAAGGATGGAGGGTTGCAACCTACTTATCAATGCTTTCATTTGTTCCTATTTACATTACGAAAACATCTTGAAAATCAAAATATAAAAAAGAATACAACAAAACAAGGCAGTATTCTATCAGTAAAAACGTATTTTATATTTACTTAACCTTTCTTCAAAATTACCACTAAAGTTTGTGTTGAAGAAATATGTGTACACAAAATAAAAGTCCATTAAAACTTAAATATGCAATGGAAGTAACGGCTCTTGCACTACAGTTGCCAGATCTTGGTGTTTATTTGAGCTACGGTGCCATTCTCATCTGGATTCAAATCCCAGTTCTGCCATTTGCTGTGAGCATGATCTTGGAAAACTTACTGGAGCTTCTCTGAACCTTATCTCCTCACCTATAAATACTAATAGTGGCCGGGCATGGTGGCTCACGCCTGTAATGCCAGCACTTTGGGAGCCTGAGGAGGGAAGATTGCTTGAGGCCAAGAGTTTGGTACCAGCCTGGGCAGCATAGGGAGACCCAGTCTCTACAAAAAATAAAAATAAAAGAATTAGCTGGGCGTGGTGGCATGCACCTGTGGTCCCAGCTACCTGGGAGGCTAAGGTGGGAAGATTGCTTGAGCCCAGAAGGTCGAGGCCACCACCCATAGGGCTTGTCCCAGACTCACTCTGCCCTTCTTCCTCTTTCCAATTTTTTCTCTGAATCTGAACCCGATGGCTGCACTGAGAGGAGAATTTTCAGTGATGGTTCCTGCTCTCATTGGAATACAGTGTGTGGTTTGCTTTATCCAGCTGGCAGGCTCCTTTATGCCCTTTTGATGTATCCCATTCCACAGGGCACAGGGGAGATGGCTAGTATATGCTTCACCATGTCTGGGATGGCTTAAACAGTGAGGACCAACTTGGATAGCTACATGGTTCCACTGCGTTGCTAACTTAGCTTTCCTCATAGCATGGAGGTCTCAGGGTAGTTTGACTTCTTACATGGCAGCTGACTTCCTCCCAGCAAAAAAACAGAAGCTGCCAGGACTTTTAAAGCCTGGGATCAGATGTCCTGGAACATTTCTTCCATCACATTCTATTGTCAAAGCAATAACAAGGCCAGCCTAGATTCAAAGGGGGTGAAGGAGACTGCACATCTTGATGGAGTGTATGTATACAGGGAAGGGAGGAATTATTGGCAGTCTTCTTTGGTGGTGATCTACCATAGTGAGAAATTACCCATTTTCTTCCTGCAGAGGGGTGAGGAAAAGGAACAGTGAATTCCCTACAAGACCATTGCTCTGGCCCCTAGCTTTCTTCTTACGTTAGCCAGTGATGGTGATGGGGTGAGACAACGGAATCTCCGCCCTGATGACTCTCAAAGAGCCCTGTGAAGAAGTGCAGGTTGTCGAACCAAAGCTGGTAGCTCTTTGAAATTAAACATGAATATGTAGAGCCTTTTGTGCTCAGTTTTTTGGGTGAACCATTGCACTAAACAATTAAAATACAAATCCCACTTGACATTCTGCTGCATAGAAAAGGTACTCCTTCCTCTTTCCCATTTCAGTTTCTTGGTTGTTTTCTTCATCCATCTTATTTCGGCAAGTTAGCCTCTGTGTCCAAACTCAGGAACTGAGTAGATTCAGTTACTTATCAAGTAAATCTCTACCATCTGATCTTTGATTGCTCAAAAGAACTTTGGTTAATCTTTTGAAGCTCAGAGAGCCCTGAATGCGTGAGGTGGCATCCCTCACTACCTAGACTTGTGTACAAACTCTCATAGGTTTAAGTAGTGAGGGTTGCTAATAGTTTATTTATTGGGGTATTTTGGGGAGGGGGATTTGTATTCTGACACTAGAATATAAGCTTCTTTGAAAGTAGGGTATGTATCTGTCCCAGTCCTATGGTTTAGCACAGTTCTTGGCACAGAATAGGTGTTCAATATTAGTTGTTGATTGAGTGGGTGAATAGAATGGTATATGCAGAGGCTCACTGTTCCCTGAAGCCAGGGTGAACACCCCCATCTCTCCATCTGGGTTTTGTGTAGTTGGTTTTTAGATCAACTTGTAGGACCTTGGAATTATCTCACTTCCACATCATTAGATCCAGCCCATCATTTCATCACATTGTAATCGTTTTGGATGGTACCCAAGCCATTAGATACTCTCTGACCTTCCTTAGAACCATTTATTTGATAAATGTGCATTTATTGAGCACTTACTATGTGACAGCCCTATGGTAGTGATGGTGGGTAGAGTGAGAAAGAAATGGAAAACATGGTCCTGGCCACTAGAGAAGTTCTTCAAGGCTTTTAATGTATCTGATTTTTTTGGTTTAGCTTTCAAGGCTCTCTGGAGTTTGGCTCTTGCTCTTCCTCATCCACATATCCAACTCCCTGCATCCTACCCTTCTTCTTTCACTGATACCAGGGTAGCCTTCTCACTGTCTCAGATATTTGGCAATTAATTCTCACCTTAGTGTTCTGTTGCCTTCTACCTCCCACTCAACCTGCAGTAAGCAGTTATTATCTAATTTTACAATAAAAATTTTGAGATTTCTTATAAAGGAGAATTTAGACTGGCTTTTTCAGGCTATTAGGAAATACTAGCTTGATTTTATACGTTAAAAAAGAGGCTTAGAGAGAGGTTAAGTAACTGTTTCAAGATCGAGTCAGGATTTGAATCTAGGACTTTCTGGCTCTAAATCCAGTGCTGTTGTAGTACTGATATGAGAATTAAGTGAGATAAAGTGTATATAAAGACTTTCAAAGCAGTGCCTGGCAGATACGGGCACTCAAAAGTATTAGTTTCCTTATAGAGAAGTCAAGTTCATTCAGCATTAATAAAGCAAGCAAGCCAAAAAAATGACTTATGATATATTCTTCATTAAAACTCAATTAAGTCATAGCAAAATACAGGAATTGCTGTGGAGTCCTTCTTAATCTGAACAACTGCATTCCTCATAGTTTGAGTCATAAAGTGATGATAGAAGGAATAAGTTCTAGGATTCAGTAGTACAGTAGGGAAATTGTAGTTAACAGTAGCTTATTATATATTTCAGAATAACTGGAAAAGAAGATTTGAAATGGTCCCAACACGAAGAAAAAAATAAATGTTTAAAATTATGGATATTCCAATCACCCTGATTTGATCACTACATATTGTATACAGGTATCAGAATTCACTTGTACCCCCAAAATATATACAAATGTTGTATATGAATAAAAGAGAAATGTAAGCAACACCTTTTCATTAGTTTGTTATAAATATAATATGTGAAATACTTTTTACACAAATATTACCATGTTAAAATGCTCAGTAGATAGAGGTTTTGTTACTGTTATACCAATTGCATTGTGTTTAGTTTGTGATCTTATTAAAAGTCATAATTTTGCTAGTAAGTAGAGACAAATTTCAAAAAAAAAACCATACTCCTCCAGTCCACTTATTGCTGTCCGTGGTGCTGAAACATCATTGCCCATCTTCTTCCAGGATTATGATCTAAATGTCAGGATAAGGAGTGTTAACAAAGAAGAGAGACCAAAGACTAGGGCAAAGTCGACTGAAGCTATTGGAAAGGCCTATTTGCCTACAGAAATTTCCAGGGAGAAAAGAAGAGAGGCCTTTGTTTGCTATTCTTTTCAAATACAGACATACTTTGTCATTCAAAATTAGAAATTAAATGGCTACAAATACATTTTAAGATCAATCCCTTGTTCTCCAAACCTTTCCTGCTGGTGCTGTCAAAAAGTTGGGAATTAAACAGATTTGGATAGCATATCTCTCACTGTCCAAAGTTGTTATTCAGTCTCAGAAATGGAAATAATTTGGATAATGAAGGATAGTTATCATTGCAGTTCATTTATTCTAGTACTATTTGTTGAGTCTTCTATATTCCAGGAACTGTATTTGGTAATCAGACATAGAGTGGTGAACAAGAAGGAGAAGGTAACTGTTACCATGGGGATAATATTTTTGTGGGAGAAGACTGAATGAAGATAAATAAATGTAAATACTTTGAGATACTTAGTACTATGAAGAAAATAAACAGCAATTTCCAAGAAAGATAATTATCTTTTTTTCTGAGAATTATATATGTGGAGAATAGTGTAGATTGTTGATAATAATAATAACTAATATTTACTTAGTGTTATGTGTTGCCAGGCACTATTCTGAGTATCTTACCTTTATTGACTCATTTAATTACAACTCTAAGAGGTAGCTACAATTATCCCCATTTTATAGATGAGACAGCTGAGGCACAGGAAGGTTAAATTCTGCCCAAGGTCATTGGTAAGTCAGTGGTAGAGCTGAGATTTGAGCCCAGAGATTCTGGCCTCAGAGCTCGTCTCAGAATCTGAGATGCCCAGAAGCCAGTAGTGAGGGAGAGAGGAAGGTGATATGGGAGGAAAGAATGAGGGAAGCAAATTCTCCAAGCACACACAGAGAAATGGAATTCAGAAACTTAGGAGAGAGGGGACTTTCGAGGGAGTTCACGCAGAACTTTGCATTTTGCTTTTGCAGAGGTTAGCCTTCTGGTCTTCATGAATCAATCTTCATTTTGCCCTCTTGTTACACCAGTGATTCTGTTGCAGAGGCCTGATTCCTAATGAGATTCTGCTCCACTAGCTTCTGGATAGAGCTACATCCCATCACTCATGAGAAGTCAGCTTTAATCGGGGATTTTTATGTTGCTACTTTCAGGCTTGGAGAGGAACTTGAAAGACAGGGAGAGAGACTGAATGCCAGTTTGGTTTATGGGAAGTATTGCACCGAAAGCTTTTAATACCTCTCTAGCTTATCTATTTTTCCTCTGTGGAAAAGAAACGTGGTGATATTTGAACTGGCTTCTCCCTAATCTGTTCTCAGGCACACTTGCTTTGCGGTCTTCTTCAGTTTCTCAAGTTGAGTTGACCATGGAGCTTATTTCATTGGGCGCCATTTGTCCTGGAGTTTCAGTGTTTTATTTAAAATATCAAACACAAGATGACATTTAATGGGAAGACTGATATCTCCCACTTTAAGTGTTACAGAAGCCTAATAAACAAATGCCAAATACAGGTATATGAAAGAAATTGTTATCTTTATTACCAAAATACACTTCATGGAGTATAACGTGGTTTCATGGAAAGAGAATAAGCTTCTAAGTCAGTGAGACTTGGGTCCAGACCTCAGATCCACCACTTGTGAACTGTGTGACCTTGAGAAAGTAACATAATCTTAGAGCTTTTGCCACCTTGTTTCTTAAAATGGAGATAAAACGTAATCTTGTACAGTTGTCTGTCAAGGTCAGATGAGATTATACAGATAAAATTCCTAGCACAGTGGCTACCAATGGTAAATACTAGTCAGTCTCTTCTTTTTTAATGCAAACTTTATGTGAAGTATAACATACATAATAGAAAAATGCACACACCATAAGTATATAACTTGATTAATTAAGCACACCTGTGTAATCAGCACCTAGATCAAGAAACAGAACATTACTAGCCCACCTGAAGTCCCCTTCATGCCACCTTTTTCTGATCATTACTTCAACTTACCATAGATATGTTTTAGATGTTTTGAGATTAATATAAATGGAATTATAGAGTATGTCATCTTTTTTGTCTGGCTTCTCTTGTTCAACATTATGTGTGTGAGTTTCATTAATTCATGTTGGCATGTGTATTTGTGATTCATTCATCTGAATCGTTGTATACTATTCTATTGTATCACAATGTATTAATTCATTCCTCTGGCAATGAGCATTTGAGTGGTTTCCTTTTTAGCTATTATGAATTTTGCTGCTAATCATTATTCCAGTACCTGTCTTTGGTGAACATGTGTAGTCATTTCTATTGTATATGTATGTGTTTCCATTGAGAATATTTCTAGAAGTGAATGGCTGGGTCATAGGATCTGCATATGTTCAAATAGTTTTGCAAAGAGGCAAAGTAGTTCTCCTTCCTTTTCCCTTTACAAAGGAATTTACCTCAAGGTTCTTTTAAATAAGTGAGATAGTACATTTATCACATAAATCTATTTAACAAAATCTAATTGATAACCTTTGGTGATATTCCCATTATATAAAGTGAAATATGTCTGGCTGTGCTTGTAACTTTATTTCTGAGGGTTCCTTTACTTGGGAATTTCTCTCTCTTGACCACCAAAAAGTCATTTGACAACTGGATTCACTGTTTATCCCAGGCTTTTCTCACCTCTCAATTCTGTGAATGTAACCCTTCAATTATTTACTTGTTCTCACTGAATCTTGGCTTGCTCTTCCAAAATGCAGCAGGAATGGTCAACAGGGTACCCCCACTTTCATTATTCAGCTCTGATGACATTCACAAAGTTTTGCCTTCAAACTGCCTAAAGAATCGTTATATTAAAATCTTCCCCAGCTGGGCACGGTGGCTCATGCCGGTAGTCCCAGCACTTTGGGAGGCCGAGGCGGGTGGATCACTTGAGGTCAGGAGTTTGAGACCAGCCTGGCCAACATGGTGAAACCCCCATCTCTACTAAAAATACAAAAGTTAGCCAGGCGTGGTGGCACACACCTGTAATCGTAGCTACTCGTGAGGCGGAGGCAGGAGAATCGCTCGAACTGGGGAGGTGGAGGTTGCAGTGAGCTGAGATTGTGCTACTGCACTCCAGCCTGGGCGACAGAGCGAGACTCTGTCTTAAAACAAAACAAAACTTAATCATGTAGTTTTTCTTCTGATGTAAGAACTTTATCTTTTATCTTTATCATCACTTATTGTTTGCCTACTGTGGACAGAGTAAATCACTTTTACATGCATTATTTTATTTAGTTTTTATACCAAACCCATCAAATAGGTATCATTGCAGATTTCCCTTCCCTTCCCTTCCCTTCCCTTCCCTTTCCCTTCCACTTTCCCTTCCCTTCCCTTCCCTTCCCTTCCCTTCCCTTCCCTTCTCTTCCCTTCCCCTTCTGCTTTCCCTTCCCTTCCCTTTCCCTTCCGCTTTCCCTTTTCTTTTTTTTTTTTTTTTGAGACAGAGTCTCTCTCTGTCTCAAGTTGCCCAGGCTGGAGTGTAGTGAGGTGATCTTGCCTCATTGCAACCTCTGCCTCCCAGGCTCAAGCGATTCTCATGCCTCAGCCTCCCAAATAGCTGGGACTACAGGTGCCTGCCACCACACCCAGCTAATTTTTGTATTTTTAGTAGAGATGGGGTTTCACCATGTTGGCCAGGCTGGTCTCGAACTCCTGACCTCAAGTGATCCACCTGCCTTGGCCTCCCAAAGTGCTAGGATTACAGGTGTGAGCCACTGTGTCCGGCCACAGATTTTCTTTCTTTTAGACAGGGTCTTGCTCTGTTACCTAGGCTGGAGTGCAGTGGTGCAATTATGGCTCAATGCAGCCTCAACCTCCCGGGCTCAAGCAACCTTCCTGCCTCAGTCTCCCCAGTAGCTGAGACTACAGGCATGCACTGCCACACCTGGCAACTTTTTGTATTTTTTGTAGAGACAGGGTTTTGCCATGTTGCCCAAGCTGGTCTCAAACTCCTGGCTCAAGCCATCTGCCTGCCTCAGCCTCCTAAATTGCTGGGATTACAGGTGTGAGCCACCACTCCTGGCCGATTGTTGCAGATTTTTCAAACCAAGTTGTAGACAGGTTAAGTTGCCCAAAATGACACAGCTTGTAAGTGGAGGACATCAAGGTTCTAATCATAGCATTGTGAAGTCAGAGGTGTTTCCTTCTGTCACACATACTCACATCTCTGTATCCTCCTGCTCCTCTCAGAAGAATTTCCAAAGAGCTAAACAACCCAGACTCTCTGAAGGGAATCTTAACATGTGAGTGTTCCAGTCACTCAAGTTCATTAGTTGGTTGTCAGGAGAATCTCCAGTGAATGCCTCTTATCTGTGCTTTTAGTCAATGATGATTGAAAACTTTGCAACAGTAAGCTCCTTGTTTCTCTTCTCTCCTTGCCAACTGGCTCAACATACTGCTGCCAAGACAACGTTTCTTTTCTACCCCTATCACATGATGCCCCCGTGCTTGATTGACAGTGGATTCCAAATTAATTGTAATTGTTTTTCGTGTTAGAAATGCAGATTATTCTCCACTCCTGCCCTGGCCTCTCCCCATTTCCCTCTTACTATCTCCTGTTCCCACTCTCATCAAATTGAGCCTTCACTTATATCTGTTCATTCCCCTGTTGTTTCTGGTCTGAGCAAAGCAATGGGACAGTTTCTTTCTTTCACCCTCTGTGCTCTTTGGGAGGTTAATGTAGCAATATTTGTAACAATTAGTGAAAAGGCGTCTTCCCTTTGATCCTTCACACCTGTAGCTATAGTTCCCAGTTTGTTGTTTTATGGCCAGATTTTTGGCACCTGGGAGTATGATTCCAGGACTACAAAATATTTCAGTAGCAAAGTGAAAGATTCTAATGTTATGCGCTAATAATCTATTATATTTATTGAGTACTTACCATCTGCTGAGCATTATTCAGGGTGAATTACGTATATCATATGACATCTTATTTTCATCAATACCATAATCTTGTGAGTTGTCATTATCCCCATTTTACAGATGAGGAAATTGAGTCAGAGAGAAGTTAAGAAATTTACCCATGGTTGTCAGCTTAAAAGTGGCAGAGCCAGGATTTGAACCCAGGCAGTCTAACTCTAATAACTGTGTTTACTTGTTATGCTGACTTACCCAATGGTAGATACCTTAGGTTCTGGAAAGAGCTCTGCACCTGAAGTTAGGAAACTGGAGTGGGCCCTGGCTCTGCCCTTTATCAGTTGGCCTTTTAAGGGGGAGGGGATGCCCATTTCCTGAGTATTGTCTTCCTCATTGCTCTCCTTGAGATGCAGTTAGTCTAAACCTGATTCAAAGCACATGCTGGGGCTGCAAGGCGCTGGAGTTAGAAAACCATCCGATATTCTGTAGTGCTGATGGGTTGTTTCATCACCATTTCTGCTATATCCAAACTATAAAAACACCCAGGTGGGCCAGGTGTGATGGCTCACACCTGTATTATCAGCACTTTGGGAGGCTGAAGCAGGAGGATTTCTTGAGTCCAGGAGTTCTAGACCAGCCTGGGCAACATAGAGAGATCCTACAACAATTTTTTTTAAATGAGCTGGGCATGGTGGCATTTAGTCCTAGCTACTTGGGAGGCTGAGGTGGGAGGATCCCTTGAGTACAGGAATTCAAGTCTGCAGTGAGCTATGAGTGCATCACTGCACTCCAGCCTGGGTGACAGAATAACACCTTGCTAAAAAAAAAAAATTAAACAACAACAACAAAAAAACATTCAGATGAAAGCCCATTGGAAGAACATAAAAATATTTGAAAAATTCCAAAATCAGGCTTCACTTGATATTTGGGTTCTACTTTTATAAATCTGTATTAAAGAACAGATTCAATGTCACAGTTCAGTTTGTCATGGGAGCCCCACCTCCCACCAAAATGAGGGCCTAGGTTAGTGGATGGGCCAAGGAGGGCATGGTGCTTAGGAAGAGTCCCCAGGTTTGAGGCTCTTTGGAAGGGATGGGGACCAGCCCTGTTCAGTTTTGTGTACCAAACTCCTGAGCTACTCAGTCCAGGGAAAATACCAAATTGCTGGTAACCTAAATGGGAACCAGCAAGGTGTAGTAGAAGGAACATAGGGAGATCTGGGTTTTATTGAATGATGACTCCCTAAAATACCACCAAATCCCTTGCCGCTAAGGCAAGGCTGAGTTTATTGCTTGCTGAGGTCAGTCAGCTTTGCCTTGATGGAGTCTTAGTGTCTCAGAGGGTATAGAGTAAAATTGGGATATTTATGAGGTTTTGGGGAGTCTTGATGGGGTGGAGCATGATATAAAAGCTTAAGATTAGTGGATACAGCAAAGCCAGCATTTTGCAGAGACTTGGTTTGATGCTATATATTGAAAAACTGAGCGGTTGTAAATAGGTTTTTGAGAAGTTCTTGAAATGAATAATAACATTTTTGCAGCTTTGATCTTTCTGGCAAAGAGTTTCCTGAGGAAGAGCAAAGTCATGTTGATGAAGACAATGGAATTGGAAAGTCCTGGCAGGGAAGTCAGCTGAAGAGTCATTTTAGCATAGACAGTAAGCTGTCTGGATACAGACCGTTTTTGGTTCTCAGTCTGACCCCTGGCAGTAGCTTGCCAACTGTGTAACCAAGTCCTTATTTGTGAAATGGAGATACTCCTCCCTACCTTACAGGGTATTTTTGGGCATTGAGTCATATGATATGTATACAGTACCTCGAACAGAGTAAGTACTCAACTATTAGTTCCTGTTCTTTATATGTTATCGCAAACCAAGGCTCATTACAAGCAAAATTGTATTATATTGATATATGACTCTGTTAGGGTTCGATTGCAGACAATTGAATTCACTCTAGCTAGTTTATGCTGAAATGGGATTTATTATACGTGTTAGTACTACATTTGCTTACTGACTCCATGGGAGGGCTGAAGAACCAATTCTAAGTTGAACTTTCAGGAATAACTGTCAAAACTATCTTGAAGGACTGGGCTGCCAAGGGAGCTGCTGCCTCTGCATAATCATGAGGCTGATGCCCAAGAATAGTGCTACTGTAGCCAGGGTCCCCAGCAGCAAAACAGGTCTGCTGCACTCTGCCTTTCTCCACACAGGACTTAGCTCTCAATCAAGATCTTGTGTGATGCGTCTGCTCCAGGGAACCTAATTCCCACACAAAACCTCTGCTGCAAGGGCATCTGGAAAGTGTAGTTTTTGGTTATCCAGCCTCAGCGTGCTAGAAGGGGGTTGGACTGGATGTTGAGCAAGCCAGTTGACATTGTCCACCATAGCCGCTACTAACATTTTACCATCCAGGCACGGTGGCTTCATAGATAAGGGACCTCAGGCACTGGGCCTCTTCTCTTTCCCCTTCCTTGTCATTTTATTGCCTGCTGGACTCTTAGCCTTAATGGGAGGAGAGGCAGGTAGAGGAGCACAAATAAACTGCTCTTCTTTGCTCTTTACAGGCAAAAGAGGAAAGGTGAAAATGAATGGCTGCTGGTGTAATGTACAGAGCATTAGGGTAGAAAAATTACACCTGCGTGTGTGTACTTGGATTCATTGTCCTTATTCAGCCTACCCCAGGCTTTGGGCAATGTACTTTTCCCCATGACCCAAATATAGTTCACATCCACGTTCACCTCATCTTGTTCTCAGCCCCCTCTTCCTTAAGTCATTCATTAATCATGACACATCACACAGTTGCATGAGAAATAGGTACATTTACCGTGCACCTGGGCCACCCTCTTGAAAATCCCTTTGAGACCCATTCTCTTAATGAGGAATGGAAAGCATCATGTTTGAAGAGAGTGGAAGCCTGGGTTTTTGCTGTAGGCCAGCCCATTTCCTTGCTCAGTGATCTTCGGCAAGTCATTTAACCTTTTGCTTCAATTTTTTTGTGTATAAAATGAGACGGTTGGGGCATATGGGCCTGATGGCTTCCTTTCACCTCTTTGGTTCTGTCATCTCTTTGGGGGAGTTCAACTCTCAAATGACAGTTGAGAAGGTGACTTGTTTTCTGAAGTGAGACCAGTGGGTTTTGCCACCTTTTCTGTGACCTTGACATCCTAATAAAGATTTTCACTGGCTTGGTTTCTATCACTCTTCTAGCACTTTCTGCACTCACTGCATTGTATTTCTGATGTCTTGTTGGCACTTCTGTCTTCCCCACAGTCTTTAAAGACAGCTCTCCTTTCTCATCTTCTTAGCTTTAGACCTTACAGAAAAGGCCAAACCTTCCCTCCATGATTTGCAAACAGAAAACACCAAAGACACTTTCTAGACCACACTTCTGTTTTAATTTGTGCATTTTACCTCTAGAGAGCCTTGTACTTGCTCCCTGCTTATTCTCATTCCTTACTCCATTGCCAAAAAAACCCAGCTTAGTTTATTTCCAGTGGTAATGGGACCATATCACCTAACATTTGGGATGCTCAAGAGGTACAAAGTCAAGCAAGCTCATGTGTCATTACAAAGATGAACTATTGCCTTTGTTAGGCAGCAGAAAGGAGCCGTTCGGGAAGTGAAGGTTAATGTTCGGTTTCATAGTGAAGTATAAAAAGGTCAGAAGGAGCCATAAAATTTTCATAGTGTTTATGCTGCCTCTTCTTGCTTGGCCTGCACTCTCAATTCCATCTAAGGCAGGAGGTTTATGATTTAGAGCCTTAGCTGATCTGCATAATCCATTAAAATGTCACTTTTTTAATTGTAGAAGCTATTCCTCTGAAGCATACACCTGCTGCTGCTGGAATTTATAGCCAGGACATGGTGTGATTTGTGTTTGGAATGAATGTAGCCACCTCTGCCATCCCAGGCTGCCCTCAATAATGTCCCTCTCATCATCCCCAGAAACTGAAGGCGAGTTGAAATGACTCCCGCACCACAGTGTTCTGTGTTCTCCTCCTGGTGCCTTTAGGGACTCATTTCTCTCTGTCAGTAATTGCTCTGCTGGTGCCACATTTCATACAGGGGAGAATTCTACACACAGCACCAAATGAGAGTGGGTTTTGGGGGAGGCTTTGCAAACTGGCTGCTTTTAGCACATTGGTGATCACATTGTGCCAAAAAGCTGCCAAGGGAGCCTTCATTAGTGTGTGGCATGGGACTGGCTTGGAGAGTTTAGAGCAGGGCAGGATTGATCTCTCTCTCTCTCTCTCTCTCTCTCTCGTGTCTCTCTCTCTTTCATGTCCCTCTCTCAATCTTTCTCTCTTTCTTTCGTGTCTTGTTCTGTCACCCAGGCTGGAGTGCACTGCTGTGATCTCGGCTTACTGCAACCTCCACCTCCTGGGTTCAAGTGATTCTCCTGTAGCTGGGACTACAGGCATGCACCAGCACTCCTGGTTAATTTTTCATATTTTTAGTAGAGATGGGGTTTCACTATGTTGGCCAGGTTGGTCTTGAACTCCTGACCTCAAGTGATCCACTCGCCTTGGCCTCCCAAAGTGCTGGGATTACAGATGTGAGCCACTGTGCATGGCCAGGACAAGGTTTGTTTCTAAGACCCCAGGACTGTTTGTCTCTGAAGTAACCAGATGTGAGGGACACTAATGTTGAACTCAGGCATCTGAGATGCTCTCCAGAGAGTCCTTGTCCTAAAACAGGGGCAGGTAGCCCTGAAAACAAAGGCACAGTGATGCTGGTGAAGATGTGGATATAGCAAGAGGAGAAGTAGGCTGAGATGCTTCTGCAAATCACCTAACATGTGAGGGTGTGAGGCTGTGAGCTCCTGGGGAGTAAGAAGAAAGGTGAGGCAAGTGCAGAGGCCGCTCCAGTGGCTGCTCCTCAGAGTCACCACACGTGGCCAGCTCTGGAGAATCTGACCCAGAAGACCTGGGTGGTGACGGCCAGATGTGAAGCCAGCTTTGAGAACCACTGGGATGGAGAAAGCAAGTAGGAGCAGCATGGTGCTGCAGAAAGGGCACAGGCCCAGGAGTCATGCAGACTGAGTTCAAATCCCACTCAGGGAGGTAAGCATTGGAAATTGTTTCCTCTACCTTCTTTCCAAGTGCGCCTTCCTAGGCCTCAGAAGCTGGAAGGCTAAACATTAGTTTTCCATGGCGTCAGTACAGCTAGGATGTGGGCTAGGCTCAGCCAATCAGATGTACTTCTGTGATGCCCAGAAACAGAGGCCAGGCTTCTGTAGCTGCCGTTTCTCCAGCCAAGCACAGGCACGGCTGTGTTGGCTTTTGTCTGCAGTATCCCGATTTTCTGCTGTGACTTTGGGTGCGATCCTGGAAGGCTTGTCTCTAGAGGCTGTTTCTTCAGGCCTCCTAATCAATTCCTTAAGCCATTTGTTATCCCTCGTAAACCCTTCCCTGCTTATACTGGCTTTTCTGCAATGGAAGTGTGACCAATGCATGGTGAGAGTGATATCTTACTCAGGTGTTGTGGGAGGATTAAAAAGATAACATATGTCAAGTATCTGTAAGTAACTGGTCCTCAGTAAAATTAATTCCTTTTCAAAAAGGAAGTATATTTCCAATGGGAAGATGCTGGGAAAGGCCACTGGAGGAATCGGTGATGCAATGTTACCAAACACCTGTGTACAGTTCCATCAGACATTGAAATGCGTGGTTGCCCAGGTGAATCTGAGCTATCTGGTAAAATGCAGAGCCTTGGTGCCTAGGATGGATGACTATGAGGTCTAAGTCCCAAATATGCACTGACCTTAGGGTGAACTGTAGAGCTCATGGATGGAATTTCCTTGCGCAGATGGCACATGTCAAGAGCCTGGACTTTGGAGTCTGACTGCACAAGCTTAAGTGCCAAGTGTTACCCTCTCTAGCTTAGGTTAGTATCTCACATCTCTGGACTTTAGCTTTCCCACCTGTAAAAAGGGGGTATTCAGAGGACCTACCTTTCAGCTGTGAGGACTGGACCAGGTGATGCTTCTGAAAGGCTCAGCTCTGCCTAGCACATTATGAGTTTGTATACAATAAAGTTAGCTATGATTAGGTTGAAAGTGATCATTTATCTAGAGCTTCCTTAGAGTAAGAAATTTACTTCAGGTCTTTTTCTACAAGCTAGTTAGCCGTTTCTCCTGGATAATCTTGATAATGTACTACTGCAAGTCTATGACTATCTCAGAATATTCTAATTTTAGCACCCTAGATGGTCATGTAAAATGTCAGTGGCCAGATTGTTTAGTAAAATGTTACTGCCCAGATTATGTGGGAGACATTTTTATTAAAAGATGGTCAGAGTTGTCTATTTAAAAATAGACAAGGTACAAAACATGGACATCCTTCTTAGAGTGATTGGAAGGTTGCTAATGGACATAGAAAATAATTTTGCAGCAATGGGTTCTTTTTTAAAAATAAACACAATTGGACTTTTTAATTGGTTGACATTTAAAAAAGTTTTTTACCTTTTAATGCTGCCATTATGGCAGTAATTATTAATAAAAATAATAGACAGTTTTAAAAAATGGTTACCATGTTCCAGGTAATTAGTATTTTTTTTGAGACAGGGTCTTACTCTGTTGCCCAGACTGGAGTGCCGTGGCGCAATCTTGGCTCACAGGAACCTTGATCTCCCAGGCTCAAGTGATCCTCCCACTTCAGCCTCTGGAGTAGCTAGGACTATAGGTACCTGCTACCAGCCCCAGATAATTTTTATATTTTTTGTAGAGATGGGGTTTTCCATGTTGCCAGGCTGGTCTCCAACTCCTGGGCTCAAGTGATCCACCCTCCTTGGCTTCCTAAAGTGCTGAGATTACAGGCGTGAGCCACTGCGCCCGGCCCATGTTCTAGGTAATATTCGAAATCCTTTTAATGCATTATCTCCTTCAGTTCTCACATCAGTTACGTGAACAAGGTAGTTCCTAGGCGACAACACTGAGGCACGGAGAAAAGCAATTTGCCCAAGGTTACACAGCAAATAAATCTGAAGCTTGGGTTTTAATCCGAGTCTGTCAGATTCTAAGGCTCATGTTCATACCCACTGAGACCAAAGACAGAAAAGAAAGTGGAGAGAAAATTGCACAGGGTTGAGAAATCTGAGAGCCTGTAACCTTTGGCGGTGATACCTTGGCTTGGGTCCTCTCCCTTGATGATGTGGTGTAATCAACCTCAAGATACAGGGACAGAGAACATCAGTGGTGCCTTCTCCCAGGCACTCCCCACACAGTGGTCAGGAGTGTCAGCTGGGAAGCTTTCCTTTTGGCCTGTGAGGTGTGTGGGACTGTACTAGACTGTTCACAAATAACCACAAAAATGGGGCAAAGTGAAAATAAAACAAATATTTTCCAGCTAAATAGAAGATTCGGTGGTAGAGAGTGGAGTCTTCTCGTGGAGGGATGGGTGTTTTTCCTCACGGAGGTAGAGGTGGCGATGGTTTGCAATCATACATCAGGTTGAGATGGTTGGTGTTGTCTGCAGGGAGTCTCTGGTTGCTAGTGACACTCATATTAGCTGAATCAGAGTACATCGTGGCATGTAGATCTTGAAATCCCAGAAGAGAACGTGCCACTGGGCTTGGTGGGAGAACAACCATTCAGTCCAGGGTCAGCCACCTCTGTTTCTTTTCTTTCTGTTTCTTCTTCTCTCCCCACCTTTTATTCCATCTCCCTCCAAATTTTCTCATTTTCACTTCTTTCTGATCCTCCCCTTTATGTGTATCTGAAGACTTTCTCTGGATCCATGCTGCAAGTGGCAGCTTGCAGCCCAGTGTCCCCTACACAACTAGCTGCAGCTCTCTGTGGCCCAGAGACAATCTGACGGCTGTGAGGCCAGAAGTGATTCGCCTCTCCTGGGGCAGATGTTCACTCTTGGGCCAGTTGGCCATAGTGGGTGGTAGCAAATGAACTTCATGTTTGCAGGATGGGGCATTTGTTGGAGGAGGGGCTGTGTGCTAGATAGATGTTCCTGGACACCAGTGGACAAAGTGATAACCATTTATTTGTCATCTACCCTCTATAAGACCCTCTACTGTCTGAAAATTAAAATGGATGCTCCACTGACTCTTCCTAGATTATTATGCTCCTACCCCAATTTAAGGTATATGGAGAAGCAGCTGTCTAAGGAAGTGAATGACAAAGGAAGATGATGCTACAGCTCCCTCTGCACTGGTTACAAGAGTACCTCACAGAGAAAGGTTGAGTCTTGTTGCAGCATGAGCTATACAATCCTTCCTTCCTGTTCCAGATATCTCGTTGGAGAAATCTGGTCTACCTAAAGATTGACAACCTGGAAAAGCACCAGAGGCTTATCTCATTCAAGATTAAGCATTAAACATGGTTTTGGATTAAACTACACGAAGAATAAACTCAACAAAACTAAAGTAGTATTTTATGCAAAGTCATTGAAAAACACTGAAACAATGAAAAAATTTAATTTGGAGAATTCATTTCCCAGAATTTGTTGGGGGAACCACAGACTGATCAACCTTTGCAAACCACATTCTTTTTTGAAGTCTACACTGACTCATGCCTTGGTGACATCTCCACAGGGTTTTCCATCAACGTTTTCATTTTCTGTGCCAGATTAGGAGGACTTCATTGAAAGTCAATCCTACAAAAGTTCTTTGTCTTAAAATAGTTTATTTCTCCCGGCTTCATATCATTTTGCTCTCATACAAAGAGGCTACAGAGCAGTCTTTGCACAGGCTTTGCCTAAGCACTTCCTGGTGTCTTTATTTAATCACAGTTTTATGAACTCTTCATATACCAACCAGCCAATTTTGCTGCCTCAAAGTCATGCTCAGGAGACAGACACTGATTTTTCCTGCAGTCAATTTTAAAGGCTTTACCATCTGGGATTTTTTAGTAACTTGTGAAAAGCAAATGGATGCCATGTTTTCAGGATTTTGCAGCCCAGACTCTAGGGTTGTTGCACATGAAATGCATGGTAATAATATAAACTTGTCTCACATTTGCTTGTGAAGCTAAGTCATCAGAGTAGATTCTAAGTAGCTGATATCTTGTTTAATTTGACTTATTGCCTCAATGCTTACTTGGTGCATAAAATATGATGTTTTAGTGAAAAGTTTTGCATATATGAATTTGAGTTTTCTGAGAATATTAAACTCATAAGAGGCCACCATTCTCATCTCCCCCTCCCCCACAGCAATGTTGCTATGTCCATAGAAATTGGAAACCAAGTAGGATTCAGTTGACTTCACCAGGGGGTCATATTTATTTGCAATGAATAAAAGCCACCTGAGCTGTGGAACCCAGTGGTTTGGAGTACAGCTAAGTGCCTCCCCCACCCACCAAAATGTGGAAGCAGAGCAGCTAATATCTCTTTCTCTTCTTAAGATCACATGGTCTCTTCCCCCTACAGCTCCTGGCACCTGTTCTGTTCTCTCTCTCTCCATACCAGTGTTCTCTGTTTTGGCACGTATGTGGGCCAAACATGGCTTCCTGTTTTATGTCACTTCCCTAGTCAAGCACCCGGTGTCTTCAGGCCCCAGTTTCAAATTCCTGGGGAAAAATCCAACTAGTTCAAGTTGGACCAGTTATCCATTTCTGGTCCAAGCATCTGTGGCCAGGAAGCCACAGTCACATGACCAGCAGTCTGCGCAGCTGGGACTGTGAGAGCAGATGCTCAGCCATGGGGGAAGTGACACAAGTAGGTTTCCCCGTGTGGGTGGTGAGGAGGAAATTGTCAGTAAGGGAATCATGAGTATCTTTGCTTCATTAGGTGTGGAAATGGTTACTTTGCATAGCAACTGCAGCGTGGGATACAAGTCTGTTTCCTGGCCCATCTCTGTCAATCCTGCTGATCTTTTCTTCTTTTTCATTTGGTTTCTCAATCAGTCTTTAACTTCCTCCCTTTGCTTCTCCTTGATTCATTTTACCTCCTCTATCTCTGAGTCAGTGCTCCAGAAAAGTAACGTGATGCATCTGTTTGTAGCAAGAACACTATTAGAGGGAATCCTCTAGTTCTGGTGCTAGACCTTTGGCAAGTCACTCAAGCATTATTGATCCTAGCTTCATCTGAAATTGAATGCAGTTGGACCAGACAGATGCTAGAAGAAACCTCAGAGATCACCTTCCCCAGGGATGCTAAACATCTGTCCAAATTCATGCTGCCATTCTGCACTACAGCACCCAAGGCAGACATTGCTAATTGATCTCAGAACCCTTCCGTGCCAATCCAGGACTGTGCTTAGAATTCTTCCTAACAGTCTAGGCAGCCACTACCAATCAGCTGGAGGTGACTCTTGAGATGTGATCAGCTATATCTGAGCGAGAAATCTAAGCAACCAAATTACCACAGCTATATCTGAGCAAGAAATTGAGGCCCAGCAGTCTACCAACTTTTCTTATTCCTATCTTCCTTACAGGGATGGATATGTGAAGCCATTATTCCTAATTCTCTGAAGTTACGAGGGAAAAAATAAATTACCTCCTCTGCCTTTTTCTTCCTAATTGTTCAGTCTTAAAACAAACAAACAGAAAACACCTCTTTTCTTCCTGATCAATCCAACCTTTAATTTCCCCTATGGCTGAAGAATTGGCAACTTTTTTTTAGCAAAGGTATGGAATCAGCCACACTTGTCTAAGCTCCCCAGAATTAGACTGGCTCACTTTGCAACTGTGTGGTGGCAGGCAACAGTGAGAGTTATTTTACTTTTTGAAAATATGTTTTCTGCAGTTATATTTAGACTGAAGAAAGATCCTTGCATTCTCAGCGCTAATTATATTCAATGTGCCTAATTGCTATTACTCTCAAAGATGATATCGAGTGAGGTCGCATCTTCAATTCACGTTTCTTATTTGTTTTTACAAATGACACAGCTTTGGAACATCTGCTCTGCCTATAGAACACTCATTTTTGCAGATGATGCAGCTGTAATGGCTGGTGGCAGAATTGTTTCCTCGATGACGATGCTAGGATATGTCTCTCCCTTTCCGCCTTTCCTGCTAAGATGCTGTTTTTAAATTCACCTTCTGGAGTTCATTTCCCCAAGAGAGATGGGTTCACACTTCTAAGGCAGCATATTTCTATTATTTCTGCTGAAGGGCTGCCTCCTGGAGTAGTTAACAATGGCAGCCGCCCTGTGGCAGTTCTACCTTATGTAACGCCTCTGTAGCTGGGGGAGCTGTAGGTCTGGGAAGAAAGGAGACTAATGCAAATAGAAAGATGAAGGGAAACTTGCCAAGATCATACCTGGGGTAATATCCATATCCTGAATGCATATGAGCCTAGAGTTGGCTTTCTAGTAAAAAGAATCCTTGGTGTTGGTAGAGAATGTGGCCATTATACCTTATTCCCCCTTGGAAAGGGGTAGTGCCCTAAGCAAATGAGGAAGAGTTGGGTTCATACAGACTGAATTAAACACCTTTATGTCATTATTATTATATTTAATTCCCATTTCAAAATGTTATGTTAATAAAAGCGAGGACATAAATGCTTCTGTTTCTGGAATCAACCACCCATTTTTAGGAAATACAGAGGACATAGGAACATGTTGAAATGAGTCATGAATGTGTATCACCACAGTCCAGACTGTGGGAAACTCTGCAGGTAAAAGGGCTCAGGCTCTTCTTCAGGAGCAAAAGGAGTGGAAGGGGAGAACTTAGAGATTAAGAAACTTAAAAGACATTGCAGGCAGGCGCGGTGGCTCACACCTGTAATCCTAGCACTTTGGGAGGCTGAAGTCGGTGGATCATGAGGCCAGGAGTTCAAGACCAGCCTGGCCAAGATGGTAAAATCCCATCTCTACTAAAAATACAAAAATTAGCCAGGTGTGGTGGTGGGTGCCTGTAACCCCAGCTACTAGGGAGGCTGAGGCAGATAATTGCTTGCACCCAGGAGGCAGAGGTTGCAGTGAGCTGAGATTACACCGCTGCACTCCAGCCTGAGCAACAGAGCAAGACTCTGTCTCAAAAAAAAAAAAAAAAAAAAAAAAGACATAGCAAAGGGAAAATTTTTCTTGGGCAAGATAAATCTAAGTCTAAGGTGGTAAAACTGCTGAAAAAATTTCTTGGTTTAAAACATGCTAAATTAGCAAGTTCTTATAGATGATTGGATTTCAACTTCTCATGCTACAGATGGGAAACTGAGGCTTAGTCAGATAAAGTGATTTGCTTCACATCTAAATGGGAGCGTGTTGGGGAATTACAAGCAGAATCCAGATCCCCTGGCCCATTGTGTGATGTTTTCCCTGTTTCCCTTGAGTATGGTCCTGTACCATACATTAACTTTCTCTTTGAGTTCATTGAAATAGATAAAATCACAGCAGAGTCAACTACATATTGGAGACTGCTTTGTGTTCATCTGTTCTTTTAATTGCTTTTCAAGGAAAGTTGGCTCTGGCTTTGTCCCTTGTATAGTGGCTGTAAACCTAAGAACTATGACATACTATGACTTTTTAATTCACAGAATAAAGTTACTATTTTGCTTTCTACTTGCTATGATATTATAAAGTCTGTTTTATTCTTTTGTGCTATTAAAATGTTCCAAAGTTGCCATTAAAGCTGTAAAATAATCTAACCTTGGTTGTTAAATTTTATTTTCCCCTAATAGTTCTTCTGGCATTGATTTAAATTACAGGTTGAGTACTCCTTATCTGAAATGCTTGGGAATAGAAGTGTTTCAGGTTTCAGATATGTTTTGATTTGGGAATATTTACATTATATTTATCAAATGAGTATCCCAAATCCGAAAATCTGAAATCCAAAATGCTCCATTGAGCATATCCTATGAGTGTCACGTTGACACTCAAAGACTTTTGGATTTTGGAGCATTTCAGATTTTGGATTTTTGGATTTGGGATGCTCAACCTGTACTCATTTTCACATGTGTAGCACATTTTCTTGGGGAATCCAATCTTAAATAGACTGGATGTTTTGAACATGAGAACTGTCTGATGTAGGTTAGCATGAAAAATAACCAGTTAAATACTCAGAATTCTGAATAAAGACATGTATATCACTACCCTGCAAGTGATCTAGCCAACAGATTTACCCTACTGAAATTAATTTAGGATTAAATTATTCAATATTTCAATCTGGTTTTTTTTTTTGAGAGAGTAGATTTTAAGGAAGACTCTATAATAGAAATGTTGATTTCTATATGCTCCAGTGACATATATTTGTCATAACTTATTTTTATTTTTGAGAAGAGCCAGGATTTCAAGCTCAAATACAGGTAATTGGCAACTTAACCAATGTGCCACAAGAAGCATTTGATTTCTCTTGGTATTTGTAAGAAGTCAACAAAACATGTCACTATTTCACCAGTAAATGGCTATAACAATTATTTACTGTGAAAATAATAGTGTTAACAATTACTTCAGGGTAGGAGATAGAATTGTTTGTTATTCGTCTTGAGGGTAGATAGTAGTCTATGTTTTTAACTTCAAGAAGCTGTGCATATATAATGATACTGAACAAGAGGGGTGGAAAATCACAAGCTATGTAAAATTCTGACCTCAGAACAACTGTTCTTTCTTTAGAGGGGGTGCATCAGAGAAGGAGAGCATTTCCATCATTTAAAAAGTCTTCATTTAGGCAGTTTGTCCTTGGCCATTCAGACAAGCCCCTCACAACCTTTAATGCCAGAATGTTCGTGGAGGCTGCCACTCTGGTGCCCTCCTCACATTTCTTCTCTGCCTCCCCCACCCCAGCGGTAAGAGGTAGGAAATATCCTTCTCTATGATACTTACCTATCAAAGGAAATATCGGGTCGCCATCTTTTTTTTTTTAACCACTTTACTGAGGAATGATTGACATACAAAAAGTTGTAGATATTGAATGTGTATAACTTGATGTGTTTGGAAATAGGTATACCATGAAACTATCAAACCATCATCACTATCCATGCCCTGAACTTATCCACCATCTCCCAAAGTTTCTTCTCCCTTCCTTTTTTTTCCTTTTGTGATAAGAGCACATAAGATCTACCCTCTTAGCGAATTTTTAAGCATACAATAGTATTGTGAATCATGGGCCCTATGCTATACAGTAGATCTCCAGATCTTATTTATTTTGTATAACTGAAATATTGTATACCCTTTGACCAACACTTCCCCATTTTTCTCCCCCAACAGCCCCTAGTAACCACTGTTATACTCTCTGTTTCTGTGAGTTTGGCTATGTTAGATTGCACGTATAAGTGAGCTTGTGCAGTATTTGTCTTTCTGTGTCTGGCTTATTTCACTTAACATAATGCCTTCTTCAAAAAAAAAAAAAAGGTAGTTCATTGATTTTCAGACTTGGAGAGCTCATGGACCAGTAAAATTAAAAATTTCGGAAGCTCAGTTTAGATTTACTAACTTCTCATTTTGTCAAGTAAGGGCATTAACAAAACAATAGCTACACATGCTGTCATCATTGTTTAGAAAACAAAGGAAATATTGACACTAAAATGGAGGATTATCCATTAGACCCAGAAAGGCAATTGGTGGACATACACCCCCCACCCCCAACACACACACACACACACACACACACACACACACACACACAGATTCTCTCTCCCTCTCTCTCTGTCTCTCTCATAATTGTTTTTCTTGTTTTGTCCTGGTTGGGTGAAAACTTTGCATCAAGGATTGAAGTTTGAACTGGCATTCAGAAACCTTGCATTGAGTGTTTTGTTTTTAAAAAGTAACATCTCAGCCTGGTGCAGTGGCTCATGTCTGTAGTCTCAGCATTTTGGGAGGCTGAGGCAGAAGGATTGCCTGAGGCCTGGAGTTCTAGACCAGCCTGGGCAACAGAGCAAGACCTTATTTCTACAAAAAAAAAAACAACAACAAAATTCACTTGGCGTGGTGGCACATGCCCGTAGCCCTAGCTACTCAGGAGGCTGAGGTTGGAGGATTGCTTGTAAAAGCCCATGACTTCCAGGCTGCAGTGAACTATGATCTCGCCACTGCACGCCAGCCCAGGAAACAGAGCAAGACCCCATCTCTTAAAACACGAAGCATCTCTAAAAGGTAAACTCTTCATGTTTTTAAAAGAATATTAAACACCTTTGGGTAGGGACCTCATCTTACGTGCTGCTCTGTAGTGAGGCAGGATACAGTTGTGGTTAAGAGTGTAGACTCTGGGGCCAGACTGCCTGAGTTAAAATCACTGCTCCACCACTTACTTACCGACTGTATGACTTTGGGTAAGGTTTTTAACTTTTCTGTGCCTGCATCTGCATCTGTAAAATGAGAATAAGAATTTGTCCCTTCCTGATAGCATTGTTGTGAGGCTTAAATGTGTTCACATTTGTAAACACTTAGAAAAATGCTGGACTGTAGGAAATATTCAGGAAGTTTCCTGTCTGGCATGTAGCAGGTACTCAGCAGGCTTATTGAATGAGTGCAGAAAGGATAAGTTTCATATATACACTAAATACTTTGACTGTGGGTTCTTGTCTTTCTGATAGTGGCAGACACACATGGCATCTCCTCCGAGACTCTAGCAAATGATATATGTCTCTCTTAGGCCTCTCTCAGACAAGAAAGGTCTCTGGACTGGCTAAGCCATGTGACGAAAGTACCAGCATTCTGGCTCTTTCTCTCTTTCTCTGTGGGC
Organism: Pongo abelii; assembly: GCF_028885655.2. Lineage (NCBI taxonomy): Eukaryota > Metazoa > Chordata > Mammalia > Primates > Hominidae > Pongo > Pongo abelii. The sequence continues at coordinate 33,704,221 of NC_071994.2, read as the reverse complement.
ACCCCTAGTCCTGATCAGACATCTTGATACTCTATTGCTAGTCACAGATTGGTCTGAAGGAGAATGGAAGGATAAAAGAAAATCCATTGCCAATACTGAAAAATCATGTCTAACGATATGGTTATTACTAGGTAAGCTGAGGCATTAGGAGATATAAATGGAATTTTTGTTGATGGAGCAAATTTAAATTTAATGTAGATAGACCGTATTCTTTTATGTCAAATGAGAGACAATGTAGCTTCAGTTTGTGAAACATCTAAATTATAGAATTTTTTAAATGAATGCTATTTTGATATGATGATATATGTAAACACTAAAGGCAAGTAAACTATAAATGAAAATTATTTGCTATAAATATATTGTTATCTTTTTGAGTTTGGGTGTTCTAAAGGGCTTGAAAATTATTACTTAAATATTTTCTTTTTTACAGTCTTAGAGGCAATCAGTTTAATCATTCATTCCTAATAAAGTTGGGCTGTAATATGTTTTTATAAGAATCTGAGTTAACAAATCTTGAAATAGTGATATCATATTAATGGCGTTAGACTTCTGCAGTAAAACTTACATCCCATCAGTCATCGAATATGGAATTAAGAATAATAGTATTAGTTATTAATATTGGCAACATATTCTGCTTCTACGGTCCCAAAATAGATACCTGCAGGTTTTTGGTGCCAAATTGTAAGAAGAACATCAGTACCCACGAAGTATCACACAGCCTTTTTCAGTAGACCAGTTTTCTTGTGTGTTTCTGGTCATGGGAGAAAATGATCTAGTACCGATATTAACATCTTACCTAAATTAACTTAGTGCCCCAAGAAGGCATTAGAACCAATCAGTATAATAATAATTCATGCCGGTAATCTCAGCACTTTGGGAGGCTAAGGCAGGAGGATCACTTGAGGCCAGGAGTTTGAGACCAGCCTGGGTAACAGAGAGAGACCTTGTCTCTACAAAAACCTTTTTTAAAAAATTAGCTGGGCCTGGTGGTGTATGTCTGTAGTCCTAGCTACCTGGGAGACTGAGGCAGGAGGATCCCTTGATCCTAGGAGTTCAAGGCTGCAATGAGCTATGATTGCACCACTATACTCCAGACTGGGTGACAAAGTGAGATTCTCTCTTAAAAAAAAAAAAAAAAAAAGATGGTCTTTACATACATTTGTTATAGCATTTTACAGTTTTCTTGGTGCACATCCTTATGTTGACTCATGTGAGTGCATCAGTAGATGAGTTCATGCATAAGCCCGTTAAGATATAATCTGAAATATGACAAAAGCAGAATAATTTGTCAGCCATGGAATGACAAAGAATGTGTTTTCTAATTCTACAATGGATTCTGTCTACCCATTAGTTCTTTGGTTTTCTTCTCAGTGTCTGAAATTGCTAGGACAATGACTAACTCTGGAATTCCCTCGAAGTATTCTTCAGAGCTGCGGTTCCTTGGGATATTAACAGGTATCACACAAAAAAGAAAAAAAGAAGAGTTCTGCAGTCAGCTCATTTGGGGATTTTCCAAGTTAAATAAAACTTTTGTTTACCACAAGACTTTTCAAAGCCCTTAGTGTACTCATATGCCCTGTGAATCTCCCATAAGAGATTTTCTAAACTGCTTTGAATAGAAAACCCCTTTCCCCCCCTCAAATGTATTTATTGGAACATATGTCTTGACATGATTATCTTTGCTTATTCTTAATTTTAGAGAATGTCAGGTTATCTGAATGCCCCTAATATACTAGAAGGATTATTTTCTTTTCAATATAACAAAATTCTCTGTGAGATGCAAAATGAATGAGACATTTTCTGCCTATCATGTACCAATGTAGATGGTACAAGGCTAGGATTGCACATCATAACCTTTGGGAAAACATTGAGTCCTGAGTTTGGCGTAGGATCATACTACTGGGTCCTTAAATGCAGTGAAAAGTCTTATATTCTTTTGTGTGTATGTGCTTATGTTGACTGTTGTGGACTTGATAAAATTATTACTTATCAATTGACAATTTATGTATTATTAAATAATTTATTATATGTATACACATAATTTTTACATAATTGCACAGATGTGATCACAGGTTTCTGTTTTTTATAATGGTCTTCCTCATGCCTCTTTCTACATTTTTGCTTGGCTGCATCATATTTATGTACATACTTTGATCATTGTTTTATTTATTTAGTAAATCTTGATTGGATTTTGGTACTAACTCAGCACTGGTTTTATAAAATGAATTGGGGACATTTCTGTGTATTTTAAAGGCCTGAATTAGTTCAATAACATTGGAATTACCTATTTAAAAAAATAAGTTAGAATTCAGCTGAATATATCTGATCCTCCTACCTTTTTCTATGGTAAGTGGCTCCTTTTTCCTATGTTAATCTGTCTGTTTAGGTTTTTCATTTCTGGATTAATTTTGATTATCAACATTATTCATTTCCTCTAGGGTTTCAAACTTTTTGCCAGAGTTGCAGGTGGAATTCGCTCATAATTATTTTATTTTCTTCTTTATCTGTAGTTGTCTCCTTTCTCATTCCTAATGTCTTATACTTCTGTTCACTCTATTTTTTTTTTTCTTAAACAGGCCTATGAAAGATTTACCTATTTTACTTTTTTAATTTTTCTTACAAAAGACCCAAAGAGGTCTTTTGCACTTATTTATCCTTGCTGCTACTATTCTTTGTGTTATAACGCATTAGTTCCAGCTTTTATTTTTATTAGTTCATTTTTTGAGGGGAGAGGAACTTACTTTCTGTTTCTAATTTTTATATATGAATAATGAGTTTCTTTTAAAAAGTCTCTTTAAAATTAAAACTTTTCAGTCTATAAATTTTCCTCTAGGTATAGCTTTTACTGTTCCAACTGAGTGTTGGGAGAGTGTTAAAAATTCTTTGAATTAAAAAATATGTATAAAGGGTATACATAAATGCTATACATATTTATGTATCTGCATGTGTGTGTCTCTACTTTTTCCTCTGAGCATTTCAGTTAGAGTTAGATTTGTGATAAATCTTAATGGGAAAGTGCTCATTTTGTGACCATGATGAATAAGTCATTTTCAAAACCACATACTTGCTTGCAAAAATAAGCAGACTGGAGACTTTAGGGGGAAAATCTAATGCAGAAACATAGTCAGTCTTACTAATGCCACTAAAGCCAGATGGATTGCCTAGGTACTCATTGGAGAATTACCATTAGAGAAAAGGGATTTGTTGTAAGAAATATGAACAACTTCCAGAGAAGATAGAAAAAGTTGATCAGATTTTTATAGGGGTAAAGAGGAAAATGGCAGATAGGAGACAGGACTAACATGCAGCTCCCACGTGGATGGACAGAACAGGGTGTGGGGACTCAAACCGTGACCTTGAGCTCCAAGAACCACCGCAGGAACATACCAGGAAAACTGAAATAATTCATAGAGCCTTTGAAAGAAGTGGCTTGCCACTGCAGACTCTGCAAGACAGCCCAAAAACTGAGCTCCCAGAGTGTGAGAGGGGGAAAAGTTGGTCTCTGACACACATCCCCACTGGAGAACCAGAAAATACAGATCATGGGAGAAGGATTTAACCTTATCTAGAACTGAAACAGTTTTAAGGAGCTGAGAGAAATATAAAAATAGAAGCAGCAGCAGGAAGAACCCTATAGGCACCCCTAGTCTCTAGCTTGAGCCCAGGGAAATCATTTCTGGCCTTATCTCACAGGAGTCCTTGGGGAAGGCAGCCAGCAGAATTAGAGAGGAGCCACAGGTGATGGAAGCTTCTAGCTGAACTTTGTAATAATTTCGACCTGAGCATAAATTTTCCTGAGTAAAATCTGGTCGAGGGCGGGGGGTGGGGACAAATGGGAAGTGCATATATGAGTGCAGGGGTCACAACCAAAGCTGCAGGCAGGCAGGGAGAGGTGAAGCCTGACAGCCCCACTTGCTTTCTCGGTAGGGAGGCTTGTCATCTGGGGCAAGATTTCAGCTCTGCTCATCAGCTGCCTGGATGTATACTTGGTGCTGTTGGTGAGGCATGGCGGGAATGAGACTGCTTTGCTGGCTGTGTGGGAGCTGGGTGAGGCCTGTCACTGCCGGCTTCCCCCCTTCCCTGGCAACCTGTATGACATGGCAGAGGCAGCCATAATTCTCCCGGGAACATAACTTTATTGGCCTGAGAACCACCCGCACCGCCGCCTCCCCGACATTCCCCACAGTTGCTGCAGCAAGCCCTGCCCAAAGAGAGTCTGAGTTTAGACCCGCCTACCCCAGCCCCAGCTGATGGTTTTTCTCTACCCACCCTGGTAGCCGAAGACAAAAGACATAAACTCTTGGGAGCTCTATGGCCCCACCTATTGCCTGAGAAACCCAAGTAAGTACTTATCTTGGCCAACATACGGCAAGCTTATATCCCCCTTCTACTACTGCAGCTTATGCTCTCTTGAAAAGTGCCACCTCCTGTCTGCAGGCCAACCAACTCAAGCCATTACAGCAACTCATAACAGAACAACCCTGCTCCAAAGAAGGAGAAAACAACAGCTAATTCTACCGCCTGCAACATCCTGGGTAACCAGAAGTCCTGAGTCTGTCCATGTGACAACTTCACTGCTAGCATAACCAGCATTTGAGGAAACCAGCACACTAAATGAAACTACAACCAAGGACTCCCACAGAGTCCACTTCGCTCCCCTGCCACCTTCACCAGAGCAGGTACTGGTATCCATAGCTGGGAGACCTGAAGACGGATCACATCAAGGACTCTTTGCAGACATTCCGCAGCACCAGCCTGGAGTCTGGTAGCCCCACTGGGTGGCTAGACCCAGAAGGGCAATAACAATCACTGCAGTCTGTCTCTCAGGAAGCTCCATCCCTAGGGGAACGGGAAGAGCACTGCATCAAGGAATCACCCCATGGGATGAGAGCCCTTGAGTTCCAGATTTTTCCACTGAAACTGTCTACCCAAATAAGAAGGAACTAGAAAAGTAATTCTGGTAATATGACAATGTTCTATAACACCCTAAAAGACATTAGCTCTCCAGCAATGGATCCAAACCAATAAGAAATCTCTGAATTGCCACATAAAGAAGTCAGAAAGTTGATTATTAAGCTACTCAAGGAGGTACCAGAGAAAAGTGAAAACCAACTTAAAGAAATTTAAGGGGGAGGAGCCAAGACGGCCGAATAGGAACAGCTCCGGTCTACAGCTCCCAGCGTGAGCAATGCAGAAGACAGGTGATTTCTGCATTTCCATCTGAGGTACCATGTTCATCTCACTAGGGAGTGCCAGACAGTGGGAGCAGGTCAGTGGGTGAGCGCACTGTGCGCCAGCCGAAGCAGGGGCGAGGCATTGCCTCACTCGGGAAGCGCAAGGGGTCAGGGAGTTCCCCTTCCAGGGGTGACAGATGGCACCTGGAAAATCGGGCCACTCCCACCCGAATACTGTGCTTTTCCGACGGGCTTAGGAAACGGTGCACCAGGAGATTATAGCCCGCACCTGGCTCAGAGGGTCCTACGCCCACGGAATCTCGCTGATTGCTAGCACAGCAGTCTGAGATCAAACAGCAAGGTGGCAGCGAGGCTGGAGGAGGGGCGCCCGCCATTGCCCAGGCTTGCTTAGGTAAACAAAGCAGCTGGGAAGCTTGAACTGGGCGGAGCCCACCACAGCTCAAGGAGGCCTGCCTGCCTCTGTAGGCTCCACCTCTGGGGGCAGGGCACAGACAAACAAAAAGACAGCAGTAACCTCTGCAGACTTAAATGTCCCTGTCTGACAGCTTTGAGGAGAGCAGTGGTTCTCCCAGCACGCAGCTGGAGATCTGAGAACGGGCAGACTGCCTCCTCAAGTGGGTCCCTGACCCCTGACCCCTGAGCAGCCTAACTGGGAGGCACCCCCCAGCAGGGGCAGACTGACACCTCACACGGCTGGCCGGGTACTCTAACAGACCTGCAGCTGAGGGTCCTGTCTGTTAGAAGGAAAACTAACAAACAGAAAGGACATCCACACCAAAAACCCATCTGTACATCACCATCATCAAAGACCAAAGGTAGATAAAACCACAAAGATGGGGAAAAAACAGAGCAGAAAAACTGGAAACTCTAAAAAGCAGAGTGCCTCTCCTCCTCCAAAGGAATGCAGTTCCTCACCAGCAACGGATGAAAGCTGGACGGAGAATGACTTTGACGAGCTGAGAGAAGAAGGCTTCAGACGATCAAATTACTCCAAGCTACGGGAGGATATTCAAACCAAAGGCAAAGAAGTTGAAAACTTTGAAAAAAATTTAGAAGAATGTATAACTAGAATAACCAATACAGAGAAGTGCTTAACGGAGCTGATGGAGCTGAAAACCAAGGCTCGAGAACTACGTGAAGAATGCAGAAGCCTCAGGAGCCGATGCGATCAAATGGAAGAAAGGGTATCAGCCATGGAAGATGAAATGAATGAAATGAAGCGAGAAGGGAAGTTTAGAGAAAAAAGAATAAAAAGAAACGAGCAAAGCCTCCAAGAAATGTGGGACTATGTGAAAAGACCAAATCTACGTCTGATTGGTGTACCTGAAAGTGACGGGGAGAATGGAACCAAGTTGGAAAACACTCTGCAGGATATTATCCAGGAGAACTTCCCCAATCTAGCAAGGCAGGCCAACATTCAGATTGAGGAAGTACAGAGAACGCCACAAAGATACTCCTCAAGAAGAGCAACTCCAAGACACATAATTGTCAGATTCACCAAAGTTGAAATGAAAAAAATTCACCAAAAAATTCACCAAAGTTGAAATGAAGGGCAGCCAGAGAGAAAGGTCGGGTTACCCTCAAAGGGAAGCCCATCAGACTAACAGCGGATCTCTCGGCAGAAACCCTACAAGCCAGAAGAGAGTGGGGACCAATATTCAACATTCTTAAAGAAAAGAATTTTCAACCCAGAATTTCATATCCAGCCAAACTAAGCTTCATAAGTGAAGGAGAAATAAAATACTTTACAGACAAGCAAATGCTGAGAGATTTTGTCACCACCAGGTCTTCCCTAAAAGAGCTCCTGAAGGAAGCGCTAAACATAGAAAGGCACAACCGGTACCAGCCACTGCAAAATCATGCCAAAATGTAAAGACCATCGAGACTAGGAAGAGACTGCATCAACTAACGAGCAAAATAACCAGCTAACATCATAATGGCAGGATCAAATTCACATATAACAATATTAACTTTAAATGTAAATGGACTAAATGCTCCAATTAAAAGACACAGACTGGCAAATTGGATAAAGACTCAAGACTCATCAGTGTGCTGTATTCAGGAAACCCATCTCATGTGCAGAGACACACATAGGCTCAAAATAAAAGGATGGAGGAAGATCTACCAAGCAAATGGAAAACAAAAAAAGGCAGGGGTTGCAATCCTAGTCTCTGATAAAACAGACTTTAAACCAACAAAGATCAAAAGAGACAAAGAAGGCCATTACATAATGGTAAAGGGATTAATTCAACAAGAAGAGCTAACTATCCTAAATATATATGCACCCAATACAGGAGCACCCAGATTCATAAAGCAAGTCCTGAGTGACCTACAAAGAGATTTAGACTCCCACACATTAATAATGGGAGACTTTAACACCCCACTATCAACATTAGACAGATCAACGAGACAGAAAGTCAACAAGGATACCCAGGAATTGAACTCAGCTCTGCACCAAGCGGACCTAATAGACATCTACAGAACTCTCCACCCCAAATCAACAGAATATACATTTTTTTCAGCACCACACCACACCTATTCCAAAATTGACCATATACTTGGAAGTAAAGCTCTCCTCAATAAATGTAAAAGAACAGAAATTGTAACAAACTGTCTCTCAGATCACAGTGCAATCAAGCTAGAACTCAGGATTAAGAATCTCACTCAAAACCGCTCAACTACGTGGAAACTGAACAACCTGCTCCTGAATGACTACTGGGTACATAACGAAATGAAGGCAGAAATAAAGATGTTCTTTGAAACCAACGAGAACCAAGACACAACATACCAGAATCTCTGGGATGCATTCAAAGCAGTGTGTAGAGGGAAATTTATAGCACTAAATGCCCACAAGAGAAAGCAGGAAAGATCCAAAATTGACACCCTAACATCACAATTAAAAGAACTAGAAAAGCAAGAGCAAACACATTCAAAAGCTAGCAGAAGGCAAGAAATAACTAAAATCAGAGCAGAACTGAAGGAAATAGAGACACAAAAAACCCTTCAAAAAATTAATGAATCCAGGAGCTGGTTTTTTGAAAGGATCAACAAAATTGATAGACCACTAGCAAGATTAATAAAGAAAAAAGAGAGAAGAATCAAATAGATGCAATAAAAAATGATAAAGGGGATATCAGCACCGATCCCACAGAAATACAAACTACCATCAGAGAATACTACAAACACCTCTATGCAAATAAACTAGAAAATCTAGAAGAAATGGATAAATTCCTCAACACATACACCCTCCCAAGACTAAACCAGGAAGAAGTTGAATCTCTGAATAGACCAATAACAGGAGCTGAAATTGTGGCAATAATCAATAGCTTACCAACCAAAAAAAGTCCAGGACCAGATGGGTTCACAGCCGAATTCTACCAGAGGTACAAGGAGGAGCTGGTACCATTCCTTCTGAAACTATTCCAATCAATAGAAAAAGAGGGAATCCTCCCTAACTCATTTTATGAGGCCAGCATCATCCTGATACCAAAGCCGGGCAGAGACACAACCAAAAAAGAGAATTTTAGACCAATATCCTTGATGAACATTGATGCAAAAATCCTCAATAAAATACTGGCAAACAGAATCCAGCAGCGCATCAAAAAGCTTATCCACCATGATCAAGTGGGCTTCATCCCTGGGATGCAAGGCTGGTTCAATATATGCAAATCAATAAATGTAATCCAGCATATAAACAGAACCAATGACAAAAACCACATGATTATCTCAATAGATGCAGAAAAGGCCTTTGACAAAATTCAACAACCCTTCATGCTAAAAACTCTCAATAAATTAGGTATTGATGGGATGTATCTCCAAATAATAAGAGCTATCTATGACAAACCCACAGCCAATATCATACTGAATGGGCAAAAACTGGAAGCATTCCCTTTGAAAACTGGCACAAGACAGGGATGCCCTCTCTCACCACTTCTATTCAACATAGTGTTGGAAGTTCTGGCCAGGGCAATCAGGCAGGAGAAGGAAATAAAGGGTATTCAATTAGGAAAAGAGGAAGTCAAATTGTCCCTGTTTGCAGACGACATGATTGTATATCTAGAAAACCCCATTGTCTCAGCCCAAAATCTCCTTAAGCTGATAAGCAACTTCAGCAAAGTCTCAGAATACAAAATCAATGTACAAAAATCACAAGCATTCTTATACATCAATAACAGACAAACAGAGAGCCAAATCATGAGTGAACTCCCATTCACAATTGCTTCAAAGAGAATAAAATACCTATGAATCCAACTTACAAGGGATGTGAAGGACCTCTTCAAGGAGAACTACAAACCACTGCTCAAGGAAATAAAAGAGGATACAAACAAATGGAAGAACATTCCATGCTCATGGGTAGGAAGAATCAATATCGTGAAAATGGCCATCCTTCCCAAGATAATTTACAGATTCAATGCCATCCCCATCAAGCTACCAATGACTTTCTTCACAGAATTGGAAAAATCTACTTTAAAGTTCATATGGAACCAAAAAAGAGCCCGCATCGCCAAGTTAATCCTAAGCCAAAAGAACAAAGCTGGAGGCATCATGCTACCTGACTTCAAACTATACTACAAGGCTACAGTAACCAAAACAGCATGGTACTGGTAACAAAACAGAGATATAGATCAATGAAACAGAACAGAGCTCTCAGAAATAATGCCACATATCTACAACTATCTGATCTTTGACAAACCTGAGAAAAACAAGCAATGGGGAAAGGATTCCCTATTTAATAAATGGTTCTGGGAAAACTGGCTAGCCATATGTAGAAAGCTGAAACTGGATCCCTTCCTTAGACCTTATACAAAAATCAATTCAAGATGGATTAAAGACTTAAACGTTAGACCTAAAACCATAAAAGCCCTAGAAGAAAACCTAGGCATTACCATTCAGGACATAGGCATGGGCAAGGACTTCATGTCTAAAACACCAAAAGCAATGACAACAAAAGCCAAAATTTACAAATGGGATCTAATTAAACTAAAGAGCTTCTGCACAGCAAAAGAAACTACCATCAGAGTGAACAGGCAACCTACAAAATGGGAGAAAATTTTCACAACCTACTCATCTGACAAAGGGCTAATATCCAGAATCTATAGTGAACTCAAACAAATTTACAAGAAAAAAACAAACAACCCTATCAAAAAGTGGGCGAAGGACATGAACAGACACTTCTCAAAAGAAGACATTTATGCAGCCAAAAAACACATGAAAAAATGCTCACCATCACTGGCCATCAGAGAAATGCAAATCAAAACCACAATGAGATACCATCTCACACCAGTTAGAATGGCAATCATTAAAAAGTCAGGAAACAACAGGTGCTGGAGAGGATGTGGAGAAATAGGAACACTTTTACACTGTTGGTGGGACTGTAAACTAGTTCAACCCTTGTGGAAGTCAGTGTGGCGATTCCTCAGGGATCTAGAACTAGAAATTCCATTTGACCCAGCCATCCCATTACTGGGTATATACCCAAAGGACTATAAATCATGCTGCTATAAAGACACATGCACACATATGTTTATTGCGGCATTATTCACAATAGCAAAGACTTGGAACCAACCCAAATGTCCAACAATGATAGACTGGATTAAGAAAATGTGGCACATATACACTATGGAATACTATGCAGCCATAAAAAATGATGAGTTCATGTCCTTTGTTAGGGACATGGATGAAATTGGAAATCATCATTCTCAGTAAACTATCGCAAGAACAAAAAACCAAACACTGCATATTCTCACTCATAGGTGAGAATTGAACAATGAGAACACATGGACACAGGAAGGGGAACATCACACTTCAGGGACTGTTGTGGGGTGGGGGGAGGGGGGAGGGATAGCATTGGGAGATATACCTAATGCTAGATGACGAGTTAGTGGGTGCAGTGCACCAGCATGGCACATGTATACATATGTAACTAACCTGCACATTGCACACATGTACCATAAAACCTAAAGTATAATAATAATAAAAAATAAAAAAAAAAAAAGAAAAAGAAATTTAAAAAATAATAGAGGATACGATGGATGAAAAAGTCTCCAGAGAAATAGATATTATAAAGAAAAGACAATCATAACTTCTGGAAATGAAAGACATACAGAAATGCAAAATACACTGGAAAGTTTCAACAATAGAATCAAGCAAGTAGAAGAAAGAACTTCAGAGCATGAAGACAAGGCTTTTGAATTAACCTAATCCAACAAAGTCAAAGAAAACAGAATTGAAAAAATGAACAAAGCCTCCAAGAAATTTGGGATTATGTACAAATGACCAAACATAAAAATAATTGGTGTTCCCAAGAAAGAAGAGAAATCTAAAAGTTTGGAAAACTTATTTGAGAGAATAATTGAGGAAAATGGAGCAGAATAGAGAACCCAGAAATAAAGCCAAATACGTATAGCCAACTGATCTTCAATAAAACAAACAAAAACATAAAGTGGGGAAAGGACACCTTATTCAACAAATGGTGCTGGGATAATTGGCTAGCCACATGTAAAGGAGTGAAACTGGATCCTCATATCTCACCTATACAAAAATCAACTCAAGATGGATCAAAGACTTTAAGACCTGAAATCATTAATATTATAAAAGATGACATTGGAAAAACTCTTCTAGACATTGACTTAGGCAAAGAGTTTATGGCAGGAACCCCAAAGCAAATGCAACAAAAACAAAGATAAATAGATAGGACCTAATTAAACTAAAAAGCTTCTGCACAGCAAAACAAATAATCAGAGTAAACACAACCCACAGAGTGGGAGAAAATATTCACAAACTTTGCATCTGACAAAGGACTAATATCCAGAATCTACAAGGGGTTCAAACAAATCAGCAAGAAGAAAACAAATAATTCCATCAAAAAGTGGGTTAAGGACGTGAATAGACAATTCTCAAAAGAAGATGGTACAAGAAAAGAAGATGGTACATATTACAAATGATAATATGGTTTGGCTGTGTCCCCACCCAAGTCTCATCTTGAATTGTAGCTCCTATAATTCCTATGTGTCATGGGAGGGACCTGCTGAGAAGTAATTGAATCATGGGGGCGAGCCTTTCCTGTGCTGTTCTCATGATAGTGAATAAGTCTCACGAAATCTGATGGTTTTATAAAGGGGAGTTCCCCTACACAAGCTCTCTTGCTTGCTGCCACTTAAGACGTGACTTTGCTCCTCATTCACCTCCAGCCATGATTGCAAGGCCTCCCCAGCCATGTGGGACTGTGAGTCAATTAAACCTTTTTCCTTTATAAATTACCCACTCTCAGGTATGTCTTTATTAGTAGCATGAAAACAGACTAATACAAATGACCAGCAAACTATGAAAAAATGCTCAAGATCACTAATTATCAGAGAATGCACATCAAAACCACAATGCAATACCACCTTACTCCTGCAAGAATGGCCATAATTAAAAAATCAAAACATAAGAAATGTTGGTGTGGATGTGGTGAAAAGGGAATACTTCTACACTGTTGGTAGGAATGTAAACTAGTACAACCACTATAGAAAACAGTATGGAGATTCCTTAAAGAACTAAAAGTAAAACTGCCATTTGATCCAGCAATCCCACTACTGGGTGTCTACTCAGAGGAAAAGAAGTCATTGTATGAAAAAGACATTTGCACATGCATGTTTATAGCAGCTCAATTCACAACTGCAAAATATGGAACCAGCCTAAATGCCCATCAACCAACGAGTGGATAAAGAAAATGATATGTATAGATATACACCATGGAATACCACTCAACCATAAAAAGGAATGAAATAATGGCATTTGCGGCAACCTGGATAGAGCTGGAGACCATTATTCTAAGTGAAGTAACTTTGGAATGAAAAACCAGTGTACATTCTCACTTATAAGTGGAAGCTCAGCTATGAGAATGCAAAGGCAGAAGAATGATATAATGGACTCTGGGGACTCCGGGGGAAAGGTGTGAGGGTGGTGAAGGATAAAAGACTACACGTTGGGTACAGTGTATACTGCTTGGTTGATGGGTAAACCTCAGAAATCACCACTAAAGAACTTTTCCATGCAACCAAACAGTACCTGTTCCCCCAAAATTATTGAAATGTTTTTTAAAAATTTAAGAAACCAAAACTTTTTTAAAAAAAGAAAAAGTTGACCACAAAAGTGAGAGTATAAGAATTTATTGGCTAGGCATGGTGGCTTATGCCTGTAATCTCAGCACTTTGGGAGGCCTAGGCAGGCAGACCACTTGAGCTCAGGAATTTGAGACCAGCCTGGCCAACAAAGCAAATCCCCATCTCTTCAAAGAATACAAAAATGAGACGAGTGTGGCAGTATGTCCCTGTAGTCCAGCTACTCGGGAGGCTGAGGTGGAAGCATCATCTGAGCCCAGGAGGTTGAGGCTGCAGTGAGCCATGAACATGCTACTGCACTCCAGCTTGGATGACAGAATGAGACTGTGTCTCAAAAAAAAAAAAAAAAAAAAAAAAAAAGAGAATTTATTATCATAGTTTAGGCAAGAGATGCAACTGAGAAACCTCTTAATTAGATTTTGCTCTTCTGGATGGCAATCATGATAACAAATGTTTATTGACTGCTGACCATATACCAAGATATGTTCCAAATACCAAATACTCTTAAAGGATGAATGCCTTTAAGCCTCAAAACAGTCTTGTGAGACACATGTTATTATCCTCTTCTTAGAAAGGAGCAAACAGACACAGAGAGGTCATGTAACTTGCCTGAGTTTTCACAGCTGGAACAAGGCAGTTGGGTCAGGAACCTAGATGCTCTGTCTCCAGATCCCACATGCTAAACTGTGACACTTGACCACCTTCATGGTGAGGATCACAGCTTGTAAATCTTTTATGATAGGGTGATTTCCAGAGGAAGCATCCCATAAATATTTGTGGAATAAATAACCAAATGATTGAGCAAATAAGGGAGATAACTGGCTATCATACTAAGCAGAAAGGGAAAGTACTCTAATAGAGCTAAAAATAAAGAGTTGTGGGAACAATAACATGTTAGTGAGGTGACTCTCACTTAGAAGAGGTTTACATTTAGGCCTTTACAAAATGGTGTGAAGCCCTAGTAAAATGTTTAGTCTTTTTGCCCAATTCTCTAAGCCCCTGTTACTGCTTTCCTTTTAAAGGTATGGTATTTTCTGTATCCCCAGTCTTTCTTGCCTAATGGATTTAAATGGACTCAACTCCCCTTTGGGCCATTAGCATAAAATAGTAAAAATTAATATGAAACCTTGGGGCCAGGCGCAGTGGCTCATGCCTGTAATCCCAGCACTTTGGGAGGCCGAGGTGGGCGGATTATGAGGTCAGGAGATCGAGACCATCCTGGCTAACACGGTGAAACCCCATCTCTACTAAAAAATACAAAAAAAAAAAAAATTAGCCGGGCGTGATGGCAGGCACCTGTAGTCCCAGCTACTCAAGAGGCTGAGGCAGGAGGATGGCGTGAACCCAGGAGGCAGAGCTTGCAGTGAGCCGAGTTCGCGCCACTGCACTCCAGCCTGGGCGACAGAGTGAGACTCCGTCTAAAAAAAAAAAATCTTGGAAAGATTTGCAAGTACCACTGTCCTAGTTTTAAAAGTCAGTTATTGGTAGTTAATTGTGTGTTCTGTGGTTGACTTTAAACTTATTAATGACCCTGTCAGAAAGATGCTGGGAGAAGAAGAGGGAAGAACCCCTCTAAGTCCCATCAGTTTACTTTTCTTGACACAGATAATATATTTCCAAACAAATGACCTTCTGTGTGTGTGATGTCCTAGCCCAAAAGAGGTCATTGTGGCTGCCCTACCTGCTGCATAGCGATTGTGATGACAAAATTAGGAGACACTGAAATTCTGAAAATTTATAATCAACCTGTATTGTAACAGTCGAGGATTGTTAAACAAATTATAATGCCACATCTTAGTGGAGATAATATGCAACCTTATCCAACATGGAAAAATGATTTTGCTATGTTAAAAGAGAAAAGGCAGTGCGAAGTTGGATGTGCGTTGGACAGGTCTGTCCAGCAAGCAAACCAAAGCTTTTCCAAGAACATCATCTGGAAATAAAATTTACCACAGCATGAGTCATGGTTTTCTTGATGTGGTGGTATGTGCACATGGTCAGGGCTGAGGGAGGAATGGGATTCTTCTTCTTTTCTTTCTATTTTTCCATCTTTTCTAAATTTTCTGTAATGATCATGTAAACCCAGGTTAAAAAGAAATGAAAGTGAAATTCTATTACTTTTAAAATGGGGAGGCAGAGAGGCCAGTCGCGGTGGCTCATGCCTGTAATCCCCACACTTTGAGAAGCCAAGGCAGGTGGATCTTTGAGGTCAGGAGTTTGAGAACAGCCTAATCAATATGGTAAAACCCCGTCTCTACTAAAAATACAAAAAATTTAGCCAGGCGTGGTGGCGGGTGCCTGTAGTCCCAGCTACTTGGGAGGCTGAGGCAGGAGAATTGCTTGAACTTGGGAGGCGGAGGTTGCAGGAGCCAAGATCGCACCACTGCACTCCAGCCTGTGCGACAGAATGAGACTCTGTCTCAAAAAAATAAATAAATAAAATGGGGAGGGAGAGGTATCAGCTTTATCTTTAAACCTGATTCCACGAAAGATTACCAACAAACTTTTTAGAAAAAGAATAGCTGTGAAAGAGTTTTGAAAGTTAAAATGCTTCTATCAGTGCAGTCAACAGAATCTTCTATTTGCTGGCATCACTTCAAGGCATGGCAATTTGATTCTATTAACTGGTGCATTTCGTTTTAAAAAGCCCCAAGAGGAATCACGTTAGGCAAGAAGGTCCCAGGTGCCAAACTTCAGCACTTAGGGCCGTGGAAGGGTTTGGCGTGTAAGTGGGTTGGGTGTGGGTAGATGCTTCAGCATAGCTGTGGCTCTTAGTCCATCTCTTTTGACCTTCTGGGATCGGAAGCCTGACAGGTCTTGGTGATTTAGAGCCGTGCTCGGTAATGTTTGCCGAAACAACCCTGGAGAGAGACACATCATCAGACTCTGAAGAATGAGGCAGCTCTGTGGGCCCCAGTCTTCTCAGACCACTCTGGGAGAGTGGAGCCCACCCCAGATCTGGAGATGGAGGAAGACTGACTCCTTCCCATGTGGTGCAGAGAGCCTCGGCTCTGGAGTCCCAGGGCTGAGTCACACTAGGCTGCAGAATAACTCTTGATGTGACCTTGACCAAGCCAGCCCTTGCCCTCTCTGAGCTCTGGTTTCCTCATTGGTAAAATGGAGATAATAATCTTCATTCTCTATCTCACAGGTACTGTGTAAGAACAAGGTGAGGTGATGGATATGAAAATATCCTGCCAACTATGAGGCATGCACAGATGTTTGAGATTCTCACAATCCATGATTTGCAGGGATTTCTGAGTTCTGACTGGAACCCTGGTCCTCTGAGCAAAACTTTGATGGCATTTATGCCTAGCCTGGACTGAACAAATAATGATAATAATAATAGCAATAGTAGTAACACTTTTTGACCACTAGGTGCTCTATAAGCACTATTCTAAGGACTTTACGTGTATCAGCTCATTTTAACCCTTAAAACCATTCGTGAGGTAAGTACTGTAATTATCCCCATTTTACAGATAAGGAAACTGACACACAGAGATGTTAAGTAACTTGTCCAAGGTTACTCAGTTAGCAAATGGAGAAGTGGGATTTGAATCCAGCCAGTCTGATTCTATGGCCTGATCAAAAGCTGCAGATCTTTTTCTCTGACATACAAGGGAGAGGAGTTGGGCATCTCCATGAATGTTTCTTAATTGGTTTCCTTCGTTTATTTTGTTAAATAGCTATTAGTGATCTAGTTTGCTTTTCTTTAAGTGCTGCTGTTAAGGAAACCTGCCAGTGGGCAGTGAATAGGACAAAGTGGATTGTCTTGTGACTGTTGTGGGAAATGCAGCCATGCTTATACCGCCACCTTGGGAAGATTTTCTTCTCCCTCAGTGTTTCCAGCAGTCAAAGAAAGGGACACTGCTGATTGAGAAAGAACCACCACTGTGGCTGGATTACAAGAGTAGTTTTGAGCAAACCAGGAAGCAATCCAGGGCAGCATTGAACCTGAAGGGAGAATTCTCCTTCAGGTAGCAGACTCTGGGGTCTGTGATAAAAGCATCATGACCAGGGGACTGATATAGCCCTAGGCCTGACGGGGGAGAGGTTCAGACAGGAGGTAACAGCAGAAGGGGAGCCTGATCAGTACATGTGCACTTCCTTGAGGTTAAAGTTCTGTTTGCTACATGGCGGGAATAATTAGAGTGTAGCAGCATCACAGCCCGGGTCTGAGTTTTGTGTACAAGAACTGAGAATGATAAACTAGCAGCGCTAAGAGCCTCAGGAAGACAGAAGTCTGAACAATCTGTCCTTATGCATCTTGGTTTAACCATGTGGTTCCTGAGATGTGGGGAGTCTCAGGAGGCAGTTTGCACTGTTTTTTGATATTAGTCAATAACAGGTTCTATGTGTCCAAACCTGGCTAAGCACTTTCTTAATTCCTTTTATGTTTCACAATGATAATAAGCTGCTCTCTGATGCATTTAGTTCAAGGCTAAGTTTAACATTCATGGGATTCTATGCAAATTTGCAAAACACAGAAAAACATTTGATACTTACCCTGTGTGTGCATACGTGCACGTGATCCTAATTTGTGGAAGTTATTAAGCCTGATAGTCTTACCGGAGTGACTTGTCACTTTCCTGAAGCTCTGAGAATCATGGTTTTATTTCAGCTTGTCTGGCTCAGACAAGCTTAGTGAAAATGTATGTGTATAAATTGTGTATTGAATAGGGTTTTGTATGACTACCCATTCTTGTTTCCTTGAGATGGGAGGGATGACTCATTTTAACTTTTTATTATTTTTAGAATCTTTATCTTGCTTGCTTTTACCCATGTTTCCAACATAAATCCATCTCTGTTTCCTATCTTTCCTCATCCAGCACATCCTTAAATTTCTTACCATTTAAGCTACTTTCCAGCAAAATTCTTTAGACTACTAATTCCCCCTTGTGGGAAACACTGTTGGTCCAAACACAAGGGGATTGTTGGCTTATCCCTGGATGGGCAATCATTGTAAACATTCAGAAAAGGCAGCCAGTTTGGGGCTTGTGCAGCAAACCATTACTGTCTATCTCCCTCTCATGTGTAGGACTTACCTTTGCTTTCCACAATTTTTTTTTTTTTTTTTTTTTGAGACGGAATCTTGTTCTCTGGAGTGCAATCGTGTGATCTTGGTTCACTGCAACCTCTGCCTCCCAGGTTCAAGTTATTCTCCTGCCTCAGCTTCCCGAGTAGCTGGGATTACAGGTGTCCACCACCACGCTCAGCTAATTTTTTTTTTTTTTTGTATATTTAGTAGAGATGGGGTTTCACCATGTTGGTCAGGCTGGTCTTGAACCCCTAACCTCAAGTGATCTGCCCCCCCCTTGGCCTCCCAAAGTGCTGGGATTACAGGTGTGAGCCACCGCACCTGGCAGCTTTCCACAATTTTTTTGAAGACTATAACCGTATTTATGAGCAAACAGTAATTCATGTCATTTAGTCTAAGTAGAAGAAAGTCATGGTTTTTTCAGGGAAAGGAGAGACACTGGGGAGTCAGTGGAAGTTTATTGACAAAAACTAAAATTCAGTAATTTGACTAGAATGGCTTGGTATTTTTTTTTCTTGAAAAATGGAATTAAAAAATAAGAGTACAGCCTGTTTCATAGCAACATTTCAATGGGTTTGCTGGTGTGGTTTTGTTTCTACTCTTGCAAAGCTCTGTTTTCTCTTTAAATAACTTCCTCCAAGTCTCAGGTGCTATGTTAGAATCTTTGTTTCATGACTCATTCTCTATGATGTTCCAAACAAACTTACTGACTTGTGCTGCTTTTTGACTGTCTTGATGGCAACTTCTCACCATTCTTCATGCGACTCTTCAGTCATGATACCTTGTGATCTCCCTTCTTCCTGCTCTCCTGCTTCACCATGCAACATTCCAAAGCTCCCTACTTCCTACCTGTATTAGTTTTCTATTGCTATGTGACAAATCCCCACAAACTTTGTGGCTTAAAACAACGTACATTTATTATCTCACAATTTCCATGAGTTGAGAGGCTGGACACAACTTATCTGCACAGGGTCTCACAGGGCTGTATTCATGGCATTGGCAGGGCTGTGTTCTCATCTGGAGGCTTGGCTGGGGAAGAATCCACTTCCAAGCTCACTCAGGTTGTTGGCATAATTCGTTTCTTTGCGGCTGCCAGACTGAAGGCTTTGACTTATTTCTGGCTATCAGCTCTAAGAGGCTGTTCATGGTTCCTAGAGACACCAGTAGTTCCTAGAGGCCACCCATAGTTCTCACCAGCTGGGCTTTCCCATTGTGGCCTCTTACTTTATCAAGGCACCAAGAAGAAGTCTGCTTGCAATATGGGGTATTATATATGATCATATAATCACAAGAGTGACATCCCATCTCCTATTCTGTTGTTAGAAGAAGTCACAGGTTGGCTGGGCATGGTGGCTCGTGCTGGTAATCTCAGCACTTTGGGAGATCATGGCGGGAAGATCGCTTGAGCCCAAGAGTTCAAGAGCAGCCTGGGTGACATGGCGAAACCCTGTCTCTACAAAAAATACAAAAATTAGCTGGGCTTGGTGGTGTGTGCCTGTCGTCCCGGCTATTAGGGAGGCTGAGCTGAGAGGATCCCTTGAGCCCAAAAGGTTGAGGCTGCAGTAGGCCATGATCACACCACTGCACTCTAGCCTGGGTGGCAGAGTGAGACCCTGTCCCCACTCCAAAAAAAGAAAGAAAAAAGAAAAAGAAAGTCACAGGTTCTGCTCATACCCAAAGAGAGGGGATCACAAAAGGCATGACCACCAGGAGACGGAGATCATGGGATCACATTAGAGTCTGCCTGACATACCACCTAGATCGAATTTTTACTTCACTGCCTTCCTTAAGTGTGTTTTAAGTTCTCTGTAATTTGGTTTTGCCCTATTTCTCCTAATTTATTTTCTCCTTCTCCCTAATAAACATCAGCTATCTCTCATTTCCTCCTCAAAATTTGTCTTTCTGTCTTATGGCTTCCATAATGCAACTTTAATTAATACAGATATGTTTTACCTAATTAGCATAGACATAATTCTAAAATCTTGTGTATAAAGCAGAATTATTTTTCATTGAAGTGAAGGGTTCTTAACCAATTTTTGCCTTCCGAATCCTTTTGAGAATCTGATTAAAGCTATAGAGACTCATTTCCCAGAAGTGAGGGACACGACCACACATATACTATTTCAGTTATTATTACAGTACAACAAACCACCCCTGGCTCAGTGCTGTAATACAACAAGCATTTTATTATGCCCATGGTTTTGGGAATTCAGACAGGGCACAGTGTGGATGGCTTTTCCCTGCCTCATGATGTCTGGGCCTCAGTTGGGACGATTCAGACAGCTGGAGTGATTCAAATGGTTAGGGGAAGAATGGTCTGGAGGTTTCCTCATTCATGTGTCTGTGTCTGGGCTGGCATGCCAGGCAGGCTTGGCTCAGCTGGGACTGTGGATTGGGGTGGTCAGGCATAGCCTCTCCACGTGGTGTGGGCTGCTCATAGAGTGGGGGCTGGCTTCCAGGAGAGAGAGAGGAAACATCCCAAGAGCAAGCATTCCAGGAGACCAAGCTAAAGTGGCTTGGCCTTTGATGATGTTGCTTTGGAAGTCACGTGGCATTATTGGTCAAACAGACTCAAGCCCACTCAGATTCAAGGAGAGGGGACATAGACACCACCTCTCAAGGGAGGCATAAAGGAGAAAAACTCAAAACATTGCATGTGTAAACACAAACTATTTAAATCAATAGTAGAATCTGGAACTCTGAGAATTGAAAGGGACCATAAAGGAGGATCTGTTTCCATCTCCCATGCAGGGCTCAACTCCTCTTTACAACATTCCCGTCATCTTGAGCCTGGACCACTGCAGGTGTTTTCTAAGCACTCTGCCATCAGCCATCAGCCATCAGCCATTGTCTCTTTCCCGTCTGTTCTTCATGCCAGGATGGTTTTTCCAAAACAGAAATTTGCTCCTGTGCATCACCTGCTCCCATCCTCCCCATCAAACTAAAACCTACAATGCTGCAGAGGGAGGTGATGGCTACTGGAGCAATGGCCCGGCTGTCGCCTCCCTCTGCAGCCTTAATCTTGCCCACCTGCTGTTGATCTAGCTGTGGTTACCTTCTGTCAGTTCCTTGTACTCGTGATGCCTCTTCCTGCCATAGGACCTTTGCATATGCTTGTTCCTTTATGTGGAATGCTTTTCCCTACCCTGTTTGCTTGGTTAACTTTTATTCATTCTTTGGATCTTGATAGTCACTCCCTCAGGGATGTGCTTTCTGACCTCCCTGATCAGATCATAGGACTATGGATCTTTCATCTGTAACATCATTTTTCATTTGAAAAATGCTGGTGTCCATATCTCCCATAGAACTGTGAGTTCCATGAAGCTGGAGACCATGTATGTTTTTCCTTAAGACATTGCTTAACCCAGTGTCTGGCATACAACAGGCATTTGCAGATGGAAGGTAGAAAAGGAGGGAGGGAAGAAAGGAAGGAAAGAAAGGTGAGATGAGATGAGTGAACCTAAAATATGCACTTTGGGGAATTTCTAATGGTGGAGAATTCACTGACTTTAAGCCAGCTCATTTTGTTTTCAGTAGTTTTAATAATTAGGGAAATGTTTCTGTTATTATTAAGTTCTAATCTCTCTCTGTATACCTTCTTCCCACTGTCCCTAGTTCTGTCCCTGGAGCACTAAATAACACATCCAGTTTCTTTTTCACATGTTTTAGGGAGATTGTGGTTTCTTGAATCAGTCTTTTCAAATGTTTACTGACATAATTAATACCTGCTATAACAGTGAAGGGTAAACTGATACCCCAGGGTCAATGACAGGCACAAACATGTCTTTGAAGGCCTTAGTTTTATCTTGGATCAGTCATTTGAATTTTGCATTCTACTCAAGAATGTATATTTATCTTTATATATAAGTATGTTTCCCCTAAATCTTTAAATAAAATTGATACTTTGGAATGATATGTGTATTAGTCCATTTTCATGCTGCTGTAAAGACATACCCGAGACTGGGTAATTTGTAAAGGAAAGAGGTTTAATTAACTCACAGATCAGCATGGCTGGGGAGGCCTCAGGAAACTTACAATCGTGGTAGAAGGTGAAGGGGGAAGCAAGGCACCTTCTTCACAAGGTGGCAGGAAGGTGAAGTGCTGAGTGAAGTGGGGAGAGCCCCTTATAAAACCAGATCTCGTGAGCACTCACTCACTGTCATGAGAACAACGTGGAGGAAGCTGCCCCAATGATTCAATGACCTCGACCTGGTCTTTCCCTTGACATGTGGGGATTATGAGGATTACAATTCCAGATGAGATTTGGGTGGAGACACAAAGCCTAGCCATATCAATATGCTTTTTCAGTCATGAAGTTTTGAGTACCACCAGGGATCTCCTCACTCCAGTGTGCAAATGGGGACGCTCCCTTTATTAACCATTTTCCTTTTTATAATGTAAAACACCTCCAAAAAGATCATGTACTAGCACGTATCAGTTTCTTAATGTTTTTCTCAAGATGTGACACTCAGAATTCGTCCCAGCTGACCAGGTATGCGCTGAGTAGAGCAGAGAATGGTGAACCTGAGCCCCTTGAAAATCAACTAATTTTTAAAAATTCAACCTATAATGGTGGTTATCTCTGGGGAGAAGAAAGACAGAGGGAACCCAGAGAGATACCAGGGACAGGGCTCTAAAAATATTGACTCTGTTGTTAAGCTAAGAGAAACATGAGTGTTCATTTCATATAGATATTATTTTCTAAATATAGATACTTACATGTAGATATTTTACATGTAGATATTATTTTCTAAGTATGAACTATTCTTATAGTTAAAGAGTAAAAAAAATTAATATAACCTAAGGATTTGTCATTTCTTTGCCGACCTATATTTCTCTGCTAGTTCATAAGGAACTCTAGTCAACTCTGCCTACAGATAGCATAGGCTACTCTTAAAGGGAAGTGCCCCCGTCCTGTTCCTGTCTAGGTAATTTTTGGACTAAGGGCAAGCCTTTCTGTTTAATCCTAATATATGTCTTCCTTTAGTAATAATTTCAGTCTGTTGACATGTCTTTGAAACGTATTTTTCTGAAATTCTTCAAATCAGTTCTTCTGAATTTGGCGTCATTTGGTAATTCAGTGAACATACTTTCTCCCTCGGCTTTATGTGGATCATTGAGCTTTTTTTTTAAGTCAGTAAATTCTGAGGTTAAATGTTTCTGAGAAATATCCCAAATGTATTCCAGCAGTCAAATATGTTTGAGAAATATTGGCTAAACAAAGTTTAATTAAACCTTCCAATATCCTATTTATTAATTTTTTACTATATGCCTCTTATGCTTTCTTGACTATGAGACTTTTCTGAGCCTTTATTTACATGATGATGGGAATATGCCCACATAAATTCCAAATCCACTCTGGTATCACTTTCTGAATAGGTTAGGGTAAGTTAGGTTATGTTTCAATGACAACCTCCAAATTGCAGTGACATAAAATAGCAAAGGCTAACTTCTTGCTCGTGCTACCTATATATCCTTTGTCAGCAGAGTCCATAGGGGATGCAGGCTGGTGAACCAGCGAACACTTTGAACATTGCTACTTTCTTCTTTCTCTTCCTTCTTTGCCTCCTCCTTCTGTTTTTCAGTAGCAACTTCCTGAAATACGTTGCTAGGTTTTGTTTCTTTTTGTTTTGTCTTGCTATGGAGAAAGAAAGTTCCGGAGAGTCTTCCTCCAGCACTTAAATGTTCTAGCCCAGAAGTGACACTTGTCATTTCTGCTTACTGACTCATTGGCCGGAACTAGTTACATGGCCCCCATCAACCACAGAAGTATCCAAGACGTTCGGTCCTCCCATGGGCTTAGAAGTGGGAGAGCCGGAAAGATATGGTCAGCATCATTAATGACTTTCACATGTGAATCTCAAGCGCTTCTCAAGATTGTTCATAGAAACTTTTCTTCATGAGACATTTGGAATACTGTGCTTCAAAGGAGCTACCTTGGGAAACACTAGTTTCTAGTCTGGAAAACAACAAGGTCCAGTAGAAGCAAATCCACTAGAGACTGTCTTTCTTCACTTCGGCATGGAGTTTTCCATCAGTCTCTCTTGGCCGTGGTCATTCAGTCAGTTACAGATCCCTTGGTATTAGCCCCCATTCCTCCATCCTGTTTGCAGAATTTTTTGTGTGTGTGTGTGAAAGAATTTGCAAAACTTCCTGCCGAAAGCAAAAGCTGCTCAGCCTGTAGCATCCTTTTTCTGAGTTACAAGGCTATATAACTGAAACAAGATGAATTTGTTTTGATTCTTGAATCCATGAGTTGGACTCATGGTTGAATCCATTTAAACGAAGGTACAAAAGAAGAAATCCTACACAGATTTCACCTGACATCCACATAAAAGTGGATTCTAAAGTTTAACTGAAAAATACAAAAATGCAAAAGTACCTTATATAGATGTTATATTTACCCATATAAGTAACCAGATAAGACTGCATGCAGAGTGTGAAGTTGAGGCTATCTAGGAGATAAGCAACATGAACAGGGAGGATTGAGGCATGAAAGCAGCATCCACCTTCTGTGTAAAATTGCAAGTGTCTGAGGGGGGAATACCTCCTTAGGCTGCATGTGGTAACATAGAAACACAATTTCTATTGCAAACCATGAAGCAGTTCCTAAGGAGGGCATGCATTTTAATGAAATACTATGCAGACTTTAGTGTCTTGGAGCTATATATGCATTTTACCACTGATTTCTATTTGAGGTGGGCCAGTGGAGGCCAGAGGGAGCTTTGGCTCTTCAGAAAGCACCCCAGTGATCCTGATCTGGTGATCAGGAGACAGTCAGGCTGAGCTGGTCATATGATTACGGCCTGCCTAGGAGATGGAGCTGGTTTCTCTTATAAAATCAAGTCAACAAGCCTGATGTAGTATTGGCTTATACCCTGATGAGTTCTAAAAATGATGTAAATCCCAAGAATGGGGAATTTTAAAAACAAGAAAAAGAAGAATGAGAAAGGAATTTTTCAGAATATTGCCTAATTCAGAGTGAACATCCAGCTTTCCAAGAGTTGTTTCCTCACCTCCTTTTTAGCAGAGGTCACCAGCTTATGCCCTGCCTCCTTGTCTGCCTGCCTGTGGGGCCACACATGAGTGTTGATAGTTCTGGCCTCTGCAGGTGCTTATAGTGACACCAGGCCCTGTGAGAAGTGTCTCCTTCCTGGTTTTTCTTTCTAAAATAGCCTAATCTGAAAGAAAATCTCCTTTGCTGTTTGACATGGCTTGAATGATAACACCTGGAATCCTTTTAAATCCAGGAAGATAAATATGTTTCATTGGAGCCATCTTCCAAACGCAGACAACCTCAAATATTTCATATGAGATGCCTCAGGGTCCTAATAAAGATTCATGCTTCAATACACAGTTCTTCTTTAGTTTCGTGCATTTTGGTTTCCTGGATGAGGTTATTTTGGTGTCATTGGCCATGGCAGTTGACCACATTCAGCTTTGCAAGTTTCACAGTCCATGCCTTGTAGGTGGTACCAAAACAATTTTTTTAATACACAAGTATTTGCCACATCTTTCCTTAAGCATCACTTCATCAGAAACTGCTTCCCACCAACCCTGCTCTGTAGGTTCACTGCAACATTTTCCTACTTGATATTATGTAATCTGTTCTTTGACTCTGTTTCCTGAGCCTTCTGTGATGGGTCCGGGCAGAGCCTGTCTTACACACACCTTTGTCTCCAGCACCTGACCACAGCAGGCACTTCATGAGCATCCAACACCTGACGGCCTGATATTTTGTTTCACAGGAACAGACAATCTACAGATGAATGTCACCCGGACTCCAGAGTCATTTCCTCCCGGGAAATTGTTACCAGTTTCACCAACATGGCCTTTCACAGAAGTCAAGTCTTCCTCAGCAGCAGACAGAATCAAGACCGTGCTGGGACAGTCCTCTGACAACACAAGCTTGCCACAGTCAGCCCGAACCCCTGCGTCCAAGACACACCACAGAACTAGGGCTCACGCGGACTTCTCTTCTTCCCTTTACCAAGGAAGTGGACATAGCGCCTCCCTCGAACCTTCCAAGGATTCTACCGAGTCCCTGGTCCAACCGGGGCCTAAAGAGGGACAAGAAGCAGCCGATGTGTCAGGTTTGCCTCTCACCAGCATGCTCCCCTCGTTGTCCACAGTCCCATCAGGGACATCCTTCAGTGCTGTCCCCCCATCCCAGCCAGTATGGGCAGGGGCTTCCTCCATTTCAAAGCATCCCCCAAGGTCAGACATTCCCCCACTCCTCCCTCCACCTCCATCCTCTTCATTGGCTCCTGACTCACCTCATTCCATCATCTCTGAGCCAGCAGAGCAACCCCCCAAAGTGCCGTTAGTTCCCCAAACAGCTCCAGCCGACCCCTCTTCAGGTCAGAACATAGCTAATCCCCTAATCCCATTTTCTGATGAAATGGACCACACTCCATTCCAAAATGCCCAGGATCTCATAGGCATCCCTCATCTAGGTGTTTCTGGATCCTCAACAAAATGGCATTCCAAGGTGTCCCCAACAGAGGGTCCCCATTCAGCAGGCTCATCCACACCTGGGTTTTTGAGCCCCATGGCAGAACTGTCCCATCCGTCTCCCTCTCCCCCAGCACTTGGAAGTCTTCTTCAGCTTCCAGATGGAAGCCCCTCATGGTCAATGTTGGAAGTGGCTTCAGGTCCTGCATCCACCCAGCAGATCAAAGCTGGGGTGCCTGGAAGAGTGCACAATGGGGTGTCTTTGCCAACTTTTAAGAATACAGAAACAGCGACCCATGAGGCTGAGCCTCCACTTTTCCAGACTGCAGAATCAGGGGCCATAGAAATGACCAGCAGAAAGCTAGCCTCTGCCACTGCAAATGACTCTGCTAACCCGCTGCATTTGTCAGCAGCTCCAGAGAATTCCAGAGGGCCCGCCCTTTCGGCAGAACACACCTCTTTGGTGCCTTCTCCTCTGCATATCACCACACTGGGTCAAGAGCAAGCCATCCTTTCTGGGGCGGTTCCCGCATCACCATCAACTGGGACAGTCGACTTTCCCTCCATGCTTACTTTCCTCCAGCCCACAGAGAATCATGCCTCCCCATCTCCTGTGCCAGAAATGCCCACTCTTCCAGCAAAGGGCAGTGATGGGTCCCCTCCTGCAACTAGAAACTTGCTCCTCTCAAGCAAAGTTCCTAATCTTCTTTCAACATCTTGGACATTTCCCCGGTGGAAAAAGGACAGTGTGACAGCCATTTTAGGGAAAAGTGAAGAGGCAAATGTGACGATTCCTCTCCAGGCCTTTCCAAGGAAAGAGGTTTTGAGTCTTCACACTGTAAATGGATTTGTCTCTGATTTCAGCACTGGTCGTGTCTCATCTCCCATCATTACAGCACCAAGGACAAATCCCCTTCCTTCAGGATCACCTCTACCTTCCATACTCTCCATACAAGCCACCCAGACTGTTTTCCCATCTCTTGGCTTTTCCAGCACCAAGCCAGAGGCTTATGCAGCTGCTGTGGACCATTCTGGGTTGCCAGCTTCAGCTTCCAAACTGGTGAGAGCATCGCCCTCCTCCATGGATGTATATGATTCCTCAACAATAGAAGACATGAAAAAGCCAGCAACCACAGATGTTTTCTGGAGTTCTCTTTCAGCAGAAACTGGATCCCTTTCCACAGAATCAATAATATCTGGCTTGCAGCAGCAAACAAATTATGATTTAAATGGACACACAATTAGCACCACAAGTTGGGAAACTCATTTAGCTCCAACGGCTTCTCCCGGTGGTTTAACTTCAGCTGCCGATGCCATAAAATCTCAGGATTTCAAAGATACTGCTGGGCATTCAGTGACTGCAGAAGGGTTTAGCATTCAGGATCTAGTCCTTGGTACAAGCACTGAGCAGCCTATGCAAGAGTCAGACATGACCATGGTTGGAAGCCATATAGACCTCTGGCCCACAAGCAATAACAACCATTCCATAGACTTCCAAACAGCTGAAGTTGCATATTACTCACCCACAACTCAACATTCTGTGTCTCATCCTCAACTACAGTTGCCTCACCAGCCAGCACATCCTCTTTTGCTAACCTCATCAGGACCAACTTCTACAGGTAGCTTGCAGGAAATGCTTTCAGATGGAACAGATACAGGTTCTGAAATTTCCAGTGACATCAATTCATCACCTGAGAGAAATGGTTCCACACCATTCCAGAACATCTTGAGATATCACTCTGCTGCTGAATCTTCTGTATCGACCAGTGTCTTTCCCAGGACCTCCTCCAGAGTGCTGCGGGCTTCTCAGCACCCCAAGAAATGGACAGGTGCAGCCACTAATGCAGGTAGTTTGTTTCCCGGTACCCCCAAAACAGGCATGACTGCTTTTGTGGTCAAAGCATCTTCAAGCTCAACGCAGATACCAGCTTTGCTCTGAAGGAGCTCATACCCCCTATCAGGAGTGAG
Source organism: Pongo abelii (assembly GCF_028885655.2). Classification (NCBI taxonomy): domain Eukaryota; kingdom Metazoa; phylum Chordata; class Mammalia; order Primates; family Hominidae; genus Pongo; species Pongo abelii. The sequence continues at coordinate 33,675,461 of NC_071994.2, read as the reverse complement.
CTAGTAGCCCCAAGTAGTCACCTCATTGATCCTGTGCCTACCTGAGCTTTCAAAACTATTCACAATGTAAGCATCCTTGCTATCAACCATAGCTGTGCTGTAAGTGGCATTCTTGTTATGGTTAATAAACTTTATGAGCCTAGAGTTGTTTTGCCTAAGTTCTGTCCACTGCAAGCCCAGATTGCAGAGACTTCACCCTAGCGAATCCATAAGTTACATCCATTCATCATCAGAACAAGTGACATGTGCATTCCAAGCCAATGACAAACTTTGTTTTTTCTCTCTTTACAGCAGACGCAGTATCATCTAAGGTAGAGCCAACAGCAGCAGCTGCCGTCACGTTGTTTCTGAGGAAATCAAGTCCACCTGCACTGTCTGCAGCCCTGGTTGCTAAGGGCACCAGCAGCAGCCCTTTGGCCGTGGCCTCAGGACCAGCTAAGAGCAGTTCGATGACTACTCTTGCTAAAAATGTCACAAACAAGGCCACATCTGGCCCAAAGAGGACACCAGGGGCAGTCCATACAGCCTTCCCATTCACACCAACCTACATGTATGCAAGAACAGGACACACCACGAGCACACATACAGCCATGCAAGGAAACATGGGCACTGCCTCTGGCATGTTGTCTACAACTTACCTCCCCAGGAAGCCACAAGCCATGCACACCGGCCTCCCAAACCCCACCAACCTGGAGATGCCCAGAGCATCCACGTCACGCCCACTGACAGTCACAGCCGCGCTGACATCCATTACAGCCTCAGTGAAGGCCACCCGGTTGCCACCGTTGCGAGCAGAAAACACAGATGCTGCTCTTCCTGCTGCATCGGCTGCAGTGGTCACGACTGGAAAAATGGCATCCAACCTGGAGTGTCAGATGTCCAGTAAGCTCCTGGTGAAGACAGGTATGAGACCACTGTTCTGATCTGAAAGCAGCAGGTCTGGCCTCAGAGATATAACAATAATGTTTATTTTAGATCAGTGGTCCTCAACCAGGGGAGATTTTTCCACCCTCCCCCAGGGATATTTGGCTATGTGTGGAGATATTTTTGGTTGTTATGCTTGATGGCTGGAGATACTACTAAAATCTGGTGGGATGGAGACTGGGGATACTGTTCAATATCTTACAATGCACAGAACAGCCCCAACAACAAAGATTAATCCAGCCTAAAACATCCATAGGGCCAAGGTTGAGAAACCATGAGGATTAGCAAGTGTTAGAGGAGAGAGAGCCTGATGTGGCATGGATTCTAGTCCTAGGATCAGTCCTGATATCAGAAGCCCCAGGAAACCACGGTTCTGCCAGTGGGTGTAACAATGCAAAGGTACCGTTTTATGTCAATGATGTCTCACATGAATGAATGATGTGGTTTGTAAAATACAACATCTTGGGAAGTGCTACAGAGTTCAGAAAGGCTTTTGTCATGCATTTTTTCAATTAGCTGATAGCAAAAGTACAGCTTCTGCACACTATGTGGGAGCCCAGGATTTCTTTTGATGTTAGAAAGAAGACTTTCTTGAAAAAGTGGGATGGGCAGCACCAGAATTGTGAGCAAGGATGGGATGCTGTCTTTTAAGCCCCCACTCCCCAGCTGTAGCAAAGCAGGCCTAGAATGCATGGAGAGCTTTTAATAGTGTGGCACTGTTTGCTATGAAAAAAAATTAGACAAATTATTTGAAAGAGCACGCCAATGTTGAATGCTCACATCCTGCCTTCCTCCTCACCCCACAAAGAATTAAATGAAATTATATCTTGAGACATATCCTATTCTAAAATGGGAAATTGTGAAATTAGGCATAGCAAAAAGTACAGTATCTCTCTCTGTTTCTCAAGAAATTATACCATCTGAGTTTCCACTCTCTGTCCCCGCTCCATTCCACTCTCCTCTGGGTGGCAGGCAGCCCTGGCCCCTCAGAGGCGGAAGTTGGAAACATTCTCTTCTCTGTCTTCTTCCCAGCCCCTCACCAACCCGGCTACATCTAATCAATCACCAGTTCCTTTCACTTCTACCTCCTGGATACCCCTTCTCTCCATCCTAATTCACACTGCCACTTCCCTAGTTCACACTGTCATCATCACTCCCCTAAATTTCTGTAACAAGAGCCACATTTATCTCTGCCTTCAGAGTCCCCCCTCTTCAATCTGTTCTCCAGTCTGTAGTCGAGAACCTTTTAAAATGCATTCCTTTGCTTAAAACTCATTTCCCATTGCCCTTAGGATCAAGCTTAAAACTTGTATATACGGTAGTCCCCTCTTATCTGCAGGGGATCTATTCCAAGACCCCCAGTAGATGCCTGAAACTGCAGGTAGTACCAACCCCCATATCAACTATGAATTTTCCTACTCATACATACCTATGATAAAGCTTAATTTATAAGTTAGGTGCAGTCAAGGTCAACAACAACTAGTAATAAAATAGAACAAGTGTAACAATAGACTGTAATAAAAGTGATGTGAATGTGGTCTTTCTCTCCCTCTCTTTGACTCTCTCTCTCAAAATATCTTATTGTGCCATACTCACCTATTTTCAGACTGTGGTTGACTGCAGTAAATAAAACCATGGAAAGCAACACTGTGGCTAAGAGGGAACTGCTGTATACTGAAATATTTTGCTTCTTTCCCCTGCGCCTTTGCGCTTGGTACTCCCTCTGCTAAGAGTGGGTGAGGGCAATCTCTTCCTCCTTGTCAAATTTCACTTTTGTGATCCTTCAGAACTTAGCTGAAGCATCAGTTCCTATGGAAATTTTCCCTGATCCCCATCCCTCCTAGGAGCTCTGGCAGCGGCCTAGGCTTCCCTTCAAACAACACCTGTCACATTCGATTCCAAATGCCTGTTCTCTGTCCTGTGTCTCCATCCCACTTGCGAGGTGGGGATGGCACCGTCCTGATCCAGGGTTGTTTGAGGCTGCAGCACCGAGCTCAGGGCCTGCACCTAAGGAGGCTGTTCATGAATGTTGTTGCAGGAATGTCATCGCATGCACTGTGGAGCCGGCTTTCAAAGTCAGAGGCAGCATCTGTCAGAAATGAAACACCACCAGCATACCAGCTCTGTCTCTACTCGGGTCACACAAATGGCTAGGGCCTTCTTTCCTTAGGACTTTAGCGGGACCCACAGAGCTACCACCCCAGCCCACCCCCTCATTGATGGTCCTGTGCTTACCAGCTCTGCCCAGAACTTGCAGAAGGTGGTGGCTGGGAGGAGCGGACGGCGAGTGAATGATGAGGTTTGCCGCCTTGCCTGATTGCCATGCTTCTATTTTACCCCACAGTTCTCTTTCTCACCCAAAGGAGAGTGCAGATCAGTGAATCCTTGAAGTTCAGTATCGCCAAAGGGCTCACACAGGCATTGCGGAAGGCTTTCCACCAGAACGATGTCTCAGCTCACGTGAGTGCTTTGCTTTGTAACCAAGCTAATCCATCACAGTCTGGCTCTTGGGTCTAGAATATGTTTAGATTGTTTTCCTCCTTTGTAGGCATCATAACAACACTGGCCAGAAGTAGAATCTGTCTTCACTTTGGCAACTAGCTAATGTGTAGTGGCTCGAGAAAAAGGTCAAATTTTGAGATGGAAAATGGAGACTAATTGCTTTATGTCTAGATTTCTTTTTAAAGATTGGATGTATTGGCTAGGTGAGTGGCTCACACCTGTAATCCTAACACTTTGGGAGGCTGAGGCAGGTGGATCACTTGAGGTCAGGAGTTTGAGACCAGCCTGGGCAACATGATGAAACCCCGTCTCTACTAAAAATACAAAAATTAGCTGGGCGTGGTGGCAGGTGCCTGTAATCCCAGCTACTCGGGAGGCTGAGGCAGGAGAATCACTTGAATCCGGGATGTGGAGGTTGCAGTGAGCTGAGATCATGCCACTGCACTCCAGCCTGGGCGACAGAGCGAGTCTCTGCCTCAAAAATAAACAAACAAACAAGCCTGGATATATTGTTTTAAACCATCCCATTATCCCATCATTTGGGGAAAGTATTTACATTGTTCGTGTAATTTTCTAGAAAACTCTCCATTGCTTTTCCCCTTATTTTCGTCACTATCATAAACAGTGATTTATTTCTGGACATTTAAAAATTACCCTGACTTGTAAATCGAGTCTGACTTTCTTAAATTTCCCACTGCAGACAGGGAAGTACCATTTTTTCTTTTAATGCCAAGTACTGTTTAATGAGTGCTGGCTGATTTTGATGGCTTATCCAAGAGATGGAAGCTTCACTTTACATCTTTGGGTTTGATTCCAAGTTTTCAAACAGTAAATGTAGTTGGCAGTTGGTAGACTCCCATTTGCACCACTAAAAACTATTGCTCTGGCTTCTTCTTTTGATGTTCTGTCCTACAGCTGCAGTCAGCTTACTGACCCCCTCCCTCCCATCAACACCAAGGACTAGAAAGGAGATTTGGCACATACTTTATTGATCATTGTCGATCTCTTTTATGTATTTCTAAAAAAGAAGAAGAAAGAAAGAAATGCATTATATGAGAGGCTCTTATGATTTCTGCACCAGAAACTTTATGGGAAGTTGAAAATGTGAATATTTCCATTTAGTTGCCTGATATAATTTTCACTAATCTTCAATCATTCTCAAACTACTTTTACCGTTTTGGTCTTTGCTGCATATCATCACAGACCAGTGTGACAATGAGTATTAGCTATTTATTTTTATGGGCTCTGTTTTAAAAACTTAAGCACATTTTTTTGAAAGGGCATTTGATATTACCACCATAAATGGAAATCAAGATCATTTGCCGTAAATAAAAGGTGATGGTAAGAATGAGAATAATGGAAACCAAACAGCTTGTTAAATTCAGGCTAGAGATTGTTGCTTGCAGAAGGCTCTAAGGCTGAGCCTGGTATCCCTTTGTTTGTTTGTTTATTTAAAAAAGGAATTAGCAAGGGTTAGAGAGATGTTAAAAGCAAATATTCACTAAACTGAGACTTATTCCTTGGGGCCATTAGCAGGGTTGAAAGGGAACAACTTTCTCACTGAGTGATTTAGTTGATTTAGTGTTGTCTTGCGCTGTGTCCACGTTCCATGCTGAAATACCTCTTGTTCCACCTAAAATCATCTTGAGCACCATCTTCATGAAAAACTGAGGGGGAGCACACAATGTGGAGGAAGCAAAGACACACCCATCCTGTTGCAAAATCAGTTGTCTTGCTTCCTTTGGAAAATACACACGGAGATGCAAGAATATGGGGAGAAAGTAGGTGTCAAAAACTTCCTGGCCGGGCACAGTGTTTCATGCCTATAATCCCAACACTTTGGGAGGCCAAGGTGGGAGGGTCACTTGAGGCCAGCAGTTTGAGACCAGCATGGGCAACGTAGTGAGACCTCCATCTCTACAAAACATATGTAAGTTAGCCAGGTATGTTGGCACACACCTATAGTCCTAGCTACTCGAGAGGCTGAGGTGGGAGAAATGCTTGAGCCCAGGAGGTCAAGGCTGCAGTGAGCTGTGATCATGCCACTGTACTCCAGTCTGGGTAACAGAGCAAGACCCTGTCAAAAAAAAAAAACAAAAAACAAAAAACAACCCACAAAACGAAACCCCGAGTTCCAGTTTTACAAGATGAAAAGAGTTCTGGAAATGGATAGTAGTAATAGCTGTACACCATTATGAATGTGTTTAATAGCACTGAACAGCACACTAAAAAATGGTTAAGATGGTAGATTGTATATTGTGTGTATTTTACCACAATAAAAACTTGGAAAAAAAGGAGCTGCATACATATATGTATGTGTATATATATGTTACTCTTTTCTCTGTTGTTCAGTTTTACAGATTCTATAATAAACATTATATTTAATATATAAAAACCAAAACAAATTTAAAAAAAAACCTGAACTGTAAATATGTAACACCAAGAAAGAAAAAAAGAATAAGAATAAAATCTAAAGCCTCAAAATCTTACAGTTGAGACAGAAGGAGCTCAGACCATCAGTGTCTCCTAGGATTCAGCTGTCAGAGAAATTCTCTGGTGCATCCCCGCCTTGGTCTTGAACCAACTTACAAGCCAAGGACAGAGTCTGAACAAGTCTTCTCTCTGCTTCTAGAAAGAGGAATTCACTTTACTTACTTCTTGACCCGTGCCCCAAAGGTTCCCCCACTTAATCTGTCATTTCTACGTTTTAATTCTCATAAATGATGAGAAATATAAGGAAGCGATTTTCCCCAGCATTTCATTCACTGAAAATCTCTTTGAACTACTCTCTCCTCTCTACCTTTTTGGTAATAATAATAGATGGTCACAGGATTATACTGAGGCACTTAAAGAATAAAAAAGATACAGATTTAATTCTATTCCATGAAGGTTTGATGTAAATTATATTTTGTTCTTTTTGTGATATTTTGAGATTTGCCAATCCAAATTATGCTTTATAGGATTGTTAAGAATATTTGTTGAACGAGAACATCCTATTCTCCAGTCTTGTTTCTAACAGCCATGGTTCTAAGAAATACCAGGAAGAACTTAAAGTGCTGTGAAAATAAACAATGGGTTTTGTGGGTCCATTTGTTTTGTAGGTGGACATTCTGGAATATTCTCATAATGTCACAGTTGGTTATTATGCTACCAAAGGGAGGTTGGTGTATTTGCCTGCTGTGGTGATCGAAATGCTGGGTGTGTATGGAGTCAGCAACGTCACTGCAGACCTGAAGCAACACACCCCACACTTACAGTCTGTGGCAGTACTTGCCTCCCCATGGAATCCCCAGCCTGCAGGCTACTTCCAGCTAAAAACAGGCAAGTGACTCGGAAGGAAGGGATTTTCATCCATTCTTGGGTTCAGGGCAGTACCAAGTGGACACCTGTTTAAAAGCTCCATCGCTAGCTGCTGTGTCATTTTTTAAAGTCCCTGTGAACCTTCTTCAAAGGGTCCTGCTAATCAAATGTCCAAGTTCCTTGCACATCAGCCTAAACTCTTCCAACCCTAGATTTGTTAGAAGTGTTCTGTCATAGGAGCCTTCCTTACCAATTTACAAACTTAGTACTTTTGAGCACCAGGTACTATATTTTATATTTTTTTCTATATTACAGTGGGTACTAATAGTAGTTGAACGTGCAAAAAAAAAATCTATAGTTTGGAGCAATGGGTTCTAGATGCCACTGAATGAGAATCTCTGAGTTTAGGTCTTAGAATATATTTTTTTCAAACTCTCTGGTGATTTCTGGTCTGCAAAGTTTGTAACCTACAAGAGTGGAGGAACTCTTAAAATTGAAACACTCAATCAACTTAGCAGTGGAGGTCAGTGATTTTCTTCCTTCCAAAGAAATAGAAGGCATGATCTCTCTTGGATTGTGATTTGTCAGTCTTTGAGCAGATGTCTACATATTCCAATCAAATAAAATCATAAAATCTTTTGCGTTGGAGGGAATATCTGGTTCGATCATTCTTTTAATTCATCTGTGTTATATAATTCATCTTAAGAGCCACTTTCAAAACTACAATCAAACCTTGTCTGGCCTTATTATTTATTTGCCTAATTCCTCTCATCTAAAATCGTGCTGTTTTATATTATGACCACTGTTAAATCCAAGGAACTGAGACATGGAGCTTTGGTGAGCACTGATTGACTTCTCTCATTCTAGTGCTGCAGTTTGTGAGCCAAGCGGACAACATACAGTCCTGCAAGTTTGCTCAGACAATGGAACAGAGGCTGCAGAAGGCATTCCAGGATGCCGAGAGGAAAGTCCTGAATACCAAAAGCAACTTGACAATTCAGGTAGGGAGGAAGGTGCTTCAGGCTGGGTAGTTGACAGACAACCACAATGCAGAGTCTGGCAAGAAATGACTTGGGTCTTCCCTTTCAGAGCTACCATGTATAAATGTAACTTTGTACTTCAGACATTAGTGAGGATGTCTGGGGTCTGGCCATGACAGGAGGGATGCTGTGTCACTGTGCACCTATTGTGGTTTGGGGTTTTATATTTCTTTCCCCATGGGATGCTTTCTCAGGCCTTTCTAATACATTTATTATTTTGAAAAGTTGAACTAGGCTGTATATGTATATGTATACATATACTGTATATGTACATGTACATGTATATGTACATGTACAGTATATGTACATACTGTATATGTTAAATGTCTAATATAAAATGAATAAATGAATCAATTCTAAGTAGCTAAGCCACCAAGATTTGCCTATTCTGTGATTTTATGCATTGGCTTATATTCCAATCACCTTAGTTTAGACACATGCCAACACACACACACACACACACACACACGCACACTCACACACATACACATGCATTTTATATTGAAGTCTTTGCTATGTGCCAGGAACTGTGCTAAGTGTTTTACAAATATTTTGCTACATAATACTTAAAACATCCTTCTGAGGTATTCTTACTCCCATTTCACAGAAGAGAGAACTGAGAGGCTAAGAAACTTCCAGAAGGTCACATGGTAAAGAATGGAAGAAGGACCTGAGTCAATCCACTACACCATACTCATGTCGATGCAATGTAGAAACGGGGTCCTTAATGAAGCCTGTGTCAAACAACAGAATTCTTTCCCAGGGAAAATCCCTGGGAAATGAATCATGGCATGAGTGAGGAGGAAGTAAGAGATGAGGTTAGAAGCTACAGGAGTCTAAGAGTTAAAGGGTGATGGGAAAGTGTCCCCTGTAGGGGCTGCTTTTATTGGGGGACAGGATTTTAGATGCTCTAAACAGCCCTTTTAAACATTTAAACAGCCCTTTAAAAATTTTTTTAATTATTTGTAGAGATGGAGTCTCCATATATTGCGTAAGCTGGTCTCTAACTCCTGGGCTCAAGCAATTCTCCCTTTGCGGCCTCCCAACGTGCTGGGATTACAGGCATGAACCACCACACCTGGTGCACTGTATTTTTTTTTTTCCTGCAATTACGTAGATATCATCCCACTAAAGACAGATGCTTCTTAATGATACTCATCTAGCCCCCAATTAACTCTTCTTTTCAATGTCTCTGTTTTGACTACTGAACTAAAGCCTTTGTAATTAGACCCAGTGGTTTTAAAATGGACATTTAGCATAAGTGAATTATCAGCAAAGCCAATATGATGTAGAAAGCGTACAATTTAACTTGAGTGAGCAGCTTTCCTGTTCTAGATTCATCCAAAGTGTAGATGGAAGTATCTCATTATGATTTGGTTCATGTTAGACGAAGATCTAAAAATGTGTCACAGACTGAAGATTTATGTAAGGAGTGTGACTCAGCTCTCTTGTGGGAACTCTTTTTCTTTCTGATTGGATTTGTGATCCTCACAGGTGCATGAGCCTAGTTAGATCTTGGCAGCACAGCATACTTTAATTGTATTCAGGAAGCACAGACTTATTGAGTGTCTGCTATTTATCAGGCACTGGGAAGGACACCAAGATAAGGTGCCCTTGGCCTTAAGAAGCCTCCTTGTGTTGTTGTATGATAGTTGTGGGCCATTAGAGGAAACTTTATAAATCAAGTAACAAACCTTCCTTGGAAAAGATGATAGGAGGTGATTCGAAGATTACATCTAAATAGATTTTAGATGCTCTTGAACGTTTAAACGGCTCTTGAAATGAATGGATAATTGGATGAATTGTTTTTATTAACCCTGTTTCCATTTTTGCCTTGGCTGACAGGAAGCCCAGAGCCAAATTTGTTGCCTGGATTTAGTAACCCTCAGGGCCCCTATATTATGCATGGTAACTGCATGCTAACATTCCCTTGGGGCTGTCTTTCACCAGGGCATGTTTTTGTAATTAATAACTTTTCCTTTTATTGTATAATATATAATTTGTAAGGCACCTTGAATCCTTTGTAGAATAAGACCATGTAAATATTTAATTAATTTGCTCAGACAGTCATTGAAAAATCGACTTAAAAACTTATATAGGTTTGGTATTAGGGACTAGATTACAGTGGACTCAATTAGGACGTTTTTGGTTGCCAGGGACAGAATCTAAGCCGATGAAGCTTAAGCAAAAAGAGGAAGTGATTGGCTCATGTAACTGAAAGGTTCATATTTATTTATTCCGACACAGTTGTATCCAGGTGATTATTTGATTTCATCAAGCTCTCTCTTCGTTCTTCGTTGGCTTTGCTCTGCACTGGCATTGTCCGTGGCTCCCATGGGGTGGCCCCTCACAACCCCAGGTTTGTCTCATCCTTGTTGCTCACAGTCTTGTGGAACCAAAGTGCCTTTCCTTGTGTCATTCCAGTAAAATTCCTGGGATTAGCTCTCATTGAACCTACTGTGCCCTTTCTGGGCCAAGGAGGTTAAATGTCCCAATGAACTAGGCCTGACTACTCCTGAAACTTGGGTGGGGCAGCCCCATCCAGAACACATGAGCAAAGAGGAGAAATGGTTCCCTGAGGAAAATTGTGATGCTATCAAGAAGGGAGGATGGATGCTGGGTAGGCAAACAACAGCTTTCTGTTCCATCAGCCTATAGGTCTTCTTAGCTAAATGAATCATGGCATGAGTGAAGGGTAAGTAAGAGATGAGGTTAGAGGCTACAGGAATCTAAGAGTTAAAGGGTGACAGGAAAGTGTTCCTGTAGGGACTGCTTCTATTGGGGGACAGGGCATGAATTTCAGGGTCCAGTGCCATGACTTTGAACCTGTAGGCCTCTTATTTTTGGAGCTAGTCTTAAGTATACATCAAGAATGACCGCACTTTTCTTACCTATAAAAAATTAGTATATTAAAGAAAACAAATAAATGGAAAGACTTCCTGTGCTTATGGATTGGGAGACTTTATATTGATTGTTACTACCCAAAGGAATCTGAAGATTTAATGTAATTCCTATCAAAATCCCAGTGATTGTTTTTCACAGAAATAGAAAAATTAACCCTAAAATTCCCATGGAATCTCAAGGGGCTTTGAGTAGCCAAAGCAATCTTGAAAAGGAAGAACGAAGTTGGAGGTCCCATACTTCCTGATTTCAAAACTTACTACAAAGCTATGGTAATCAAAACAATGTGGTGCTGGCATAAAGGCAGACATCTAGACAAATGGAATAGAACAGAGAGCCCAGAAATAAACCCTCTTGTATATGGTCAAATGTTTTTTGACAAAGGTGCCAAGTCTATTCAATGGGGAAAGGACATTAAAAAAGTCTTTTTAACGCATTAGGAAAACTGAATATTCACATGTGATCCCAAAAGAATGAAGTTGGATCCTTACTTAACACCATCTACCAAAAGTAACTCCAAATGGATCAAAGATCTAGATGTAATATCTAAAAATTGTAGGACTTTTATAGGAAAACATAGGAGAAAAACTTCATGACACACAGTATTTGGCAATGATTTGTTGGACATGACACAGGCAAACAAAAGAAAAAGTAGGCAAATTAGACTTCATCAAAATTAAAAACTTCTGTGCATCAAAAAACACTACCAGCAGAGTGAAAAAGCAATTCATAGAATAAATGAAAAATATTTGCAAATCATATATCTGGTAAGTAGTTAATATTCAGAATATATAGAGAATACCTACAACTCAGTAATAAAAACAAAAAAATCCAATTAAGAAATGAGCAAAGGACTTGAATAGACATTTCTCCAAAAAAGATATACAGATGACTTAAGCACATGACAAGATGCTCTACATCACTAATCATTAAAGAAATGCATATCAAAACCATGAGATACCTATTCACATCTATTAGGATGGCTATTCTCAAAAAATGGAAAATGCTAAGTGTTGGTGATGATGTGGAGAAATTGGAACCCTAATGCATTGCTAGTGGGAATGTCAAATAGTGCATCCCCCAGGGAAGGCAACATGGTGGTTTCTTAAATAACTAAACATAGAATTACCATATGGTTCAGCACTTTCATTTCTCATTATATACCAAAAAGAATTAAAAGTAGGGACTCAAACAGGTATTTATACACCCGTGTTCATAGTAGCATTATTCACAACAGCCAAAAGGTGGAAGCAACCCATGTGTCCATTAATGAATGAGTGGATAATCAAATGGCATATATACATACAATGGAATATTATTCAGCCTTTAAAAATGAAGGAAATAATGGATGATTGGAATGCAGAAAAATTTTAAAAAGGAAATTCTGATGCATGCTACAACATGGATGAACCGTGAGGACATTTTGCTAAGTGAAATAAGCCAGCCACAAAAGGACAAATACTATATGATTTCTCTTATAAAAGGTATATAGAATTGTCAAATTAATAAGTGATTCCACTTATGAGAGGTATCTAGAAAGTAGAATGGTGGCTGCCAGGGGCTGTGAGGAGGGAGAAATTAGGAGTTGTTTAGTGGTATAGAGTTTCTGTTTGGGATGATAAAGAGGTTCTAAAGATGGATGGTGGTGATGGTTGTACAACGGTGTGAATGCACTTAATGCCACTGAACTATACACTTAAAATGGTTAAATTTTATATGTGTGTTTTACCACAATAAAAAAAATTATAACTTAACTGGTCAAGTATAGTATATACAAAGGCACCCACATTGCAAACTTTATAGGCATCCTGGGGCTCCAGTGGGATTTGGGTTTTTGTTTCATTTTGTTTTAGAGGCAGGGTCTGGCTTTATCTCCCAGGCTGGGGTGCAGTGGCACAATCATGGCTCACTGCAGCCTCGGACTCCTGGGCTCAGGTGATCCTCCTGCCTCAGCCTCCCAAGCAGCTGGGACTAAAGGCATGCAACATCATGCTTGGCAATTTTTTTCTATTTTTTGCAGAGACAGGATTTTGCCATGTTGCCCAGGCTGGCCTTGAACTCCTGGGCTCAAGTGATCCATCTGCCTCGGCTTCCCAAAGTGCTGGGATTACTGGCATGAGCCACCACACCCAGCCAGGATTTGATTTTGTTGAGAGATAAAAAATAGAATGTTCACAATAAAGATTGAAAAGTTTTTTTTTTTTAGTTATTATTTTTTTAGGTGGCCATACGGTGAAGTTTTTTGAATTGTTCAGAAAGAAATGCCTTTCTTTTTGGTACCTTGGGAAAGAATATGCTTAGCCACAGGTATTCATGCCTTGGAGAAGAGGCTAAACCACATTCCAAAAATACTTCCAGAGAAGAGAGTCAGAGTTGAATGGACATACTGATTCAGTTTATTGTTAGTCATGGGAATATAGGCTCTGGATTAGACAATTAAAAAGGGACCAGGTATGGTGGTTCACAATTGTAATCTCGGTACTTTGGGAGGCTGGGGTGGGTGGATCATTTGAGCCCAGAAATTTGAGACTAGCCTGGGCAACAAAGTGAGATCCTATTTCTACAAAAATGAAATAAATTAGCTGGGAGTGGTGGCGTGTGCCTGTAGTCCCAGCTATCCAGGAGGCTGAGGTGGGAGGATCGCTTAAGCCTAGGAGTTCAAGCCTTCAGTGAGCTACGATCAGGTCACTGCACTTCAGCCTGGGGGACAGAGTGAGACCCTGTCTCTAAATAGGAGGGGGCGGGGTAGAGAAAAGGCGGGGGAGAGAGAGAGAGATCGATTGATCAATCTTCCACTTATGGGAAAAAGTGGGAAATAAAATGAAGAGCTCTTCCCAATAGTTTCCTGGGTGATGGATTTCCTAAGAACCCTGACTTGATCATTACACATTCTATGCATGTAAGAAAATATCACATGTACTGCCTACATATAGATAAATATTATGTATCATTTTTTAAAGTCTGTAAAAAAATTTTTTTAATAGGAAGGTGGCAGAGATGTTAATATGTGAACACCCAAAGGTCTGGGAAAGACAGGGTGTTAGTCAGTGTCCTGACAGGAAAAGGAGGCTGCATTCAAATGAAGGTGGCTTTGTAGAAAGAAGAGTGGGCAGGCTCTGGGGAAACCGCAGGAGCTGTACAGTACCCAAGGCTCTAACAGCTGGGACCCGATGGGGTGAGTGCGGGGTTCGAGGTTCAGCTGCCTGATGGGCGTGAGCTTTGACCCCTTAAGGAGGGAGTCCTCAGCATCAATACTTTGACCTCACCCTCCTCCCTCTCTCCCATATCCTCCCGAAGGCAGTGGAGCCCACTGGGGTTGTCCACAAGGGTCTGCCTCCAGGGGCACCGGACAGGGCAGAGAGGGTGGGTGGCAGGAGGATCTGGAGGGAGAAGGGAAGGCACGCGGCACAGAAATTCACAAAAAAAGGCCTCACCAAGTTGAATGACTTCCTACTAACGATGCTTTTCAAATCTCATCTGTGGGATATTTTTGTTCATACATTGACCCAGAAAGCTTCATTTTCCAGCAACTGAAAAACTGGCTTAGACAAAATGTGAAAAGAAAACCGTGCCATCTCATAGGATGTTTTACACATTCAGTGTTGAATTAATAGATCACAAGGAAATGTAATTGCTCTCTAAAGAACATATTCTATATTTCTGAATTCCATTTTCTTTTTCTTTCTTTTTTTTTTTTTTGAAGAATCTTGCTCTGTCTCCCAGGCCGGAGTGCAGTGGTGCAATCTCGGCTGACTGCAACCTCTGCCTACTGGGTTCAAGCGATTCTTCTGTCTCAGCCTTCTGAGTAGCTGGGATTACAGGCACATGGCACCATGCCCGGCTAATTTTTGTATTTTTTTTTAGTAGAGACGGGGTTTTGCTATGTTGGCCAGGCTGGTCTTGAACTCCCAACCTCAGGTGATCCGCCCACTTCGGCCTCCCAAGGTGCTGGGATTACAGGTGTGAGCCACCGTGCCCGGCCTCTGAATTCCTTTTCTAATTAGGTTCTGTCACTCTGCCCGTGACCAGACTGGTTTTCAGCTCTCTTTGCTCCTGGTTCTTTCAACTTTCAAATTCCCTGAAAGTTTGACTCAGGCTTTCTCTGTCTGAGCAGTTGAGCCCTCCCTAAAGGTAACATTCCAATGCTCTATTTTATATTTTCAGAATCGTAAAAGTAACCTGAGACTATTTAGCCCAGGAAAAGATACACATACCAGTGATTAAGAACCTGGAGTCAAACCACCTGGGTTCAAATCCTGACTCTGTCCTTTATTAGCTGTGTGACCTCGGGTTGGTCCCTTGATCATTCTGGGCCTCAGTTTCCTCATCTGTGAAAGGGAGTCATCACTGGATACATCTCCTAGGGTTGTGGTAAGGAGTAAATGAGATGACGTGCCTTTAGCACCCTGCCTGGCATGCAGCAAGCAATCAGAAATGATGACGGTTACTCTTGTCTCTTCCTTGCTGTTTCCCCGACCCCCTTTCATTCCTTCCCTCAACTCCTGCTTAGCCTCCCCGCCCCCCATGGCCTCCATGAAACACACCCTGGTCTTATTTGGCCTGTCTCCCTCCCCTTTTCTCCTGTGTTGATTCAGATTGTGAGCACGTCCAATGCCTCCCAGGCAGTCACCTTGGTGTACGTCGTGGGCAATCAGAGCACATTCCTCAACGGCACTGTTGCCAGCAGCCTCCTCAGCCAGCTCTCGGCTGAGCTGGTGGGATTCTATCTCACCTATCCGCCGCTAACCATTGCTGAACGTGAGTATGGCCATGCCTATGGGGACCCCAATGTTTCCCCTGGGGACTTTCTCCATTTAGCAAACATTTATAGTGCCAGGCCACATACTACCAGCTTTATCATAAAGTGACAGCTAAAATATGTGATGGATTCAGGTGACAGCTAAATATGGATTAAGGTGACAGATGGATTAAGGTGACAGCTAAAATAGGTGATGGATTAAGAAGTGATGAAAAGTTTAGTGCACATCAAAGAAAGCACTTGCTAGGTGCCTTCGTCCTTTGCGTTTCTCTTATCTCATTTAATCCTCAGACCTGCCCTATAAGACAGATGCAAAATTAGCCCCATTTTGCAGAGGAGAAAACTGAAGCTCTAAGAGGTTTCACAAGATACCCACTCTCACTTAGCTAGTGAGCCATGGGACCTGGGGTTTAAACCCAAGCAGTCTGCCTTCTGAGCTTACAATTCTGCCTGCTAGGGCAACCGATCTCTGAGCAATCTGGGTTGCTATGGTTTTTCTCCCGCTTAGGCCATCAGCAAACGTTCCCAGATCTTGAGGCTCGGTCCTGCCTCCAGATATCATAATATAACTCATTTGCAGTCCATGGTGTGACTTCACTTGCTGAGGTCCCCGTAGTCTTGTGGCCTCATCTTTTTCTAATGTTTCAGTTACATAATCCTCATTACCATGCAACAGGCATAGACTTTGAAGATGCAGCAGGTTACATTTTGTATCCAAATGTTTATTTGGTAGCCAAAGGATGGAAAGTTTTGTACTTCTAAATTTAGACATTCTTACATTTCACAAGGTTGCTTGGCAAGTTTATTTTTTAATACGTATTAGCAAAATTGTCTCATAATTTCCTTCTGTAGTTGTTTTTGATACTGTAAATAAACAAGATAATATGCGTGAATGTATTTAGCACATGGCAGCCACTCAGAATTTTTTTCAAATGTTTGTTTAATGGCAAGCTTTTGTAAACGTCCACATAATAAGGAAAGATGACTCTGGGTTTTAGGGAAAAGATGATGTCATAAAAGATGGCATTATGTCACATGTCAGCATGTGAAGACTTTATTTTCCGTCATCCTTTTATTTCTGAAAACAACTACGATTTATTGAGCACTAACCATATGCCAGGCAATGTATGAATCCCTTTGCATGTATCGACTCCAGTAGGCCCCATACTTATAAAGAAATATAGGCCTTTTGTTACAAGCATTTGGCTACTAAACTTAAGTCCTTGACATTGGAAAAATCCATCCAGGAGATAATCATTCCTAACAATGTTAGTGGTGGTCGGATGATTTTTAAAGAGAAAGCTACAGCAAAGACAGGTTGCTGCTGCGGGTCTTGATAAAGAAGGTGTTCTGTTTGAACAGAAGATTTTGATGAAAAAATGGAAAGGGTAGAAACTCACAAATCCTAGAAAACTCTTCATCTACAAGTTGGACCTTTATTGAGTCTTTTAGTTTTCTAAACAGTGAGATAGTTTTGGTTCGTATGTCCTAGAATCCCTAAGAATCACAAAGCAGGATTTAGCCGCTTGCTATTTTGTCACTTATACCTGTTTTCCTTAATGAAATTTCAAATAAGCCAGGTGCCATAATGCATGCTTATAGTCCAACTACTCAGGAGGCTTAGGTGCAAGGACCACTTGAGCTCAGGAGTTCAAGAACAGCCTTGGCAACATATCAAGATCCCATCTCAAATATAACTAAATAAACGAAACAAATCAAACCTATAAAAGTAATTGGGTATGTTTCTTATTTGTTTTAGCACTGGAATATCCCAACCTTGACATATCAGAAACAACCAGAGACTATTGGGTAATTACAGGTAATCTCTTATTTTGTTATTTCCCCTCTTCATGCTGTCAGATTTGTTTGTTTTTTTTAAACTGTAGGCCATTCATTAATAAGATAGGCACTTTTCTTTGCTCCTGTCTTATAAGTCAGGAAGTTACTTCTACAGGACCAGATGTGAATGGGGTAAGCTGAGATAAGAAAAGACATCACACTGAAGATGAATATTAGCTAAACAATTCAAAACAGCTTTCAAGTCCTCTTTTGCAAAAAGTGACCCTATCAGAAGTTATAATGTTAACTGAAGAAGGTCTAGGGCATCAGTTTATAGTGAATGGTTATCAGTTTATAGATGGAAAGCCTTTTTGGACTGCCCTACAAAACTCAAATTAAAGTTAGAGGAAGGCCGGGCATGCACTTGCCTCTCTCCCCTGGCACAACATGCATCCAGACCAATCCTGGCAGGTCTTGACAGTGAGGGTGTTTGGAAATAGAAGGGGGTTCTTTTGGTGGCATTTTCTCTTTTGTTCCTTGACATTTTCCTGTGGATCTTTATGGAACAGCAAAAAAGTTCTTCTTTGTGTTTTTCAAAAGCCAGACAGTAGTTTTGGGATTGAGAGCTGAAGAACAGATGTTTGTAGGAGGAAAAGTGGCCAGCCTAGCCAGGAAGGAGAGGAACAGGAGGAGAAGTACATGAGTCTACTGGCACTGCTATAAGTAGGTGCCACAGACTGGGTGGCTTCAACAACAGACATTTATCTGCTCTCACTCCTGGAGACTAGAAGTCTAAAGCCAAGGTGTTATAGGATTGGCTTCTTCGGAGACCTCTCTCCTTGGTTTAGAGATGGTCATCTTCCCCCTGCGTCTTCACATGCCCTTCCCTGTGGGTCTGTCTGTATCCTAATCTGTTCTTATAAGGACACCATCATATTGAATTAGGGCTCCCCAGTATGACCTCATTTTAACTTCATTTCCTCTTTTTTTTTTTTTTTTTTTTTTGAGATAGAGTTTCGTTCTTGTGGCTCAGGCTGGAGTGCAATGACGCGGTCTCGGCTCACTGCAACCTCCACCTCCCAGGTTCAAGCAATTCTCCTGCCTCAGCCTCCCAAGTAGCTGGGATTACAGGCACGCACCACCCATAACCAGCTAATTTTTTTGTATTTTTAGTAGACATGGGGTTTTACCGTGTTGGCCAGGCTGGTCTCGAACTCCTGACCTCAGCCGATCTGCCTGCCTTGGCCTCCCAAAGTGCTGGGATTACAGGTGTGAGCCGCTGTGCCTGGCCTAACTTCATTACCTCTTTAAAGGACCTATCTCCAAATACAGTCATGTTCTGAGGTACTTGGAGTTAGGGCTTCAAAATAGGAATCTGGGGGGACAGGCCGGGTACGGTGGCTCACCCCTGTAATCTCAGAACTTTGGGAGGCTGAGACAGGTGGATTGCTTGAGGTCAGGAGTTCAAAACCAGCCTGACCAACATATCTACTAAAAATACAAAAACAAAAAAATTAGCCTGGCCTGGTGGCAGGTGCCTGTAATCCCAGCTACTTGGGAGGCTGAGGCAGGAGAATCACTTGAAACCAGAAAGCGGAGGTTGTAGTGAGTCAAGATCACACCACTGCACTCCAGCCTGGGTAACAGAGTGAGACTGTGTCTCAAAAAAAAAAAAAAAAAGAATTGGAAGTGGGGGGACACACGTCAGCCTGTAACAGGGTGGAGGAAAATCCTGTACATCATGGAAGATGTGCCTGGGTAAGCAGCCTGGTCCCAAATCTCCCCTCTGTCGTCTCCCATCCCCTCTCTCACTTGCGGTCCCAAGCAAGTGGCAGATGGGCTGCTGCCTAAAATACTAAGGACTATACACCCCTGCTGGATGAAGCCTGCTCAAGAACTCTTCTAAATTGCAGAACATTGCATTTCTTTCCCCCTGCTGCAGAGCCATCGGTATGCAGAAATCATTTTACCTGCTAAGAAGGCATGCAAAAAAACCCACCAGAGTTTATGCCCAAGAGAGAAACAGTGCTAACCCAGCAACACATTTTTGGAGCTAGTGGCTTATGTAACATTTACAAAATCATGTTTTCTTTACAAGGAATGGTGGTTTTTTTTAACATGAAGATATTCCTCCCTTCTGTTAACTTTAAGGTTTACATTAAATGATAACTCATTCACCCTTCACCACAGGCTGTCCTTGACAACCTCTGTGTCATCTTTTCTTCATCTGCTCGTGTCTTGCCGTGCCTCTATTTTGGTAACATTACCTTAATCAAAAGCTCCATTCCAGGTCTTGTTTTCAGGACTCTCCTCAGACTTGGCCCTCTACCCACTCACTTATGAAACCCTTATTTGTTATTGCTGTTGGTGTTCAGAATAAACAGTGGCTTCCATCACTGTGTTTAGGGCTAGCTGGATCAGTTGGTTAGTGCTTGGGAAGGGCTGGAACCAGGTCTTAGGATGATCATCCTGCCTTCCCTTTGACCTGTGACCACTTTCTGAACCCCTGGGTAGCCACCAACCTGCCCCATAATTTACCAAAAGGGTAGGGGATAGGGACCTATGAGGCTTTGTTCAGCCTTTACTCCCAGACATGCATCACAGGCTTTCTGTCTTCTGCTCATTTCTAACAGCCAAGAGGATTTGGAGCAAATTCTCTTTTCTGTAGTTTGTATTATAGAAGTCTGACATGTTTTCATCTGTTTTCTAACTAAACTTATATTAAATAGGTTTTTGCAAACTGTACATACTTCTCCTGCCTCAGAGGGTGGGTCCCTTCTTGATGGAAAATCACTGGCTTAAGGTGACTCCTGAAGTCTCTTTACAGAGAACCTAGAGGCTCCCCTGCCACTCAGGGGTCCTGCAGTGAAGTTTGTATATGTGAGGCAAGATAGAAATGTGCAGATTCAATATTGCTGCCAGACAGAGGGGACAGCCCATTTCAGGCTTATCCATCTGCCTTTATTTCTCCCGCCAGAGGCAAAATATCCCAGACCCAGTAACGGAAAAATTTCTTCTGGTCTCAGCTCTGCCATTTTCTAACCTAGTGTGTCCTTGAGGAAGCCACTCGGGCCATGTGGACTTCGCATTCTCCTTTTTTAGGAGGAGGGAGAAGTATTAACTGAGCATTAAGATTCTTTTAGTGCTAAATGTGTAGGATCCAACCGCAAATAAAACAATTTAGCCTGAGTACAGAAGGCTGAACCAGGCCTGATCACTTGAATTGTAGAGACCAGTGTGATTGTGAATAAAGAAGGAATAAGAGAACAGTGATGTGAAAGTCATTGAATCTTCTGGACAAAGCTTCATTGAACACAGCTGGGGATGTGCCCAACTCCTCTAAGCTGAGTCACGGGTGGCCAAGGCTGGGGGGCCAGGGCCCTGGCTGATGCGCTAGGGGGCTGGTGTCTTCCTGGTTGTCTGCGCCAGGTCTGAGCTTCTGTGGTTCTGTGGTTTCTGTGTCTCTGTGAGAGAGAGGGGTACATGCCCCTTTCTGCTGCCTTCCAGTTGGACAGAGAGGGCTAGGGAGCCTGAGCCTGCCACATTTTTCAGGGGAAGTGGGAAGAGCCATGTCCTGGGGACACATTTCCATGCCTTGCAGGTATTTTCTTCCTCTGGTAAGGATGTGTTTAGCAAAGAAGGGGCACGTTGTAACAACAGCAGCTACCATTTATTGCCGTTCCCTTAAGGGCCTTATGATAGTACCAGGCTAGAAGCATTTTTTATTGAATTATCCTTTCTTAACAGTGACACGATCAGTAGTAGATTATGATCCCTGTGTTTTCAGATGAGGAACTGAGGCATAGAGAAACTCAGCAACTTGCCTGAGACTACTCAGGAAGGGGAAGCCAGGAGGCAAACTCAGGGCCCTGCCCCCAACTCCAGCTCTTCCCCAGCTGCCCCCTAAGAAGGACACATTCTCTTTGCCAAGAGTGGTGACGAAGCTGTGGAGATCGTCCAGTTGATCCCCTGTAACTCTGTGAGAGATTCCCACAGCCTCTGGCACTTCTGTGGAGGCTTTTTTTTGTTTTTTTCAAAAAAAATTTTTATTGGCTGGATGTGTTGGCTCACACCCGTAATCTCAGCACTTTGGGAGGCTGAGATGGGAGGATTGCTTGAGCCCGGGAGTTTGAGACTAGTGAGGGCAACATAGTGAGACCTCATCTCTACAAAAACAAAAAATAGCCAGTGTGGTGGCTCATGCCTGTAGCCCAGGCTACTTGGAGGCTGAGGCTGGAGGATTGCTTGAGCCCAGGAGGTCGGGGCTGTAGAGTCGTGATCCTGCCACTGCATTCCAGCCTGGGCAACAGAGGGAAACCCTGCCTCAAAAGAAAAAAGAAAACAATTTTATTGTAAAATATACCTAACATAAAGTTACCATTTTGAACATTTTTAAGTGTGCAATCCAGTGGGATCAAGTATATCCACTATATTATATAACCACCACTGCTATTTCCAGAACTTTTTTGTCCCCTGGAGGCTTTTGACTATTCCCTTTATTTGATGTCTGCCTTTGAAGCATCACCGAGATTCCCATAAAATAATCCCCGATGACACCTCTTGACTGTCCTGTGTCCCCTCTCTCACTCTTGGCCAGTGGTCAGGAGAGGACAACTTAGAAGTAATACTTCAGTCATTTGATCTGTTATTTTGCTAGACAGGCCATCTTTGAACTGGCAAGTACATGGGCTTTTCTGTCTGGGGACAAGAGGTGGGCCAGCCCTTCGTGATCTGATAGCTGTGTCATGAGGGATTCCGGGGGTCCTCTGGGACCTGACACAGTGGGAACAGCACAACTCTTTGTTTTATGAATTTGCAGGAATTAGGCTGATGCATGAGCTGCGAGTGTCTCACAAGGGCCCTAGAAAGAGAGCTGCTTTTATACCCTCCAGGGGGATTATTTGGCATTTATGGCTTCAAAGAAGTAATTTCAGAGACCTAGCTGTGGGTTTTCTTTCTCGCTTGATCTATTTAAACATTATTCTCTGTATCTATTGTCACCGGTTATCTGGGCTTGTATGGAAAGTGATGAGTAGCGTTGGCTGCTGGTAGCCCCCTGTTGTACTGGATGCCATAACTACAACGTGTTCTTCACATCCAAGCTATTTCCATATCCTGGTAGGTGGATGATATCGATGATCCTTGGATGGGCTCTGGTAGAACAAACTCTATTAATAATGAAAAATCTTATCTTCCCAGCCCTTTCAAGTTTTGGTCTCTTTAAGAAAATGAGATTTGTTTTTCACATTTTTAATTTTAAACATGACCGTGTTTGAAGGGAACCTTTGTGTGTTTGGGGTGAAGTATGTTTCCCAAGGGATGTGGAACAAGGACTGGACTTTGGGGGTAGACAGAAAAAGGGAGTTGCCCTGATAGTAAGTGAACACAGCAGTCCTAGAACAGCCCTAGTGGTCCTGAAAATCCTCCTCCCTGCCCTGGCCATGGCTGAAACTGTCATTCATGCCTTACCTGTTGACTACGGATGCCCTGGCTGTAGATGAAGCCTAGCGGTGGAAAAAGGATGGGGAAGAAGGGTGTTCCCTTTACCTTCCTCACAGCAGGCAATGTTCTAAGCTGCTTTACACATCCTGTCTCATTTAAACCCTAGAGCTCATTGGCTTATGTTGGCTATGATGTACACTTTCTTATTGCCTTTTTACAGAGAAGGACTTGGACTCAGAGAGGGCCAGTGGCTTGCCTGAGGTCCCCGAACTGACAAGTGCCATAAGAGATAGCCCACTCTTTCCATTCAGCCATCCTCTTATTGAATGAGAGAGCATCTGAGGGGTTTGGGTAGCTTTAGGGTGGGCATTCAGAGGACTCCACAGAGGAGGCAGAGATGAGGACACTGAACAGGGTAGTCTGCCCAGATATAAGGGATTGAGTTGCAGGATGGAGCTCAAGCTGTGGACAAGGCAAAGTAAAATAGGAATAGCCCTGAGCCAGACCTTGAGTGGAAACCAGCAAAAATACCCGTTAGCCATACCTACAGCTGTGCTGTGTTTCCATGTGGACTTTTAGCAACACAGATCATCATCTTAGGTGAAGTTTGAGTTAAATACAGCAGCATTAGCAATGTCACAGTTCACAGAGCAAAGAGCCCAGGCTCTGGAGTTACACAGTCTGGCTTGGGTTTGGACCCTGACTCTGCTGGTTGCTAGCTGTGTGACCTCAGACAAGTCACTTAATCTTTTCAGCATCTATAACATGTGGATAATGATTGTCATCGGGCTGTTGCGAAGGTGAAGTAAGGTAAGGATGGCCAAGCCCTAACATGAGGTAGGGCACAGTGGCCCTTGGTGGCCTGTGCAGGGTCAGTGGTGCTTGTGCTTACTGAATCAGCAGAAAGCCTGCCTTCTGAGCCTCTCCTCTGCCTTCTGCATCCACAGTGCTGCAGGGTGTGGACAATTCGCTGGTGGGCCTGCACAACCAGAGCTTTGCCCGGGTCATGGAGCAGCGCCTGGCCCAGCTATTCATGATGTCCCAGCAACAAGGCCGGCGGTTTAAACGGGCCACCACTCTGGGAAGCTACACTGTGCAGGTAGGTGTATACAGAGCCACTGGGATTTTCTAATAACTGGGGGTAGACAGGGGGGAATGTGCTTCCTGAGACTAAATAAGTCAATGTGCTCAGAGGAGCCTCCATGCTGCCAACTGACTAAGCCATTTTATCAATGCTGCTGTTAGGTTTTGGGAACTGATGGTCATAACCATCAAAAACATGAAGGAGGGTGAGAGTTTGCTGCTCCTCCGACATTGTCACTAACTAGGTTATAACACAAGGAAGTCTTGTTACAAAATCTGTACTCATGCAGATATTTTTGAAACAAAAAATTCTTGGTAAGCAAGGACAGACTCATCATCAGCTTGTTCAGTAAGCTCAGTGAAGTCACAGCTCTCTGTCCTTTTAGACTCTCTCACCTCCATTCCTCTGAATAGCAGATGCACCATTATTCCAGAGACAGGATTCTGTTACCTGTATGTAGTCAGTTTCAACAAACAGAACCCTCGAAGCTTATAGTGGACACCTGGCCATGTAGAGATTTAGGCTGGAGGAATGTAGCAGACACTAGCTGTATCCAGCCCACATCCCCTTACCATTTCTGTGCATTCCAGTTGGAGTTCCAATAGCCAGCCTCTGAATCTTTTTCAGAGGGCTACTTTTGAGATGTCAAAACCTGCTTTGCCCATGCCATGCTGGTTGGAAGTGCCTGAGAATTACCAGTATTATAAATACCCTGGTTCTCGTGGCTGGGAGAATTCTGAAATGTTTTAGATCATTTTCAGAGCTTTCCCACAGAATTAAGCTTTAGTCATTGACTGCAGTAATTGGCTTAATAACGCATCCCTTGTAGGCTCCTTCCCATTGCTGTATTACCTCCTCACCCTCCTGCCAGTTCGTTGCACCTCTCAGATAAACTAGAAGCACTCAGCTCTTCTCAGGGTCTACTTCTGAGGGCACCCAATCAAGGCAGCAGCCATCCCCAGGAGCAGAGATTCTAAACCTTTCTAGAAACTTTAGCCAGTTCCTGCAAGAATGGGAGCCTCTCTGGTGTATTCTAGCCAGGTCTGCTTATCTTGAATTGCACTGTCACCACTGAGAACTCATGTCTAACATTTGTTGTGCTAATTAACAAAGCTCTGTTGAGTATGATGTCAAATTAGAGAAGCACTCCTGGTAGCTGCCTCTGGAGTGGGGACTTCCTACCTGGAATTGAGCAGACTACCCCTGGCATGTGAACCCCTGATTGATGATTGACCACATCTTGAGTGTAACTGAACCATAGCACACATGCATAGTATCGCACTGTCTATGAGTAAGCATTTTAAAGGAAATTGCAGCCATTAGCATAGTCTGTGTGCAAATCCTGTCTCCAGGCAATCTTGAAAGTATAGACAACCCATCTTAATGAATACACTTCCCTGCATGAGTCATCGTCATGCCCCTGATGGAGACTCTAGGTTCCTCCATTCGCAGTTGGTGAATTTGGCCCTTTGTCCTATTGGATGTTGCTTTGGTTCTAAAAGTCTTCGTGGTCTGGGATGACCTTATCACGAGGTAAAGCGGTGGTTAAGCTCGCATGTCAGGTTTGTGATTTCTCCTTTGTAGGTTCCATGTGAGCTCTATAATTTCCACTCCTCCAAATGACAGGAAGAAAGTCACTGGTGCTCAGATAACGGAACTGGGATTTGCATCAGCCAAAGGGGGAGAAGGGGCCACCCTACAACCCTGGTGTTATTTGTAAACCTAAGAAACCTAACACATTTGGCATACCAAAGGGCCCAGAGAGGTGTTCTTTCTCTCTCTCTCTCTCTCTTTTTTTTTTTTTTTTTTTTGAGACGGAGTCTCGCTCTATCATCCAGGCTGGAGTGCAGTGGCACAATATTGGCACACTGCAACCTCTGCCTCCCGGGTCCAAGCTATTCTCCTGCCTCAGCCTCCCGAATAGCTGGGATTAGAGGTGCGTGCCACCATGCCCAGCTAATTTTTGTATTTTTAGTAGAGACGGGATTTCACCATGTCGTTCAGGCTGGTCTCAAACTCCTGACCTCAAGATCCGCCCACCTCAGCCTCCCAAAGTGCTGGGATTACAGGTGTGAGCCACCACGTCCAGCCCTCTCTCATTTCTTCTAAGAGCTCAGTGCACTTGGCCCCTTTAGCTGCCTGGAAAGTCTGAGGGAAGCAGGTGGGGGTTTATTTCTGAAAATCCCTGATTTACAGAGGGTGTAGATCACCTTGTAACATACCTTTAAAGAAATCTTGGCAGGAGGAATTTGCTATTAAGTTGGAATTGAGAGAAACTATTAGATATTTGAATGGTCATTCAACTTCTACCGGATTCTACTAACACTTTCCCCACCTCCTTTCCCACTAGGGAAAGGAATAACATGCCCCAGTTTCCCCCAAAAAATTCACTCTACGTGGGTTACAATATCCTTCTATCCTAAGGCCTTTCTTCTGGGCTTAGATCATTTAAAAAGATGAGCTACCTTCATGAATATGGAGATTCAACTGTCTAGAATCTAAAGATATTTCTCTAGTTGACATATTTGAAAAATTGAGGCCTAAGAGAAAATATATGACCACTAAAAATTTTTAAATATTTGACTTAATTTGTAACCGAAGTAAGGCAAATTTTAACTACCACAAGATGCCATTTTTACCTACCAAAGATTAGTAAAATACTACGATCCAGTATTGATGAGTGTGGAGCAAAAAGGGCACTTTCAAACAGAGCAACTGGGTATGATTTTTCTGGAGGGAAAGTGAAGAATTTAGACAAGAAACTCTTAGATGATCACAAACTGACTCCTAGAAATTCATCTTGGCCAGGCACAGTGGCTCACGCCTGTAATCCCAGCACTTTGGGAGGCCAAGGCGGGTGGATCAAGAAAGAGGTCAAGAGATGGAGACCATTCTGGCCAGCATGGTGAAACTCTGTCTCTACTAAAAATACAAAAATTAGCTGAGCATGATGGTGCACACCTGTACTCCCAGCTACTTGGGAGAATGAAGCAGGAGAATTGCTTGAACCCAGGAGGTGGAGGTTGCAGTTAGCCGAGATCGTGCCACTGCACTCCAGCCTGGTGACAGAGCGAGACTCTGTGGTGACAGAGCGAGACTGTCTCAAAAGAGAAAAGAAAAGAAAAGAAATTCATCTTGAGGACAAGGACACACAGGTGAACACAAAGACAAAAGAGTGAGGATAGTGTTTTCCAGAGAGTGTCTAGAAAGTGATTAGGCCGTTCTTGCATTGCTATAAAGAAATATCTGAGACTGAGTACTTTATAAGAAAAGAGGTTTAACTGGCTGATAGTGCTGCAGGCTGTACAGGAAGCATAGTGTTAGCATCTGCTTCTGGAAAGGCCTAAGGAAGCTTCGAGCATGGCAGAAGATGAAGGGGGAACAGGTCTCACATGGCAGGAATAGAAGCAAGAAAGAGGGTGGGGGGAAGCTCCACGCACATTAAACAGCCAGATCTCACAAGAACTCATTCACTACTGCGAGGACAGCACCAAGCCATGAGGGAGCTGCCTCCATGACCCAAATACCTCCCACCGGGACCCACCTCCAACACTGGGATTACACAATTCAACATGAGATTTGGAGAGGACATGTATTCATACTATATCATGATCTTATCAAGTGTTCTTTTGAAAAGGGGCTCTCTGGCCAAATCGGTTTGGGCAAGGCTACATCCTAAAGCCCCTTCTTGAAGAGTCCCAAAGCCTATTTGCATACCAAAGCTCTGAAAAGACCTGAAGTAAAGACATCTCCTTAATTTTCTCCAACATACTGGTTTCCAACTTTAAACGTCAAAAAGCCCTTGTTTTTAAGTAATATCTATATATTCCCAACATTTTATTATGAACTTTTTTTTTTTTTTTTGAGATAAAGTCTCACTCTGTCACCCAGGCTGGAGTGCAGTGGTGTGAGCTCAGCTCACTACAACCTCCTCCTCCCAGGTTCAAGCAATTCTCCTGCCTCAGCCTCCTGAGTAGCTGGGAGTACAGGTGTGTGCCACCAAGCCCGGCTAATTTTTGTATTTTTAGTAGAGACAGGGTTTTGCTATGTTAGTCAGGGTGGTCTCGAACTCCTGACCTCAAGTGATCCACCCACCTTGGCCTCCAAAAGTGCTGGGATTACAGACATGAGCCACTGTGCCTGGCCAACATTTTCAAACTTGTAGAAAAGTTGATAAAATTATAGTCAACACTCGTATCACTCTCTAGGTTCTACAGTTGACATTATACTGTTACTATTTTATATTTGATTACATATATCATTTCCAAACACTTCCATAAGGTTTTCTTAACATATATTTTCATATACTTCTAAAACATAGATTGATTTTGACATTCTGGCATTTCATATAAATGGAATCCTACAGTACATACTCTTTTGTATAAAGCTTTTTTGACGCAGTGTAGTGTTTTGACATTCATCCATGTTGTTGTGTCATTCAGTAGTTTATTCAAATTTTTTTTGCTGAATAATAATATCTTGTATGAATATACTACAGTTTGTTTATCCATTCTTCTGTTGATGTACACCTAGGCTTTTCCAGTTTGTAGCTACTAAACAAGGCTGCTGCGAACATTCTTCCACAAGTCCTTTGGTGACCACATGGCTTTCACTCATCTTAGGTATATAGGCTGGAATTGCTGGTTCATAGGGTTGATGTACGTTAGTTCTATAGGAAACTGCCAGACCTTTCTCTGAAGTGGTTGCACCATTTGCACTCCCACCAAACAGACAGGTGTTCCAGTTGCTTCACTTCCTCAGCAACACTTGGTGTTGTCAATTCTTACTTTAGCCATTCTGGTGGGTATAGAGTGGTCTCTTGTGGTTTCAATATGAATTTCCCCATTGAGTATGTGCTTATTGGTTATTCAGACTTCTTCCTTTGTGAAGTGTCTGATCAACTCTTTTGCCCATTTTCTATTGGGTTGTAATAATATCTATTTTTAATAGATATTATTTTTATAGCATATACACAAAACAGTATAAGAAAGATACAGAGTTTAAAGGACACTAATAAAAAGAATCCACAACCTGAAGGGTAAGAACATTACCTTTACCTTATCCCAAAAGCCTTTTATATGTCTTCTCTGATTGTACTCCCTTCTTCCCTCTTCACAGTTTAGAGTGAATCTGAATTTTGTATTAAATCGTTCCCATATTTTTTGTATAGATTTTACCATCCACGCCTGTATCTCTAAATAGTATATTATGTAGTTTTGCTTAATTTTTAACTTTATATTTTGTGATTTGTTCCTTTTGCTCAAAATCAGGCTTTGTATTCATCTGTAATGATACGAATAGCCATAGTTCATTCATTTTCACCACTACACTATAGTATTTCATCATGTGAGTATACAATAGCTCATTATCCAACCTATTATTAACAACATTTGAATTTTTAGTCTTTTTACTGTTATAAACAATGTTGCTATAAACATTTTTGTACTATCTTTTAATATCCTGTGAAACTCATAATCTGTAATATAAACTTTGGAAAATACTGTACTATTTATGATTTGTTAATTATAACGGAAAAAGTTGATAACCAAATGTTCAATAATCAAGGGTTAGTTTGATTTACCAGGCATGCATACGGTAGACCACTATGTAAGTATTAAAACTTAAGTTTTAGTATTTGTGATTATCAGTTGTTAATTACAGTAGTAAAAAATTA
Organism: Pongo abelii; assembly: GCF_028885655.2. Classification (NCBI taxonomy): domain Eukaryota; kingdom Metazoa; phylum Chordata; class Mammalia; order Primates; family Hominidae; genus Pongo; species Pongo abelii. The sequence goes on along the minus strand of NC_071994.2, from coordinate 33,646,056 downwards.
GTAACAATCTAAATGTTTAATAATAAAGGATTATTTAAATAAGTTTATGAGGTATGCATCAGAATGCCATGTAAAAATAAACGTTTATGCTTTTGTTATATTTAAGGTCCTTTAAAGATGCAAGTAAAAATTGCAAGATATTGTATATAGACTATGATAAATAATTTTGTAAACTAATAAGGAAAAGGGTTGTGTGGGCAAAAACAAAGAATGGAAGCAAATAATCTATAATGGCAACAGTAATTAGCTTGTGAAAGAAGGATTACAGATTGTTTTTATTTTATTTCTTGATGTTTTTCCATATTTTCAAATTTTCCTATAGTGAATATGTATGACTTTTAGAGTAAAAAAAAGCAAAACCATCGTTTTAGAAAAAGAACATTGGGTTTCCAAGTAGTGTTTTTATCAGAGATCTTTTGAATTGCAGACATATAAGTTAATTTTTCTCCCTCTCTGGCAATTACAGACATTTGAATTTAACAGTCCTGTTTGAGAATAACCTAACATGCCCTGAATTAAATGCAGAGGCCTATTTTCAAATGAGGCCAGAGTTCTGTGGATGCTGGGAGACATCACTATCCTGTGTTTTCTTCTCCAGCTGCAAACTGTTCTTTCCAGATGTTCATATTTTTCAAACCTTTTTTCTCCTCCCAGTCTCCTGCTCCAGCGAGAGCAGGCTTCTTGAGAGGCTGGATATAGGGAGGTATGCAAAGGTTGGCGTCTAGCCACAGAAGGCTTCAGCAGTCAGGAGAGGAACATCTGCTGATCACCTGGGTGATTGCAGGGTCCATGCAAAATGCCCCGCAAACACTCGGCCTCTCTTTTTCCGAAAGATGGTGAAGATGCAGCGTGTCCCAGGCCCGAAGGACCCAGCAGAGCTGACTTACTACACCCTGTACAACGGGAAGCCTTTGCTGGGGACCGCAGCTGCCAAGATCCTGAGCACCATTGATTCCCAAAGGATGGCCTTGACCCTGCATCACGTTGTCCTTCTGCAAGCTGACCGTAAGGGAATGGTCTCTTTATTCAGTCTTTTTAATGCCATTAAATGTTTCCTGAAAATCAAAATGATTCCCCAAAATCATGTTAATCATCTCAGAGCTAAACATATTTGTATTCTGGAAGGTTCTTAAATCAATCAGCTATGTTTCTGTGTTGTTTCAAGCAATAAGGGATATGTTTTAGATACTGGAAGGATGGTAATGATATTACTTTGCCCCCAAGTCCTACCCACCCTTCTTCCTCAGCCTAATCTAGTGAACAGCTATGAAAATCACTATAGCTGAGATTATTTTTGTATGCCAGGAGAATTAAAGATAATTTGATTCAACAAACATTTATAAAGTTCTACATGAAGTCGCTTAGTGCTGGAGGATGTATGGAAGTGGGCAAGACCTGGCTCCTGCTCTTAAGGAGCAGGGAGACTTAATGCAGGTGCAGTGGCACACAACACAGGAAAGTGCTGTAAAAGGCAGTGTGTGTTAGGGGGTCAGCAGAGGGAAGGTTTGCTTCGAAGGGCATCTGGAAAGAGTGAGCAGAGGAAGGATGTTAAAAATAATAGCCGTCTCTTTGAATACCCTCCCTTGTGGCAGCTGCTATGCGAGTTACTTCACCTAGATTTTCTCACTTTCTATTCTCATTGGGGCAGTGTTTACTCAGATCTAAACCACAGGAAAGGAAACTGAGGCTCAGAAAAACGAAATAACCTGCTCGGCATCACAGAACGAGTGCTTAGGTGGCCGGGATATTAATCTACATCTGTCTGACTTTGAACCTGTGTTCTTAACTATATGACACGTGAAGATTTCAGCAGAGGGAGAAGAAGGTGTGCGTATTCCAGAAAGAGAGGGCAGCATGAGGGAAAGAATGGAGGTGAAAAGTACCAAATGTGCTTGAAAAATGCGTTCAGATTGCCTGGGGTGCCGACACCCATGGAGGAGTTAAGGGAATTGGGAAGGTGTATTGATCCGGAGACCAAGGCCTTGAATGACACAGAAGGAGATAGTACACACTCTGATCAGCTGTGGGGTGCTGGTGAAGATTTCTGAGCTAAGGAGTAATATCATTGGAACTGCCCATTTTTAGGAAGCTTAATTGGTCAGCAGTGTCTAGGATGGGAGCAGACAGGAAGTGGCAGGATGGTGAGGAGGCTCTGTGGCATCCCAGGCATTGGGAACCCAAACAAAAGCTATAAAGAGAGTGGGGGAAGGGGAAAGGGTATGAAGGTGAGAGGTTGGGTGGTAGAAATTTTAGTATTTGGCAGCATACTGAGCATGGAAGGCAGGAAAGGTCATCTCCCATGGGTTTGCTTTCCTAGCTCATGTCTGTGTTGCCCAAGTCCCTGACACCTGGCTTGTGGTCTTCCTCTCCTGCTCAGCTCTTGTCTTTATCCAGTTTACTTTTGCTTCCAGGATGATGGTCCAGACCTTGTATTGTCTTGCTCGGCCAGCATATCCTCACAGACACAACTTTGTCTAGGAATGACGATGGTCACTCTCTGCAATCTTGTTTTTCAAAGTGACATTTTTAACCAAGATTCTCTTCCTTTGCACCTCTCCCCTTCCCTCCCTGTGGGCTCCGTCCTCATCTGCTCAACAGCTTGCTTCATCTCTTTTGCCGCATCCTCTTTATGTGGACACCAGAGCTTTCTGTTCTCAGCTCTTTCTCCCTCTCTCCAGGTGAGGAATAAATCATAGAGGACAGGAGTGAAAACCACTGCAGGTGTCCAGGCGAGAGCTGAAGGTACTAAAAGTGGACATTCAGAGAAGTGAACAGATTCGGGATATTTCAGGGGACAGAGGCAATGGCGCAAGATAATGATTCTGTATATAGCCAGGGAAGGAAGCGGGGCTCAGAGGAATCAAGGGTGACTCCTAGGTGCTGGCTTGAGCATTGGTTGTGGTGCCATTTGTTGAGATGCAGAAGGTGCAGGCCAAAGAGGATAAGTGGGGTTGGCATGGGAACAGGGGAGATGGAACTGGGAGTTTGGTTGTAGACGTGTTAGGTGTGAGATGTCTACTAGGCATCCACGTGGATCTCAGAAGACATAAACTCAGGAGTCATCAACATATAGGTGACATTTAGAGCTAAGGGAGTAGGTGAGAATAACCAGGTGGGTTTAGCTAGAGAGAAAAGGGAGAAACTGAGCCCTGGGGAATCCACATATGGGAAGAGTGAGAGCGAGCAGAGGACACTGACCAGGAGCAGCCAGGGAGACGGGAGGAGAGTGTGATTTTCAGAATGCAAGCAAGGACAGCAGATCTCACGGGAGGGAGAGAGCTACGTGTCGATTTATATTCCCAAGAGGCAGGGCATGACAGGGTAGAGATTAAGGGGATTGGAGGTTGTGACCTTAGCAGGAGTGGTTTTGCAACCAAATGGGCTGAGAAGAAGAACAAGGCGTGGGGAAGCAGTGACAGCAAAAGGGAGGAAATCTTCTGGGGCAGTTGCTGGAGGGACTGTATGGCATTCCAGTCATTGAGAACCCAAACAAAAGCTAGAAAACTTGAATTGGTGTGTGTTTGAATATTGAGAGGATGCTGTCATGGAGAGGGAGAAGCTGACAATGCAGAAGAGAGAGGCAGGAATTGTAGGTGCAAAATCTGTCAATGAATGAGGCAGTGGGATCTGGTGCACAGGTGAAGGGGTCCACACAGACAGCTGGTCCTTTCTAATGAGGGGAAAGTGGAGTATGGGGGACACATGGTGATGGAAGCTTGCGGACGCTGTCTCTGATTGCTTCTGCTCTCTTGGGTATAATGAAATGAAGTTGGCAGCTGAGATCGAGGTGTGTGGGGTGGATTTGAGCTGGGGTGTGTGGTAATACACACTGAGAATGGCAGAGCAAACTGCCCAAAAAGTGCCGGAAGATTGACAGGGCTCCGCTTCTCCTTAATCCTCATGGCTGTGTCCACACCACTTCTCTTTTTCAATCTCAGGTCCTTTGAAGCTCCCTTTCCTCACTGCAGTCACCTCAGGGCCCCAAGAGGCCCCCATCACTCACTGGAGATTTATGCACCTGGCTCAGTATCTCTTCCTCTCTAACACTTCTCTTCCGGCCATCTGCTACTTTGGCCTGTCAGTTCCATGACAGTTCTATGATGGTCACTGTCTGTAGTCTTATTCTCAAAATGACGTTTTTAGCCAAGACTCGCTTCCTTCACTCCTCAAGGCCACGCCAGGCCTTGAGGTACTTGGGATGGGCATGAAAAGGAAAGCTGGCTTCATGGTGAGCAGCTGTGAATGGAGTGTCAGGAGGACTGGGTGAGGCTAAGGGACTTTGCTAGTGGCAGTTGATGGGGAACAGTGGACGGGGTCAGGGGCTAGGACAGGAGAGAGAGATCCTATCAGGTTAGACTCATGGAGGCTTTTGGGAGTGAGAGTCTGGGAGGCGAGGGATGGCCTGGAGGCTCAGCTGTCACTCAGAGAGTCGAGATTCAAACTCTGTTTGGCCAGGCTCAAAGGCTGCCACCCTCTGACCCTTCCAGCCTCACTCCTTTGTCTCCTTCAAATCCACTCAGTCCTCTCAGTTCCCTTCCACAGTCACTCACAAATCCATTTCCTTTTCTCCATCCCATCATTCTCTCCCACTTGGACCATGGCAGTAGCTTCCAAAGTGACTCAAACTCCCGTTAATGTGCCTTCCACATTGCAATTAGAGTCATTGTAATAAAACATGGATTCTGATCTTACATTGACTCCACTTTAGAAAAATACTTGCTGGCTCCCATCATTCACAGAATAAAATCCAAACTCCTGTCTTCACAGCAGGTGCACCCAGCAAGCCTTCAGGACTGCACAGCTTGGTCTCAGGCTGCTTTTCCAGCCATGTGGGCTGCGTTTCTCTCCTTCATATCTAAAGCCACACAGGGGTTTTCATCCTGCATGTTCCTTCTTCCTTGAAGCCTTCCTTGGCCCCTGAGGCACAGCCCTCTGTCTCCCTTGGTTCCAGGAGCTCCCATTGCCCTCCTCACATTGGGCCATAACAGTTGTTGTCTGTCTGTCTCCCTCATGAGCTCTTTAAAATCAAGTGCCGCATCTCATTCATCTTGGAAGATCTAGCTCTAGTTCCTTCCTGGTTCTATTCTTGTGAAGGCAAAGGAACCACCCTTCACCAGATGCCTCTGCTAGGTGCCAAGAGAGGCATATGGTTAGGAGACACCATAGCACTTGAGAGAGGAGCCTTTGAAATAAGGTAACCCAGGCCCAGCCCCTGCTCTTCCACTTTCTAGTTATAGAGCTTGGAAAATGAAGCGTCTCTGACCTTCATTTTCCCCACCTGTAAAATGGTAATATAAAAAACACCTCCCTAAGAGAGCTACATAGGAGATTAAAAGAGATAATTGTTGCCTGTAAAGGGCTTGGTGCAGTCCTGGGGCGCCTGTTAAGCACATAGTAAGTGGCAGCTGAATCTCTCCATCGGTATCCCAGCAACACCCGACAATATCCCACTGGCATCCCTGTGATATGTGTCATCATCCCCTTAAACTCCACACAGCTTGAACAATAAATTACCTTCTGCCTTCTAACAATGCCTCTCCTCTCCAGTCCCCTTTCCATCTTCATTAGTTGCACCCTCTTCTCTGTATTATATGGGTTCTTCTCAACCTTCAAATCGCCTTTCTTCTTCATTTCTCTCCTGTAGTCCTCTGGCCTCACAGATAAAGGAGATTCAGCTGCCACTTACTATGTGCTTAACAGGTGCCCCAGGACTGGGGACACTGATGGGATATCAAGGGTATGATAGGATATCCTATGAAGGTTAAGAAAGGTGTTGGGAATTCAAGCCTAGACCTCTGGAGAGAGATTCAAGGTAACGCTATAGACTTTGAGGATTCTGTAGATAGAGATTAGAATTAAAATCCTGGGGAAAAATATGAGTGCCTGGTGAAGGAACGTAGCTAGTGGATGGAAGAGGAAAGCAAGAGGATGTCGTCTGGGAAATATGTCCACCCCAGGAGCTGATGAGGACGAAGATAAGGCCAATGCAGGAGAAGAGGGCAGAGATCTTTAAAATCCCATTTTCTCCCAGTAGTTTTAAAATCAGCCTACAGTGTTCATCTGAGGTCAGGACTTTGAATAGAGAGTCACAGTGTTGAATACTTTGTCTCTCTGAGGGGAGAGTGTCTGCATTCTGTGTGTTCCAGAGCCTTCTAAATCACTAATTCTAGGGCCAAGACTGGAGCATGCAGTGCCCACGTGACTCACCCCATCACCTCTGGGTGACGAGGCAGCATTTGACTTAGGAGGTTTGCATCTGGTCCATTTGCAGGGTCTGGAGTGAGGGGCACTTCAGAGTTGTTATCCAGCTGACGGAATAGGGAAAATTCACCCCAAGGAGAAGCATACCAGAGCAGGAAGTGGTTTACTTTACATGGCCACCAGACATTTATCTGAAAAAATGCCACTTGGCTGGGCGCAGTGGCTCACACCTATAATCCCAGCACTTTGGGAGGTTAAGGTGGGTGGATCACCTGAGGTCAGGAGTTTGAGACCAGCCTGGCTAACATGGAGAAACCCCATCTCTACTAAAAATAAAAAAATTAGCTGGGCATGGTGGTGGGTGCCTGTAATCCCAGCTACTTGGGAGGCTGAGGCACAAGAATGGCTTGAAACTGGGAAGCGGAGGTTGCAGTGAGCTGAGATCATGCCATTACTCCAGCCTGGGAGACACAGTAAGATTCTGTCTCAAAAAAAAAAATAAATAAATAAAAATAAGAAAAGAAAAAAAAAAGCCACTTAAAGAAATAGGCTGACCCTCTGGTAAAGAGGACTCATGCTCATTCACTTTTTTAACAGATATTTATTGAGCACCTACTATGTGCAGGGCACTGCTCTGGGCACTGGAGATACAGCAGTGAATGAAGTGGACAAAAGTCCCTGCCCTTGTGGAGCTTATGTTCTAGGGTGGGCAGATCAAAGAAACTAAATAAATAAGTAACATGTTTGACGCTAATTAGTGCTATGGAGAAAAGTTGGGCAGGGAAGGGCTAGGACATGTTGAGAAGGTAGTGGTTGCAATTTTAAATTGTTGGGGGGTCAAGAAGAGAATCACTGAGGAAGTAACCCTTGAGTGACCACCTGAAGAAAGGGAGGGAGGCAAGGGTCCCTGAGGATATCTGGGGGCCAGGTTCCAGGCAGGGAGAAGACAGTCTGACACCCAGCACCGAGGTCATTAAGGGAGCAGAGTCGTAGCTGTGAGATCAGAGGCACAGAAGAGCGGCCATGGTCACTAGGGCCTCACGGGCTGGGCCCCCACTGGGAAGAGAAGCCACCGGAGGGTTTGGTGGGAGAACCACGTGGACTGAGCACTAGCCAGCCGCTGGGCCCTGGGAGGACTCTCTCCTGCATCCAGTCACCCCAGTTATGAGCTCTAATATTTGAGACATAGGTGACGGCCACAAAAACAAACTGGAAACACTTGAATGGATGCCTTCTCCTTTCAACATTTGCTGTACGTGAGAACAATTTATTTTGTGTTAGATTATTTGGACTCTTTGACTTCATTCCTTCTGACAAATACTGTGTGTATGTGTGTGTGTGTGTGTGTGTGTTTACGCTTGCATATAAGCACGTACTTCTATTCATGTGTGTTAACTCGGAACCGACTTTAACTGTTTATTTCAGAGAAGTGACTTTTCATAGAAACGTTTGACCTCTCTGGGTCTCAGTTTCCTCATCAGCATATTGGGGATGAGAAAAGCATGCAGGCAAAGGACCTATCACAGCGCCTAACACACAGTAGGCACTCAGGAAATGGGTTTTCCTATCAGCCCTCTACTGAAATTCTTGCAATTTAAATAACCCTTCATTCCTTTTCACCTTTAGGCATGACTTTGTACTTTTAGGTGATTACGCCAATGAACACGACATTGAGTTTGGATGACTTTAGTTGACCTAACTTTACTCTTGTTTTGACTGTTAAATGAATTTATTAATGTGTCTAAGATAAAATCTTTTCTGTTTATGTAAATGAAGGTGAGGGGATTTTACATACTGCACCAAGAAGAAGCACCTCCACTAAAACAATAAAACTGGGTAAAAGCTGAACATTCTTGCTAATAAAAAAATAGCATGTATTTATTTAGGGTATATACTGATACACTGTACATTTTTCTCCATCAGGATAAAATAACGATAAAGAGGCATACTGATATTTTTCACAGAAGCTATAAGCTTTATGTTAATGGCAGAATACTCACATATAAATACTGAATTACTAAAAGCAGGAGCAATTAAGTGTTTAATGTCAACAGAAACATATTATCTAATGAGCTGTTTTCAGAAGTTAATAATGTGATTAATCACCGATTGATAAAAACTGTGGAGAAGAAGCTCTTCTGTACTAATAGTATCCTGAGCCTAAGGGCAGTCAAGTGAGAGGTAGATCTTGGCTAATGAGGAACCACTTGATGTCAGGGCTTGGTTGAAATCAGAGAGGAAGACTGGCTGGCTCCTTAGGCAGGTCTCACCACGTGGCACTTACTGGTGGGGTGTTCATATTCTAGGGTCTGGGCCTCAGTTTTGCCTAGTTAGCCCCCAAGTTCAGCAGGATCAGGAAGATCAACTCATGCTAACCAGGCTTACAAGAGTTTGATGTATAAACCAGATTGCCAATATATTAATTTAAACTAGACCAAACCTACCATGGAGAAGGAATTTCTCCTTTTAACTTGTCAATACTTTTTCCTGTCTCTAGTAAATCATATGATGAACTTTGGCAAATGTATACACCCATGTAACGCAACTCTCTATCATGATACAGAGCATGACCATCACCCTGTTGCCCTTTCCAGTTAATTCATCCCAGCCCCCTCGCCCCGAGACACCTACTGTTTTAATAGCACATTCTTCCTGCTGCCAATCACTTTGGTTGCTCTTCTTTATTCTGGTTCTGAGAACAGCCTGAGTCTTTTGACTAGACCGAGGCATTTCCAAGCTCCCAGCCAGCTATTCTGGGGGAGATCCATCTGCTCATGTTACATTTTACTCGTTGCTCACTCTCAGGGTGACTACACTACAATATTGAGAGTCATTTCTCTGTGGCTTTTGCCTCTTGATTCCAGCACACATTTCTAATCTGCACATTTCTCAGCTTCACTTTTCTTTTGACTTGTGGATGTCACCCCTGGGGAAAATTGTTACCGATCCATCTTTTTCTCCTCTTCCTCTCAGTAGTGGTGAACTCTAGCATTTACTGAGCAACTACTAGAGACCACACCGAAAACACTACAAAGTGACAGCCCATTTTACAGATGAGGAAACTGAGACTCAGGGAGCTTAAGTCACTTGCCCAAGGTCACACAGCTGCAGAGGTGGAGGCTTTCTAACCCCAAACCCTCTTAACCTCCCACGTCCTTCTGTCCAGGACTTGGGACTAGGGTGGGGGGTTATGCCTGGGTTGCTTTCCTCTTCCCAGTGTTGCTTGTCATGTCCCTCCTGCTGGCTCTTTCCCACAGCCGTGGTGAAGAACCCGCCCAATAACCTGTGGATCATCGCCGCGGTGCTGGCGCCCATTGCCGTGGTCACGGTCATCATCATCATCATCACTGCCGTGCTCTGCAGGAAGAACAAGAACGACTTCAAGCCTGACACCATGATAAACCTGCCGCAGAGAGCAAAGGTATATGGAAGTGGTGGGGAGAGGGGCAGGAGGACAGGCCTGCAGGAGCTCAGCCTGCCTTTCCCTCTTGCCTTTTGAGGCCATTGCCAGAGCCTGCAGAAACATCAGGGCAGGTCCTCATTTTGAAGGAGATCCTTTCTTTTGGTCTCAGGACCTGATGGTTCGTGGTTATCTGATGCCCATTCTGCCATCAGTGCTTCCAAGCGCTTTATATACAGCAGCTCTCTAATTCTCACAGCTGCCCTTGGAGGAAGGACTATTATTTTACAGATGAGAAACCGAGGCATAGAAAACTACAAGCTAAAGAGACCTGAAAGGGATTTTAGAGATAATGTAATCAGACTCCCTCCTTTCACCCATGAAAAGTAACTCTTTCAAGGTCATATGGTTGGTAAGTAGCAGAACTGATGGTAGAATCAGGTCTGCTATGTTCTGAACGTTGTGGTCCACAGATATATATGTTGAAATTCTGACCCCCAATGTGATGGTATTAGGAGATAGGGCCTTTGGGAGGAGATTAGGTCATGAGAGTGAAACCTCCAGGAATGAGGTTAATGCCCTTAGAAAGGAGGCCCTAGAGAGCTCTCTTCCATGTGAAGACACAAAGACATTGGCAGCCTGCAGCCCAGAAGAGGTCCCTCACCTCTGACCATCCTGGCACCTTGATCTTGGACTTCCCAGCCTCCAGAGTTGTGAGAAATAAACTTCTGTCATTTATAGGCCACCCAGTCTGTGGTGTTTTGTTACAACAGCCCGAACTGACTTAGACAAAGTCTCTTGGCTCCTAATGCAAGGCTCTCTGGAGTACATGCTTGGTTGGAGTGACATCTTCAGAGGCCACCATGATGGAGAAGCTGCAGGGCTTTGGCTGGGTGGCCAGAAAAGCCCCGTTCAGTGGCTCCACTGAAACCTGTCCTGGAGCCCCATCCACCCACTGCGGCCTCCACATCTCTGCACCACCCACCTCCAGTGACTGGGAAAGAAATGGACTAGGACATGCTGCAGGCTGATTTTCCGGTCACATTGCTCCCTTCATGATATTCCATGAGGGAAATATACTAACTGTCATACCCGATGATTAAATAATGCCTTACAATTTGCTGGGCTCCTTGAGGTCTGTCACCTCGTTTGTTCATCACAGCAGCCCTATGAGGTAGCTCGTAGTCAGGGAAGGTTTTATTATCCTCATTTTACTGCCAAAACACTCAAGGGAAGGAGAGACTTTGGGGTTTGTCCAAAGTCATGCTAGCAGCAGAGGGCTGACTGAGGCTCACATCCGAGTCTTGGAGCATTTTCTCCATTATACACCTACCTGAACCCTGAGATTTGGCAAGTAGAATCCTCTTCCAGCTCTGAAGATCTGAGCTTTGTCTACCTGTGCAGGAGTGAAATAGCAAACTACCCCTCATATTCCAGAGCCATTGGAATGCATGTCGGCCATGGAGATCGTCCTTGCGGGGGTAACGCATGCCTTAGTTCTTTCTTGATGATCACACCTCACTTCAGCAAAAGAAATCAAAGGATTTTTATTGTTTGTTAAACTGACACACCTGTTTTGATGCTGCAGCTTGTTTAGATACTGTCTACTGAAGAGCCAAATGCCAAAGCGAGTTGTTCTGTTTCAGTTGACACAAAGGCACCTGCTTCCCAGACACAGCAGGATGTTGGTAAGAAGTGTACATTGGGAATTGCCCAAGCAGTGCAAGGTGAAACTCTTCCAAGAGTGTGCATTTCGGCCAGGCGTGGTGGCTCATGCCTGTAATCCCAGCATTTTGGGAGGCTGAGGCAGGCGGATCACCTGAGGTCAGGAGTTAGAGACTAGCCTGACCAACATGGAGAAACCCCATCTCTACTAAAAATATAAAATTAGCTGGGTGTGGTGGCACACACCTGTAATCCAAGCTACTCAGGAGGCTGAGGCAGGAGAATTGCTTGAACCTGGGAGGCAGAGGTTGCAGTGACCCAAGGTTGCACCGTTGCACTCTAGCTTGGGCAACAAGAGCAAAACTCCGTCTCAAAAAATAAAAAAAATAAAAAAGAGTGTGTATTTCATCTCCATCTCAGCTTAGTTACAAGAGCCTTTTAGACATAATGGTAATAACCCAGAATCTAACTGTACCCGCATCCAGGAATACAAAACATGCCATACTGAGATTGTAAGGGGCATATTTATGTTATAGATTAAACCAAAATTGTACTAATCTGCCAAAATGAGTTGGGCAACACATGATTTCCACATAGCTTCTGGCTTGAAGGCTGTCTGGAGCTAGGACGGATTAGTGTTTGTGGTTTTCCGTAGCTCCTTCTGTGTCCTACCCTGTACATTGGGCTTTGTGAGATACCTGGCTGACATTGAACATCAAGCAAATTTATGTTCCATGAGATGACTGAATTCACTTGTGTGCGGTGGAGCTGGTTGTTTTCCCCCTCCATGAGGCTGGGCTACATATTTTGATTCCCAAAGCCCTTTTATCATGGGAAACCAGCAGAGTGGAACTGCCTCCTGCTTACTGCAGTTTTTCTGCCGTTACAACCCAGGGACACTGCAGTGTTGGAGAGAGGAGAGACCTTCCTGCATCACTTCTCACCACCTTGTGTGTGTGAACAGAATTCAATTAATGTCAAAGGACGAGGCAGAAGAAAAAAGTTAGCCTTCACCACCAATCCTTAGACTAGGAGGACAGTCCTGGGGACATCGCTGCATCTTTACAATTCAGGCTATAGTGCCAGAGGGCAGTCCCGGGGATCCTTCTTGAGACTCAGTAATAAACTTAACATGCTAAGCAGAGGAGGTGAGTGTGGCTTTCCCGGGAGCTGAGACCAGGGTATGGATACCCTTACCCTTCTTCAGAGACAAGGTACTATGGACTACCCCATTCCCATTGTTATCAGGTGGGCTTCTGCAGGTAGAATGGTGAAAAATGATAAATGCAAGAGGGCCAGCATCATGACTTTTGTCACCTCCTTTCTTCCTAGTTCACTTCCCTTTACTCTGTCATTGGATGTCCAGCCATTTTTCTAGTTTTTCCCTTCATAGAATTGAAGAGATCATGTTTCCCTGGAAGAGACCACCTTAGAAGAGGGTGGATAGGACCATATCCAGATGCAGGATGGAGCTTGGAGGGTCTGTAATCTTTTGCATGAACATCTGCTTGGGACAGGCCAGTCACCCCCTAAGAACAGCCAACTGTTTCCTCTTTCCCACTACTATCTGTAGGATACTATCTATAGGATACCTATAGGATAACTTACCCAGCTCTGTGAGCCTGGGTAAGCTGCTTAACCTCTCTAAACCTCAGTTGCTTCATCTGTAAACTGGGAACTCATGATAATACCTACCTTCTTGAACTATAGTGAAGATGCAATGAGAAAAGTTATGTACTGTGTTTAGTACTGTGCCATTGATATCAAATGAGGCTGAAACTGAGCCCCTTGAGGGTGAGGAACCAGTTATTTAACTTTATATGTTCAGCACCAAGGACAGTCCCTGTCATTGGAACAACAATAGGAAAGTTAAACATTAGGAAAGTTACTTAACCTCTGTGCCTCAATTTTTCCATCTGTAAAATGGAGATATAACAATAATCGTATAGAGTGTTGTGAGGATTAAGTGAGTTAATAGATGTACATCACTTTGAGATATGTCTAGTACATAATAAATACTACCTGTAAGTTGGCTTTTATTGTTACCCATGCTTTTTTTCTTAAAAGGTCTTGGCAGTGTATCTGCCATTGAAATTATTGGAGATTATTTTGATTTGATAATTTTATAAAACTAATTGAAGTAACTATAGCTACTTCATGATATTTTATTATTGGGGTTAGGAGTCACTGATGTGTCTAATGGGCAATTGATTAATCTCAGGTAATTTTCCAGTTGAAAGCTAAAAGACCGCTACCCTGGGAGTCAGAAGAGTGAGGGAGTAGTAGTCCTGCACCACTTAGCTGTGTGATCTTGGGCAAGTCACTGAACCTCTCTGAGCTTTGTTTTCTTATGTGTGAAATGAAGGCTGTGATGTTTGCCTTGCTTACCTCACAGGTTTGTTGGAGGATGAGATGAGATAACAGTGTTTTGCATGCTGTAAGTACCAAACATACACAGGGATTGTTGTGATTAATAACACAGGTGTAATTAACCTAATAACAATGGCAACCTTTTAAGCTTGGAATTCCTTAATGTCTCTCTTTGTGTATATCCATCATTGACCCAATCACCTGAAGTATCCAGTGGATAACTTTAACCCAGTGTGAAAGGTAAGGGGCGAAATCCAGAGGCAGGAGAGAGAAAGCAGGAGATGGGACCACAGCCAGCTTTCCCTATCATTAGGTTCTTGGGAAGTCTTAGCTGCTATTGGAGCCTCCCGCTTCCTCACAGACAGGCCAGGAGTGTTGCACAGGAGCCAGGCCATGTATGGCAGGAGATGCTAACCAAGATAGGAAGCTGCAGAAGGAAAGGAAGGGCTGTGGGAAGACTCATCAAATAGTGGTTAGATGTTCCAGCTCTGGGTCACATAGTCCTAGGTTTAAATGCTGACTCCATCACAGCTCTGTGAGCCTGGGTAAGCTGCTTAACCTCTCTAAACCTCAGTTGCTTCATCTGTAAACTGGGAACTCATGATAATACCTACCTTCTTGAACTATAGTGAAGATGCAATAATGTAAGTTGTGTACTGTCTTTAGTACTGTGCCATTAATATCAAATGAGGCTGAAACTGAGCCCCTTAAGGGTGAGGAACCAGTTATTTAACTTTGTATGTTCAGCACCAAGGACAGTCCCTATCGTTGGAACAAAACTGAATAGGTTAATAGGGGGCGTGAGGGTGTGCTACAAAAGGGGCTAACAGGACATGAGACTGGGCAGGCAGGTTCAGCTGGTATGTGAAGGGCTTTGAATGCCTCGCCAAAGCATTTGGGGAGACATTCAAGGCCCTTCATATTTTAAATGAGAGAGTGACGCAACCACATGTGTTTTAAGGGAGATAATTTTGGAAGCTCATCAGGGGAGGCCTGGAAAGGAGCTAAATTGGAAGCAACAAGACCGAGGCAGGAAATAGTGAAACAGTGGACCTGGGGAGAAAAAGTCAGCTTCCAGAAACATTTCAGATGTTGAATCTAATTGGTGACCAATTGGTTATGGAAGGAGCAGGCAATTCAGTATTTGAGAGACATTACCAAATTACTTGAAGGCTCTCTTGTGTTTCTTATAGGCCAAGGACAGGGAGGGAAAAGAACAGAGACCACCTTCCCTCAGCAAACACTATTTCAGAAATGCAGTCCCAGGTCCTGGCCTCAGAATGTCACTGATCACCACATAGGTAGAGTGTATGTCTCAGAGAAGAGAAGGGGGTGATCATACTTCCCAGAGTGAGTTTCTCAGGGAACTGGGGGAGCTGTCCATGGCAAAGCTATAGACAGCCTCAAATAAAAAAGCCTTGTTGGAGTTAGCAATAAAACTCCATCCTGTTCTGAGACACAGTGGTGAGATTTGACAGGTTAGGTCACAGTTCTAGACTGGATTGTTAAATCCGCTGGAACCTTCCTGTTGTATCCCTTAGCTAAATTAGCTGCTGAAATTTATAAGAAAAAAACAACCCCATCAAAAAGTGGGTGAAGGATATGAACAGACACTTCTCAAAAGAAGACATTTATGCAGCCAAAAGACACATGAAAAAATGCTCATCATCACTGGCCATCAGAGAAATGCAAATCAAAACCACAATGAGATACCATCTCACACCAGTTAGAATGGCGATCATTAAAAAGTCAGGAAACAACAGGTGCTGGAGAGGATGTGGAGAAATAGGAACACTTTTACACTGTTCGCGGGACCGTAAACTAGTTCAACCCTTGTGGAAGTCAGTGTGGCAATTCCTCAGGGGTCTAGAACTAGAAATACCATTTGACCCAGCCATCCCATTACTGGGTATATACCCAAAGGATTATAAGTCATGCTGCTATAAAGACACATGCACACGTATGTTTATTGCGGCACTATTCACAATAGCAAAGACTTGGAACCAAGCCAATTGTCCAACAATGATAGACTGGATTAAGACAATGTGGCACATATACACCGTGGAATACTATGCAGCCATAAAAAAGGATGAGTTCATGTCCTTTGTAGGGACATGGATGAAGCTGGAAACCATCATTCTCAGCAAACTATCGCAAGGACAAAAAACCAAACACCGCATGTTCTCACTCATAGGTGGGAATTGAACAATGAGAACACATGGACACAGGAAGGGGAACATCACACTTCGGGGCCTGTTGTGGGGTGGGGGGAGGTGGGAGGGATAGCATTAGGAGATATACCTAATGTTAAATGACGAGTTAATGAGTGCAGCACATCAACGTGGCACATGTATACATATGTAACTAACCTGCACTTTGTGCACATGTACCCTAAAACTTAAAGTATAATTAAAAAAAAATTAGCTGCTGAAGGGAGGGGCTTCTGATCATATCAAGTTCTGATATACTCTAAATGACAGAGGTTGAATTTCGTCTGCAGATTTTCTTGAAAAAAATCACTGCTGTCCATTTCACCTGGACTATGATTTATCAGGAAAGCAAAAGTAATAACTAATATTGATTGAGCACTTACTATTGGCTAGGCACTTGTCTAAATTCTGAACTTGAATTTCTTATTTAATCCTTACAGCATCCCCTTAACAGTGGTTACATGTTGCTCTCACAAACATATAAATTTTATCCTGTTTATACTATTATTATCTCCAATTAACGTAATAACAATGGCCATCTTTTAAGCTTGATGAAGAAACTGATGTGCAGAGAGTTTCAGTAACTTACCCAAGGTCACACAGCTAATGAATGACGGAGTCGGGATTTGAACCCAGGCAATCTGCTTTTGAAACTGCCACTTTTACCCACCACACTGTCCTTCCTCAAATCTGTATTGTATTGCTTTGGGGTGTAAAGCAGAATGGAGACACTTTCAGGAATTGTTTAAATATGTGTCTTGGTTTTTATTACCACACTGCTAGATGTCTGTTGGATTTTCCTCAGAGCTGCCTTATGCACTTGGGATTTCAGACACTGCAATAAAACCTTGCCAGTTTCCCAGGAATGCATTATAGGAGAGCCAGCCTACTTAAGGGAGAAGTCTGGATTAAAGAATGACTCCATAAATTCCATTTCATTATTAATGATTGTACGGCTTCACATGTTATAACACATTTCCCTCTGTGTTCAGATCTGTGATCCACTTTAATACTCAAGGGTGGTAGAGGTAAAGGAGCTAAGATTATCTTCAGTTCTCAGATGAAAAAATTGAGGTTGAGAGTTCAAGTGGCTTGGCAAAGTCACACATGTGTTATTACACATAAAGCTATACGAGAATGGAGTGAAGGGGTGACCAAACATTTCCAGGCAGGAGGTGATCCACAGGACCTATTTAATGTATTAATTGAGTTGTTTCTCATTTACAGCATCCATTGACTTAAAATTCATGGTCTAAAATCTTTGAAAGAGGTTTGTTCTTAAACACCTGTTTACATGTTGTTTACAGTCTTCATTTTTCTGAACAAGTCTTATCTGTAGAGATTCTGTAGCTGGATGGAATTAACATGGATTCTGATTTTGAAGAGACGGAAATAATGATGGGGATTTGGGTTAACTCTTGTTTATTAATTAGAAAGCTAAGTTTGGTCCCATCTTTTTGCTGCCCGTCATCTCTTAAAGCCATGGTTAGAGTCACACTTCACTAGAAATACGACTGCAAATCTGTTTCCTCTTTGCAGCCTGTGCAAGGCTTTGATTATGCCAAGCAACACCTGGGCCAGCAAGGGGCAGATGAGGAGGTCATCCCTGTGACTCAGGAGACGGTGGTTCTCCCACTGCCCATTAGAGACGCTCCTCAGGAAAGAGACGTCGCTCAGGATGGAAGCACCATCAAGACCGCCAAATCCACTGAAACCAGGAAGAGGTAGGCACGGGGCCGACTTCTGCCTCTCTGTGTCAGCAAGAGAATAATTGATGATGAGAAAAGCTGATGCCCTCAAGTTAATTCCACGGTTCTCTTTAAAAATTCCCCTTCATGCTCATTTTGAATATTTGAAAAGAGACTAAAGGAGATGAGATGATGAGAATCACAATACCCGCCTAGCCTGGGCTACCCTTTGTAAAGTTTTGTGTCTCTGATAACCACAACAGCAGAGATTTAGTTCTTATATTTACTATAGCAAATTTAGCACTGATGTCACACTTATATTTTAAACTTATATTAAAAGCAGTGCCTTTCAGTATAGTTGTATTTTATCTGGCAATTTCTCAATAGCAGTTTCTGATTTCAGTCAAAACCATATATTTAGTTTATACTATAAGCAGAGCACTTTGAAGACATCCCTTTAGGACTACAAAAATGTGTAAGATTGATTTGTGACCCCAGGAGTCTCATGATGGAGGAGGCAGAGAGATAAATAACTGGAATACCGAGGATGAGGTGTCGGTGCCTGCACTGGAGACTGCAGGGCTGTAGTAAAGACAGGAGGAAGAACTTAATTCTAAACAGGGAAAGCCTCATGGAGAAGGTTATCCTTTAGCTGAGCCTTGAAAAGTGAGTGGGATCTGAATAGGTGGGAAGATATAAGGGCATCCAGTCTAAAAAGAGTGGGGAGAGAAGAGGGACAGGTATGTTCTCTAAATGGTGAGTGTCACCAGAGTTTAGAGTTCATAGTGGCTGGGTGTAGTGAAGAATGAAACCAGAAGATAAATTAAAATTTTGGAAAGTCTTGACTGCCTGGCTAAGGCATCTGACCTTTATTATCTAGGCAATGGGGAGCCACTGAAAGGTCTTTTGGAAGATAATGATGTTAGCCTATATGTTAGAAGGATACTTTGATGGCAGTGTGGATGAGAGATGGGAGAGGTTAGTTTAGAGGCCAAGAGACTCATTGTAAGGACTTTGCAATAGCCTTATAAAGAGGTAATGAACCCTATGGCAAGCCCCATTGGCTGGCTAAACCAACATGCGTTGCCAACTCCCTTTTTCCTTGTTGCCTGAGACCACTATGGAGACTGAAAAAACTACATCATCCATGTCTCCTTCCTTTCTCCACTCCTTTTATCTAACATGTGTATTGATCATTTGCTGTTTATCAGGCACTGGGGATATTGCTGTGAACAAGACAAAGTTACTGTTCTCGGGCCGCTTACAATCTGGTGAGGAGAGATAGATAATAAACAAATAGAGAAACAGGTAAATCTGTTTCTGGATCAGGTGGTGATGAGTACAGAGAAGAAAACCAAAGCACAGTTAAGGGATAGAGAAATGGAGAAGGAGACATAGTGCTATTTTAGCTAGGAAGCTAGGGAAGACTTTTTTGATAAAGTGACATTTGAGAAAGACCTGATTGAAATGAGGTATAAACCATGAGGTTATCTGCAGGAGGAATGTACCAAGCAGATGGAACAGTTTGTGTATCGCCCAGAGGAGGGAACTTCTTGACATGCTTAAAGAAAAGCAGGATCAAGGGGGCTGGCATGAACTCGGGAGGAAGTGGTGGCAGATGAGTCTGGCAAGTTGCTGGAGGTTGATTATGTCAGGCTTTACAGACCAAAATCAGGACTTGGGATTTTATTGTGAATAAAGATCAGATGTCATTGGGGGGTTTTGAGAAAAGCAATGACATGATGTGACTTGCAGTTTTATAGGCTCACTTTGGGCTGGGTGCATGGCTCACACCTATAACCCCAGCACTTTGAGAGGCCGAGGCAGGAGGATCACTTGAAGCCAGGAGCTTGAGACCAGCGTGGGCAACCAAGCAAGACCTCGTCTCTACAAAATAAAATTATATAAAAAATATTAGCCATGTGCAGTGGTGCATACCTGTAGTCCCAGCTACTGGGGAGGCTGAGGTGAGAGGATGGCTTGAGCGCAGGAATTCAAGGCTGCAGGGAGCTGTGATTGTGCCACTGCACTCCAGCCTGGATGACAGCGTGAGGGCTTGTCTCAAAATAAAATAAAATAAATACAACAGACTCACTTTGGCTGCTGTGTGGCAAACAGACTGTAGGGATGCAGAGTAGATGCAGGGAGACCCTTTACAAGGCTACTGCCATGACCTAGGTGAGAGACGATGGTGTCATAGGATGGTGTGGGAAGTGGTTGGAGTTTAGAGATATTTTGAAGGAACAGCTGAAAAGATTTGCTGATAGATTCTTGTGGAGTGACAGAAGTGGAAAGGAGTGAATTTGCCATTTATTGTGTTGGGGGATACTGGAGGAGAAGTAGTTTGTAGGGGATAGTCAAGAGTTTGAGTGTGGACATGTTACATTTGAGATGCCTGTTAGGTATATGAGTGGAGATGTTGAGAACTCAGTTAACCTTGAGTCTGGAGTTTAGAGAAGTGGTCCAGGGTAGAAATATAAATGTAGGAGTGGTCAGTGTGTAATTACTCTGTGAGACTGGGAAGGATCACCTAGGAGAGTACAGATAAAAGAAAACATCCAAGAACTGAACCCTGGAACATTGTCATGATTAGAGGTCCAGAATATGGGGAAGGATCAACAAAGAAAAAGGAATAGTGTCAGGAAGAAAGGCATGAGAAGAACAAAGAGAGAGTAAGATCCAAGAAGCCAAGAGAAGGAAGTAATTTGAGAAGGAAGGAGGGATCATCTGTATCAATTACCCACATTTTGTACTGGAATCAAGCAACAAGACTGCATATTTTCTTCCAAGAACTCTTGGTACCTCAGAAAGAGGTACAGAGGAACAGAGGGTTGGATTTCAGCTTGTGTAGGAAAGAAGGTTGGGGCATGTGGATTAGTTATCTATTGCTCCATAACAAACCACTCCAAAGCTTAATAACTTAAAACAACAACCATTTTTTTTAGCTCATTATTTTGGTGGGTCAGCGCATTGGGCTGAGCTCAGCTGGATGGTTCTTCTGGTCTCAGCTAGGCTTGGCTGACCTTAGCTGGGCCTGCTTATGCATCTCCAGTCAGGTGACAGATCAGCTCGGCTGACTTGTTGATACTAATCTTATCAGGAATACCCCAGGTAGCAAGGGCCTTTGTTCATATGGTTTCTCATCCTCTAGCAGGCTAGTCCTGGCTTTTTCACAATGTGGTTGCAGGGCAGCAAGAAAAACAAAAAACACCCAAAGCATAAGCATTTCTCAACTCTTTGCTTGTGTCGTGGTTGTTACTGTCCTCTTGGGTAAAGCAAGTCTCATGGTCGAGTCCAGACTCAGCATAAGAGAAGACTACCCAAAGCTTGTTGACAGAGATGTACAAACAAATTAGGACCAAGAGATGTACAAACAAATTAGGACCATTACTGCAATCATGCACCCAACATGAGAGAGCATAAGCAGAGCAGAGCTGAAATGTCAGAGAAGCAATAGATGATTTACCTGAATTGACTTGCAAGTACTATTACCTACAGCTATTATTTTCATCATGATCTTTGCCAAATACAACAAAGGCTTGTTAATAACTTATTTATCACCTATTTAGAGGACACTGAAAATAAATAGTGTTACTAAAATTAGGATATGAACATAGTACTTTCAGGAAGAATAAAAATTATTTTTCACCCATTCTAGTTGAATAATTTAAATTGTGTAAAGTTTTCTTTAAATTTTTTTAGAATAAGCACTTAGTGGATTAGCAAGGAATCTACTCTTGCTAATCAATTACCCTCAAATTTTTAATAGGAAATATTAACTGATGAAACAAATACAGAGGAAGAAGATATCTATATTCCTGAAGGATTTCTATATTTGCTCATAATTTTTTCTTTTTCGAGACAGAGTCTCATTCTGTTGCCCAGGCTGGAGTGTAGTGGCAAGATCTCAGCTCACTGCAACCTCTGCCTCCCGGGTTCAAGCAATTCCCCTGCCTCAGCCTCCCGAGTAGCTGGGATTACAGGCATGTGCCACCATGCCTGGCTAATTTTTGTATTTTTTTTTGTAGAGATGGAGTTTCACCATGTTGGCCAGGCTGGTCTCGAACTCCTGACCTCAAGTGATCTGCCCACCTTGGCCTCCCAAAGTGCTGGCATTACAGGCTTGAGCCACCATGCCCGGCCACTTTCATAATTTTAGCATAAAAATATGATTTTACTAAGGGCTGGTTAGATCATTGCCAAAGCTGTAAGAGAAACCTCTCTGTTGAAGTCCAGCTGACCACGGGAGTCTCTGATCATTTGAAAAGATTTTCAAAACATCAAAGTCAAGAGAAAACCCGTTAATGAATCTTATGTTTCTGGCTTCCCCATCTTGCCACATCATTTTTCTCATTCCTGCTAGATAAAGACTGCATGCCCTCTCAGAATGGGTCTGTTAGATGATCCAAGAAGTTTCTCAAGTGAAAACCAGGAGAAACCGGTGGTTTGATGGTTATTAAGATACCTCAATTTTTATGAATTATTTTAGCACTGAACTCTGAGGGTTCAGTCACTTCCAGACAGCCAGATGGGTGTTCTGGGTCCTTTTCCTCCAGTGTAGGGTCTTGGTGAGGCTATTTTGTTGATGTATGACTGAGATTGTTGGGCCAGGATGGAGAATCAACCATTTACAGCTGTTTGCAAAGGGCACTTCAGTGTAGTGATTGGCCGTGATTCATGCCATGTTCGGCAGTTGATTAATCCTCAACCCGAGAATGTTCTTCCCAGCTCCATGTCCTCAGAATGGGGACTGTTGTATTCAGTAGCCTCAAACTGCAGCCTCGCAGGTGACACTTTCTTGCTTTCAAAAACACTTTTGTCACTGTCATGTGAGTAGACACGCATGCACAAACACACAGGCACAAATCTCACTCTATTTTTGAACAGAAGTTTTGACTTGATGACTCCATGTAAACGTGTCTATAAACAGAAGCAAAGAGTAAAGCAGAGTTGGGTTTTGCTACAGAAATTTGCTCATTAACACCTTTCCTTGGAGTGAGAGGAGCAGCCAGAAAATTGTTTCAGGATCAAATGAGGGAAATGGTGTGAAAATGCTACAAAAACCATTCGGGCCAGGCTCGGTGGCTCATGCTTGTAATCCCAGCATTTTGGGAGGCTGATTCAGATGCATCACTTGGGGTCAGGAGTTTGAGACCAGCCTGGGCAACATGATGAAACCCCAGCTCTACTAAAAATACTAAAAAATTAGCCTGGCATGGCGGCGGGCGCCTGTAATCCCAGCTACTCTGATGGCTGAGGCAGGAGAATCGCTCGAACTCGGGAAACAGAGGTTGCAGTGAGCCGAGATTGCACCACTGCACTCCAGGCTGGGTGACAGATCAAGACTCTCAAAAAATCAATCAATCAATCATTCAGTATTTTGTGAATGTGAAATAGGTTATAAAAAGCCTTTTCCTTCCCTATTTTTTTTTTCTGGACACAAATTAAAGCCTTTTGTCCCAATGCCACCAGTTGGGAGAGTAGGTGCCATTCACCAGAAGAGTCCAGAAACAATCTAGGGGTGTGTGTCTTTTATGTTTGGGTGTTGCACAGCCAGCACTCAGCAATCAAATAGCTGTTGGGTAAATAAAATAACATATATTCAACAAGTTAGTACCGATCCTTGTTTTCACAGACTACATTCTTTGTATTACTCATTTTATATGATGTTAAAAGGTATTAAGGTGAGAAAGATTGTGACCGAATAAATTTGGAAATGTTGGGTTAAACGAGACCAGATGAATCTCTCTGTGACAGAACTGATCAGAGCCTTTGATATGCTAAGGTGCATTAGGAATCTCCAAAGAAGGAATATAGTGAGCATTTCCCACATTTAGGGAACTTTGGCGAGGAATGTCCCACTTGGCTTTAGTGTGCCACGGAATGTTCTTGGCAGATATTACCTTATCCCGTAGAGATCCTAACTTTGATTGTTCATGGCTTTTAGGGTATTACAGCGTACAGACTGAGAACTGGAAATTCCCAGGGGAGGCAGAGGGGAGAAGGGAGGAGGAGGGAGAAGGGAGGAGGAGGCAGAGGAGCATCCGGAAGGATACACAGCTTCCAGTTGAGAAGCTGCTCGCCTACTGATCAAGTGCATTTATTCCAGACAATTCTCCATTGTCAGGGATAGATGTCATTATTTTCTAAATCTGGTCGATTGACAACAGAAGAACAGAGGCCACTAGATACCTGCCTCTTGCTTGTCTCCCACAGTGGGGAGGCAGGCAGTCTTTATGCTCAGCCGGACCCACGGGCTGGCATGTTCTGAGGCCAGAGGCAGCATGAGGCTCAGTGGGGGCTCTCCGGATCCCATTCCCCGACAGAGTTCCAGAAGATGAGAGTCCCGCCCTGAGGAAGGAAAGAAGGCTCTGTGACTTGCCCTCTGTGAAGGGCTGCCTTATCTTTGGTCATTGTATGGGACAGCAAAGGGAAGGTGTTCTGGGATGTGGGAGGAGGGGGAGCCTGGCTTCCAGGGCTGATTCGCCACTTTCCTACTCTGTCCTGGACAACACACTTCACTTCCATGAGCTTCATGTTCCTCACTTGCTAAACAAGGGTGGCAGTCACCAAATCAGTGGCTCATTATAATGATCCATTAGCAGTTTTAAAAGCACGCAGTAAAGTCCTTGGTACACAGTAGGTGACCCTGGTGGGGAGCTCTTGGGGGGCATGGGGTGCTATCTTAGATTCTCCACATATCTGTATGTCTGGCACAGAGTGGATGAATGAAACGTATTTCCTGAATGAACAAATAGCTCAAAATCAAAATGTAAGTGGGTAGCAGTTGCCACAGTTAGAGAGAGAATGTTTGTGTGTGTGTGTGTGTGCATGTGTCTGACAGAGTGAAGCCCCTAGTGATGGGGTATTATGCAAAGAATAAGGCATAGTTGAGTTTTTGCTACAGAAATTTGCTTATTGATGCCTTTCCTTGGAGTGAGAAAAGCAGCCCGAAAACTGAAAATTGGAAACGGAATGTTTTGTAGTCAAAGTCTATGTGGTAAAGACAATAGCCAAAGAGAACCACGTGTGATACATGTCCCTGGAAATTCCCATGTGATTTAAACACTCTGCAACACTGTCCAGAGCGCTGGGTATTAAAAACAGCCTATGCTGCATGGATGCCACCCTTGCCACCATTCCCATAGTCACGGCAGGGTGGTGGTTAATGAAACAGAGATGGGCACCCAGGGCTGCAGTCACTGAACTCTACAGGCTGAGCACTGCAAAACGGACTTCGGAGCAGCCAGCTGCTTAACCCACGCTGTAGTATGGGTGGTTTTGTTTTTTTCTTTTTCTGTATCGTTTCCTCTTTGTCCATTAAACTGGAAAGAAAGGCTACAGACATTAAACTGTGCAAATAAAATAACCTTGAGAGGCGGCTGCTCTAGTTGAAACTTACCGTCTCCCCTGTTGCTATGGTTACCTCCAGCAGGTCGCCCAGTGAGAATGGCTCTGTCATCAGCAACGAATCAGGGAAGCCCAGCTCAGGGAGACGCTCACCCCAGAATGTAATGGCACAGCAGAAAGTGACAAAGGAGGAGGCAAGGAAGAGAAATGGTGAGAAGCCTTCCCGCCAAGAACCACCCCCAGCCACTCCCACGCGTGCCCGCACACACATGCATGCACACGTGTGCGCAAACTCACACAGCCACTGGGCTCTGACCCTCAGTTATTCTATCTGTTCTGCCCGACATGGGCCAGGAGTCTGTATGTACCCCTTGGGTTCTCACCTTACCCCTTGTCTGAATTGTCCTGTCTCACTTCCTCCGCCCCTGTTCTTATGAAATTGTGCAGTTTCTTAGGAAAAACCTTTTGCGGAATGAACTGATGTTTGCTTAGAGGTTTTTCTAATTCTCTAGTTAGAAATCCTGTAAAATTTCTAATTTCTAATCACATGAATTGACGCAATTTCTTGCATCAGTTCCACTAAGGCAGCAGATCTCTGAAATGACTGCTCATCTTGGAGATTCCTCTCATTTTCCTGCCCTGACTCCCCTGATAAGTTTCATGGGTTCAGTCTGTGCCACTGAGTCCAGATATTGTAACTCCACTTCTCCCAGGAAAAAACTAACCCCAAACAATAAAGGAACAGATCTGTCATCAAAAAAAAAAAAAAAAAAAAGAAAAGAAAAAGTTTTATGCTTCTGTCTTAATGCTCCAGAGAAGCTGATCTACTTAGTTTCTCACACAGATCTCTCCTTTCCTGTAAGGATTGGCGTTGGGGTTTATTTGTCAGTCGTCTGAGCACCGTCGTTGTGGAGTGGCGTTGTCTCTAGATGGCCTCTGTCAACATCATTGTGCAGCTCCCTCTCCTGTTCCCACCTTGCTTCTGACTCATCTCCATGTGGCCCTTCTGTGTGTGATGCTGGGTTACTGGGGCCAGAATTCAAGTACCCAGCACTACTGATTTCATATCAGGGAAGAGTCCTTTTGGATTTTAATGGGTTGTAGGTGGAGCCCTACAGAAATGCCAGGTGAAAAGCTAAACCCTCTAGCACCCTGCTTAGCTGCACTTCCCTTTCAAAGGAGTTTGTGTAGTGCAAGGACTCTCTCTTGAAGCTAGTGTTGGAATATTTTTTTGTTTTCAAATATCACTGTTATTTTTTTTTCCCAACTGAAAAAGTTAAGAGCAGAGAAAAAAAAAGAAATAACGACACATGGATTTGTATTCTGTAGGGAAAATGTGCTCCCTGTTCCCATTTTCAGCTATTATATAAAGCACTTGTTTAAACTGTCATACTTATTTGGTTGTTGAAATTTTGTCTTTCCCTGAATTCTGCATGCCTGTAACACAGAGGCTGTGCTTTCTACATCAGAATTGGGGTGTGACCTGTGGGATTTTCCTGAAATATCTGCCCCTGAAATACCTGGGACCACTAGAAATCCTGCCATCAGCTCTATCAAGTGAGCACACAGAGTCAGAGGTGCTCTAGATCTTGGGAAGGAGACTTGAATTCAGCAACTTTCTTCTCTTTCTTCCTAGGATGAGGTGCTAAGAGAGATGGGTAGAGAGAGTGAGGTGACAGCAGAGACAATGGACAGTGAAGCCATATGGGGAAGGTTGTTTTAACTAAATACTGTGACGGCCATCACCACCTATCCAAGATGGTGCTGCCCGCCCTCCCACCTCCACCTACTCCCTCCCCTCCCCCTCCTTCCTTCCTTCCTTTATATACTTCCTGGAAATTTACAAGGTCAAATCAAAGACTACTCACTCCTCCAGATGCCCCACTCACCCACCCCAGTCCTCAGAGGACCCTGAATAACTCAATGTATGTCTTTCTCTGACCTTTTTACTATGCATATGGCAATACACATGTATCTTTGTTTTTTGTTGTATTGATTTATTTTGTTTTATTAAATGGAATCAATGTGCATATTGTTCTGTGCCCTTTCTCTTGCTTTAAACTGTGCCATACAAGGCTCCTTTCTTTATGAATACACATTTGCAAAGTGATGTCTTTTCCACTTCCCTGCAAATAATCCATAGAAGATGAGAGAATGGGGCTGGTTCCTGACCCCATCACTCCCCACTTAGCTGGTGAAATTCTGGCCTGCTCTAGATGTTCCTGCTGACCTTGCCCATTTCTGCTTGTCTGCCTTCTCCTCCTGCCTCTTTATTCTATTTAGGTCACTTTGACTATTTAAATATAAGGCTTAGAAATAAAACAGGTGGGTGCAGGAATAAAATGCAATTACTATGCCAGGTTGAGGTTTTTGCTTATTTGCACTATTAAAAAGCCATCCTTCCAGGGTTAGAGTGCTTGCTTGGTTGCACTTTATTTTTGCCAAAAGTAAGCCCAGTGAATTTGGGGGGCTGGTTGCTTCTGTTTCACTACAGATTTCTATTCCATAAGGTTTTAGGTTTGAAATTTTCCAGTAGAAACAATAGAACCAACTTGTCTTATGTAAAACTCAACAGACATCAGAATTTTAGGATAGACCTTTGTGAAAACCTACACTTGTTCTTTTTATCAGAGAGTTCCATTTTATCATAATCCTAGGTTAGAGTTTACCAATAAAATCAATAGTGTATTTTATTGCATTGGAAGATGAACCAAAGGAAGGAAGGAAGAAAATGACATTGAATGGAATTGTGGAGAAAACAAAAAAGTATATTTTCATCACCTTGCCAGCTTGCAAAAAGTATTGAGGACTTTTTGTGTGCACATGGCCTCTGAGAATCAATTATTCTGTTGACATGGAATATTCAAATACTGTTGTCTTATAGCTTAGTATCTATTTCTCATAGAGGCTTAAGTTACTAAGGTTAATAAATGTTAAATGTAGCAGGCTGTTATTCTAAAACTGTTCTTGTTTTCCATCAGGTTTGTTACATCTGTAGCTTCCAGTCTTTTTCTTTTATGTAAAAAAGAACTTTAAAAGGAAAAGACACTATTCTGCTAGCCAGATGGCTGGCATAGGTCCTTATAGCTCAATGACCACATCAGTTACCATCGCTGCAATTTTAGAGTCTGTTTCATGATGATGCTTACATGTAAGTGGGAAAGTCAGACATGAGAGCTAGGATTTTGAAAGCAAAAAAAGTTTGGTGCTTTCTCAACCAAATAGACATTTGAATTTCTGAGCCAATTTCTAAACATGGAAAATATGTTTAATAGGAAAGAGTTAAAAGTAAGTTCAAGATTTTTGAAAATAATACATATCTTTGCATCTTAAGTCATTTGGAAGCAAACAGCCACCTGCCTGAACCCTTTAAAGTATGCTCCCTTCCTTTATGTCACTGAGAGAATTCACTGGTAGGGCTCAGAATCTATTAATAATCAAACTTCACCTGTCTAAGGTATGGGGCAGGTGAGGCAGGCAAAGAATTAGAGAGTTTAGAGAATGAATTACTAATTTCTTAGGAGCTCTTTATGGGGCATCTGGAATGAAAACATCAATGAAGATTTGTCAGAGATACTAGCTCAAAAACACAGTTTCAGTTATTCTTTCTTTGCCTTCCCAATGAAGTGAAGACTTGCTTTTTATCTAATAAATAATACTAGAGAATAATGATGCTATTGTAGATTGTCTGAGCTTTAATGAAATTTTCAGAAAAAGCGTTTGTTGGATAAGAACACTTTCTGCCTCAAGTGGGAGAGGGAGGCACTCGCCATGCCAGTTCAGACATGAAGAAATGAAATCTCTGTCCAACCTGATTTACTGAAATTAAAAACAACAGTAAAAACAAGGCACTACCAGGTACGAGATAACTATTCAGTGGCTGTGATGTGATGCTATGCTAAGACACTTGCAGTTTCACTGTGGCCCCTTCCTTAAGCATTCTCCCATGCTTTTTCTTTAGGGACTAATCATGCATTAAAAATCCCCATGAACCTGCTGTGTTCATACCACGTTTTGATGCATTAATATTTAATGTAATGTCTTTTAATGTATTTGCCTATAAAGTCTTTTTTAGGGGAAGGATAACTAATTATTTTTCTCTTCAAAAGCCTAGAGGAATTGTACAAATCTGAATAAAAGTTTTTTTTGAAAGAGTGAAAAATAACTATAGCTTATACAATTCCCAAGGTGTCATTTTCCTGTCCCATTAGTGCTATGCTACCCACCTTACCCCGTTCAGTTTGGGGAGTGAGGGTGTCACCACCCAGAAGCGATAAAAATGCTAAGTGCCATCTCTTTACGCTCTGATGGGTTGAGTGATAGCATGACTTTAACTTCTACATGGTTACCTGTTCTGCAGGTACTAACAGCATCTCCTTTTCCAAGTCAGGGAAATTGAGTCATTCATTTCTTCACTCACAACAAATCCTTATTGAAGGCCAACTACATGTGAGACACTGTTAAAAGCAATAGGCATTAGTCTTTAAAAAGATGGGCAAGAATGGAGCTTCTACTCTAGGGAAAGGGGTGAGTACTGATTTACACTGTAAATCAGTACAACATATCAGTAGTGGTAACCATTGTGAAGAAAATAGAACAGGGTAATGAAGGGGATTAGATTGTTGGTTAAGGAAAGTCATTTTTAAGCTGCAACTTGAAAAGCAAGAGAGAACTGGGCGTATAGAGATCTGGGAAAAGGGCATTCTGAGCAGAGGGAATAGCTAGTGCAAAATTCCTGAGATGGGAATGAGCCTGATGTGTTCAAGAAGGCCACTGTGGGCTGGGCACGATGGCTCACGCCTGTAATCCCAGCACTTTGGGAGGCCAAGGTGGGTGGATCACCTGAGGTCAGGAGTTCGAGACCAGCCTGGCCAACATGGTGAAACCTGTCTCTACTAAAAATACAAAAATTAGCTAGGTGTGATGGTGGGGCCTGTAATCCCAGCTACTCAGGAGGCTGAGGCAGGAGAATCCCTTGAACCCAGGAGGCGGAGGTTGCAGTGAGCCGAAATCATGCCATTGCACTCCAGCCTGGGCAACAAGAGCAAGACTCCATCAGAAAAAAAAAAAAGAAAGAAAAAAGAAGGCCACTGTGGCTGGAGCAGAGCAGATGAGGGGAGAGGGACTAAATGAGTTCAGCAAGGGGGCCAGCATTAGACTGACAGGACCTTAGCGGGAAGACCTTGGTTTTATTCTGACAGAGATGAATGAAGCCTTCAGAGGGTTCTGGTCAGGGGAAGAATGCCATCTAGTTACCTTCTGGAAAGTTTATCCATCCTGGTTACTGGTGGAATATGTATTTTAGGGATAGAGGGAGAAGAGGGAAAGCTCAGAGGTGGAAGGTTGTTTAGAAGGTCTGTAAGTTATCTATTGCCATGTAACAAATTACCCCAGCACCTAGCAACCTGAAATGTATTATCTACATTTATTATCTCATATAATATCTGTGGGTAAGGAATTTAGGACTGGTTTAGCTGGGTCATTCTGGCTCACGGTCTCATGAGATCATAGTCAAGATGTTGGCCTGAGCTGTCATCTAGAGTCTTAACTGGCAAAAACCAATAGATGTTGGCATGGATGTGGTGAAAAGGGAACGCTTATACACTGCTGGTGAGAATGTAAATTAGTACAACCGCTATGGAAAACAGTACAGAGATTCCTTAAAGAAGTAAAAGTAGATCTACTATTTGATCCAGCAATCAATCCCACTCCTGGGTATCTACCCAAATGAAAAGAAGTATTATATGAAAAAAGACACTTGCACATGCATGTTTATAGCAGCACAATTCACAATTGCAAAGATATGGAACCAACCTAAGTGCCCATCGGCCAATAAAGAAAATGTAGTATACATACACCATGGAATACTCTACTCAGCCATAAGAAGGAATGAAATAATGTATTTTGCAGCAACTTGAATGGAGCTGGAGGCCATTATTCTAAGTGAAGTAACTCAGGAATGAAAAACCAAATACTATATATTCTCACTCATAAGTGGGAGCTAAGCTATGAAGACACAAAGACACACAGAGTGATATAATGGACTTTGGGGACAGAGGAGAGGGTGAGAGGGGAGTGAGGGATAAAAGACTACATATTGGGTACAGTGTACACTACTTACGTGACGGGTGCACTAAAATCTCAGAATTTACCACCGTAGAATTCATCTGTGTAACCAAAAATCACTTGTACCCCAAAAGCTATTGAAGTTTAAAAAAGAGAAAAATGAAAATAAAAAATAAAGTCTTGACTGGGGCTTGCAGGTTGGTCACTCATGGCTCTTGACAGGGGGCTTCAGATCCTTGCCACATGGACCTTTCCATAGGACTGCTTCAAGGTCCTCAGAATGTGGCATCTGGCTTTCTTTAGAGTAAGTGATCGGAGAGAGAGCAAGGTGGAAGCCATGATTTTTTTTTTTTCTTTTTTTTTTACAACTAAGCCTTGGAAGTAACACATTGTCATTTCTGTAGTTTCCTATTGGTTACACAGGTCAGTCCCATTCATCCTGGGTATGAATATCAGGAGGTGAGAATTCTTAGGAGCCACCTTATTGGCTGGCTTTCATAGATGGCTTGTATAGCAAGTGTCCAGGTGGCAGATAATGGTGGCCAGGCCAGAGCTGCCCAGCAAAACTACATCTAAAAATATAGATGCATCTGGTAACACATTCAAATAGAGATTTTCCTCTGTCATTGGCTGCTTGGTGGCCTGCTATTTGCAAATCAGCCCACAGAACTTAAAAAAAAGTCCAATTATAACCCATTGTTAGACTCTGAAGTGTTTTAGCCACTTTGTAAAAATAACAATTTACTTGGCTTAATTTGACAAATCTTCTGTGATTATGATAAGTGACAGAATGATACAAACTATGTGTTTCTCAATAATTTAAATAACATCCCAATCTCTCAAGCAGACAGGAGGAAAGATGAATACACTGCTCTTACATTCATATTTTATATAACACCTCTTTTGCTCCTAAATTGTCTACTGGTTTAGTTGTTTGAATAGGCTTAATGTATCTCTTGCCTAGCCATGCTCAATAAGCTGTCATTCTTATAGTTACTTAATGGGAATATGCTTTAAGAACAAGTAAATCAGCAAGATACCAGGGGCCCTGGAACTTCTCTGTCAGCTTAGTTATGGAAGCTCAAGGCAGACTGGTGTCTTTTAGCAACTGCAGCAGAATTATCTGTCAGAAGGGAGGATTAATTTAACAGAGCGTAGGTAGAAATCCTTCTACTTAATTAGGGGAGTTGTCTTTAGCTTCAAATTAGTTTATCTGGTGGAATTTTCATAGCTTTTATTTTAGACAAATAAAAGAAACCAAAACCCAAATCACTGGGGAAGCAACCTTCAGAAGAGGAAAAAAAAAGTGTCAGCCACTATAACTGTGGCTTGTTGACCAAGAAAGACATGTTACTTTAACATGTTGTAAAGATTGGTAGCATTGGTGGCTGAGCCTGAACTGAATGCTGTTAGTCTGAGGATTGTCAGATTTTAAGGATAGTTACAAGGTTTGGCCAAACTCACTTTTCTCACTTCCAACTCAAACATAGAGAAAGAAGTTACTTTTTAATTTTTTTCAACTGTGTTATGTCATAGTTTTGAAAGAATGGTTCTTACTGTTTAAATTCAAACCTCTACAGTTCTTTCCTACCCATCGATAAGGCAATGGAGGGATAAATCATACAGATCTTAAATTTAAAGGAAAACCACTAGCAGTAGCGAGCCCTTGGCACAGAAGCAGATGCTGTCGCTTCTGAGGTTGTTTTGAGTAAAGTAATGTCCTTAGGCTGTGAGTCTCACATAAATTCTCCTAGGATCACACAGCTCCCCAACATCATAAAATCGATGTGTTTATATTGTGCTTCAGTGCCAGCGAGTGATGAAGAGGAGGGAGCAGTTCTATTTGACAACTCCAGCAAGGTGGCCGCTGAACCCTTTGACACATCTTCTGGGTCTGTGCAGCTCATTGCCATAAAACCCACAGCCCTCCCCATGGTGCCCCCCACCTCGGACAGGAGCCAGGAGTCATCGGCAGTCCTCAACGGCGAGGTAAGTGCCTGGAGACCCAGGGCAGGAGATGGTCCGGCCAGACTTGGGAAATTCGGACTAAGGAACAACACCTGTGAATACTGGGTGCAGATTGCACCTAGGGCCATATAGGTCATTTTTACCTCTGCATGTACCAGGCCTCTGCAGAATGAATGAGGACACAAGTCACCCAAAATGAGTTTGTTGGGTGATGTTTTCAGAGCACTTCCTATGTTCATTAAAAGCCCAGAGGGAACTTTTAAAATAATGTGATTATGAATAGAAGCATTAGGCATTCTGCTCCCCGACCCCCTCACACACACAGCCTTTTGCCTTTCTTGGTGACACTCCTAAACTGTCCATTGTGGGATGTCACTTGTAGTGGGGATGGAAGGGGCTTGAATTGAGAGGGAACCAGGGAAGACAACATCATATGGACAGGGATGTGGGCCACTCTGGGGACTTTGAAATGACATTTACTCCTTTGACCAAACTTGAAACAACTCATTGGCTGCTTCCAGAAAGCTATCAATGGATATCATGATGTCAATAAACTTTCCTAAGGGTCTGAAAAAAAAATTGTAACATTCACCATAGAGTGATGATTTCATCAAAGAAAATTAGATAGATAGATAGATGCCAGAAGTTAGGTAAAAATTATCTGTGTTTCCTTCATCTTCGGCAGCAGAATGGCCAGTGGATTGCAAATGTTTATGAACTTTAAGAAGATGCATTTGGACCCTACATGTGAACATTTACATTACATGTGTGCCCAAGCATGTGCACACACATGCTCTTAATTTTTCTCTGTTCTTCAGCTGTCAGGTTGGTTGTTAATTTCATTTGTTTATACCCAGCTATTTTTACCTGCAACGGGTGGGAGATTTCCAAAGTTTTAAAGTCTTTTTCCCACCACACCTCAAGGAACATGCTATGGCCCTATAAAACCAGGTATTGTAAATATGCAGCATCTGGGCCACTTATAAAAGCATTTTACAAACCCAACTCAGGAAGCAACTCTTGTTTTCTGGGCAGAAAGACTGAGATGGTTTAAAGATGTGATGGGTAAACCTTCATCAATTTAAAAAAAATAACTGGTTGTGGACGTACAGAGTGCATCTCTTTCAACCTCTTCATTTTTTAAACCAAGAAGCTGAAGCATGAGGGGTCCAGTGGCTTGTTCAAAGTCACACGGCAGGTTATGGTGACAGCCATGAGGTTGAGGTCCCCTGACTTCCTGTCCAGTGTTCCTTTCCTCTCTTTTACTTACTACAGCCTATCAGAGAATAATAGCATTGTGCTTAAAAGAGTATGGATTCTCAAGCCATGCCTCAGGGGTTTGAACCTCAGATCTTTTACTTACTGTGTGGCCTTGAGCACGTTAGTTCATTTCTCTGTGCCTCAGTATCTCCATTTATAAAATAGGGCTGCTGTGAAGATCAAATTGTTTAATATATGTAAAGTATTTAGAGTAGTGCCTGTCACACAATAAGCACTTTGATGATGATGATGATGATGATTATTATTATTACTATTGTTGTTATTACCACCCATTAGACAGCCAATGAAGAAAGATCATGTTCTTTATGCCCCTTGGCTCTACAATTTGAGAATCTGGATGTCTTCTCAAAACCAGTCACAGCCACTGAATTTTCTCTTGGGCACAATTCTGCCACCAGGCATGCAAACCCCATAATTAGAGGCCTCTGAGGTTGACACTAATGCATTGATAACTGCTGTTGATTTGGACACTCTGCTCAGTTATGGATACATGTGATGGCCAGTAGGCCTGGATCTTTTCATCCCAGCTTAATGATGTGAATGTCATAGAGACAGACTCCAAATCTGGGATAGATTCAATTTATCACCCCCTTTTCCTCCCAGGCCCATCACCTTGTCAAAGAAGGAGAGCAAATCAGCATCTTCCTTGTCCAGAAATGGATGCCATATTTTGGTAGTTAAAGGAATGGACCTTGCTGGCATTTGGATTGGAAGAGAGCCCTGAACTGTTCTCTATAATTTGCTGCCTGGTGGAGCCTGACACAGATTGTCTTGTAATTTTCTTCCTCCTTCTATTATGGGTGGCTGGTTTAAATGAAGAAAGCAAACCCAGAAGCCATACGTTTTTCTTTTATAAATTACACGACATTCTTTTACAGATTATTTTTAAGAAAGCATAATAAAAACAGAAAGTTTGGAAATGTTGGTGTGACATTCTCATCATTTGTTATTTATTTAGCACAGTCACCTGCTTATATCTCCAACAGTTTGCAAGGTACATTAGCCACGTTCCCTTCTGAAAGACCAGACTGCCTTTGCCCTATAGGGCAGGACCTGGTTGGTGTTAGTGGACATACAAGGCTTCAAAATTACCTATCTCTCAAGAAAGGCATGGATTTACAGAAACATGCTGTCAGATGCAGGTTGACAGTGTGGAAAGGCCTTGGGAGCGGCTGCTTCCCCTTCCACCCTGTCCGTCCCAACTCAGCCTCTTCAGGAACTTGCTGTCTTATCCAGCTGGACACCAGCTGAAGGGCAGCAAAGGCCACTGGGTTCCCCAGGACTGGAGCTAGACTCAGGGCAGTGAGAACTGTCAGAGGCACCCACACAGAGGAATCAAAAGGGTGTAGGCATAATTAAGGCTGAGCCACATTGCTAAGAGCATGGAGTCAGGCCTAGGCCTGAACAGAGACAGGACAGACTAGGGATAAGGAGGCCTTGGAGGAAGGTCTCAGGTGATTCAGGTGAGTGCCGGGCTCCACAGTATCTGTAGTCTACTGTTGTGGGCTTGTCTCAGAATGGGACGCAGGTGGGTCTGGCTAGCTCAGAGGCCCAGAGGTGATGCCTGTGATGGCTTTTTAGAAGTGATAACCTCCTGGTGAAGGTCTCCCACCTGCCGGCCACACTGGGTCAGGTGTGGGCCTGAGACCGTCTCTCTCCCCAGGTGAACAAAGCCCTGAAGCAGAAGTCAGACATCGAGCACTATCGGAACAAGCTGCGCCTCAAAGCCAAGAGGAAGGGATATTACGACTTCCCTGCAGTGGAGATGAGCAAGGGTCTGACCGAAAGAAAAAAGATTTATGAAAAAGCCCCGAAGGAAATGGAGCATGTTTTGGATCCAGATTCAGAACTCTGTGCTCCATTCACCGAGTCTAAAAACAGGTGCAGTCTCTAAGGGATTCTGTAAAGGGTGCTGTATCATTGGTGGGATAAGGGCAGGCCTTGGGCAGTATATCCTGGTCCCTTATCTGGTACTGTAGGATTGTGATCTTTGCAGTCCACTGATTTGTACCACGTTGGTCTGTGCAAGCAGGTGCTCTGTAATGAGTCTGAAAGAGAGTAACATTAAAGCCATTAAAAAGGAATACTTGGGCAAACAACCATAATTGTCCTTTAGCTTAATGGTATTTTCAAACCAGTTGCTTTTTCAGAGCTGAATGAAGATTATAATTATCACCTACCTAATGGTGCAACTTCCAGATCAAGGGACATTGTATTGTTCAATTGTTTTAGAGGCTCTTGCATAAGAAAAGCAAATTTCATGCTGCACCTTTTCATTCAGCCTCAGTAAGTACTTACTGCACAGGTGCTCAGTGCTCCATGCTGGTTTATCTCATTCATTCACAGACTTGTTCATTTATTCAACGTATATTTTCACCTGCTATGTATTAGGTACCATTCAAGATGCTGAATGCTGTCATGCTCATGTGGGCTTATTCATTCATTCAATTCAAATTCCTTCAACATTTAATTGTGGACAAGACAGTCCTATTGGTGCTCTTATGGAACTTAGGGTCTAATGGGAGAGAAAGAATCACCCGAAAAGTTTATTAATGACAAGTGTGATGGGTGTTTGAAGTATGAGGTGCTGTAACGATCTAAAAAGGAGTCCTGTCCCAGCGAGGAAGGGCTAAGCCAGATGGTTTAAATTGGCATCTGTCTTAGTTCTTTTTGTGCCACTATAACAGAATACCTGAGACTGGGTAATTTATAATGAGCAGAAACATATTTTCTCACAGTTCTGGAGGCTGGGAAGTCCAAGATCAAGGTGCCGGCATCTGGCACGGGCCTCCTTGCTGCATCATCCCATGGCAGAAGGCAGAGGGCAAAGAGAGAGCAAGAGCAGGCCAAATTCATCCTTTTATAACAGCACCAATTCCACCCATGAGGAGGAGCCCTCATGGCCCTGTCACCTCCCAAATGTCCCACCTCCTGACACCACCATGACAGCAACTAAATTTCAACATGAGGTTTGGAGGGGAAAAACATTCTACCACAGCTGCAGCCTCCAAAGCTTTGTTGCTGACTAAGCAGAGTGATTTCACATGCACGGTCAAAGGCAGAGGTTAGTGAACCCAAACATGTCCACCTTTCTTCCTTTCCTACCTACCCGAAGCGCTTTCATGATTTGAGGCCACCTCTTTCCGATACACAGTCTCCTTGGTATCCCCTCTGGCTTTGAGCATGCTGCCACCCCGACATGCCACAGAGCCATGACAGACACATTCTCCACAGACTGGGAGCCATAGGGCAGTTTCTGGCCTGAGTAGGTACTTACTAAAAGCAAAAATGACTCTGTGACAGGCTTGGATCAAAGCCACAGAATCAAGCTGAGAGTTGGGGCTAAATTTTATGAATTGGATCAACATAATTTATTTTCAGTAAAGAAAAGAGGAAATTCTCAACCAGTGCTTAATTTACCATGCTTCTAATTAGGCTTGGTTGGTATGACAAGCTATTGATATAAAATCACACCATGACAGGGTTCACAATGCATGTGTCACTGTGTTAATACCTGTAGAAAAAAAAGAAGAGTTGGGGGGTTTATAGGGAGGCTGATTGGTTCTTTAGCTTTTATTTTGTACTTCAGGGAGTTTTACTTCAGTGGTCTTTGGGATGGGAGCTGGGATGGGAGCTGTTTTTCCTGGATTTCTTGCTGACACTCAGGGAAAATGAATCAAAGCCACAAAATCAAGGTGAGAGGTGGGGCTAAATTTTATGAATTGCGTTAACATAATCATTTTCATGTACAAATTAAAGAAATTTAGGAAGTTAATTGAGAAACAAAAATTTCAGTTAAGGCTTTTTATGAAAAGAGAATGAATAAAGAATGAACCAAACTTGTTTCTGTAGAGAGGCATCACCTCTGCCTAGCACAGGTGCAGGCCAGATTCTTGGGGCCTTTTGATGACCTGCTAATGCCACATGTATTGTAGCTAATTCTCAGCAAATGTTCGTTGAAGAAATGGTTTCATGATCATAAAGCACCAAAAACAACTTTTAAAACATTTTTGACCAGTTAAGGGGAAAATATGGAGAGCCATAAACTGAGCGAGCTAGGAATAAGAATGGAGATAGGATCAGCCAGAGATGAGAATGGGGAGGGACAGACAGAAAAAAAGAGAGTGACAACCTCGGTAAGCCCAGAGGTATTATTCTTGACACACTCTGCTGTTGACTCCAGAGACTGCTGACTGTTTATCTGCTATCACAGGTTAGAGTTACCTGTTAATTACTCTTCACAGTATAACCCTCCAGAGGTTCTGCTTTCAGTGACCAAGCCACAGTAGGACAAGTGAAGGAATCATGCTCTAGTCCAGAGGTAGCATCAGTATATTAGGCCAGTCTCTTTTTATTTTTGTTTTTTTTAGAGATAGGGTTTTGCCATGTTGCTCAGGCTGGTCTCAAACTGCTGGGCTCAAGCAGTCCTCCTGCCTTGGCCTCCCAGAGTGCTGGGATTACAGGCATGAGCCACTGCGCCCAGCCAACCATTCTTGCATTGCTATAAAAAATACCTGAGACTGGGTAGTTTTTTTTTTTTCTTTTCTTTTAGGTTTGAAGTTACATGTGCAGGTTTGTTATATAGATAAACTTCTGTCATGGGGTTGGTTGTATGGATTATTTCATCACTCAGGTATTAAACCTATTACCCAATAGTTACTTTTTCTGCCCTCTCCTTCCTTTCACCCTACACCCTGAAGTATACCCGTGTCGGTAGTTCCATTTATATTCAAGAATTCTCATCATTTAGCACCCACTTATAAGTGAGAACATATGGTATTTGGTTTTCTGTTCCTGTATTAGTTTGCTAAGGATAATAGCCTCCAACTCCATCCATGTTTCTGCAAAAGACATGATCTTGTTCTTTATTATGGCTGCATAGTATTCCATGGTGTATATGTATCACATTTTTTTCATCCAGTCTGTCATTTATGGGCATTTAGGTTGATTCCATATCTTTGCAATTGTGAACAGTGCAGCAGTGAACATTCTCATACATGTGTCTTTATGGTAGAATGATTTCTGTTCCTCTGGGTATATAATAGTAGTGGAATTGCTGGCTCAAATGGTAGTTCTATTCTTAGCTCTTTGAGGAATTGCCATACTGCTTTCCATAATGGTTGAACTAATTTACACTCCCACCAACAGTGTATAAGAGTTCCCTTTTTCCTGTAACCTCACCAGCATCTACTATTTTTTGACTTTTTAATCATAGCCATTCTGACTGGTATGAGATGGTACCTCATTTTGGTTTTGATTTGCATTTTTCTAGTGATCAGTGATATTGAGCTTTTTTCATATGCTTGGGCCACATGTATATCTTCTGTTGAAAAGGAGACTGGGTAATTTATAAAGAAAAGAGATTTAATTGGCTCATGGTTCTGCAGGCCGTGGAAGCAAAGCACCAGCATCTTCTTAGGCCTCAAGGAGCTTTTACTCATGGTGGAAGGAAAAGCAGAAGCAAAAGAGATCTGGGGCAGGGAGATGCCATACACTCTTAAACAACCAGATCTCGCGAGAACTCACTCACTGTCACAGGGACAGCACCAACCCATGAGGGATCCACCCCCGTGATCCAGTCACCTCCCACCAGGCCCCACCTCCAACACTGGGGATTACATTTCAACATGAGATATGGGTGGAGACAAATATCCAAACTAGATCAATCAGTAACCAGAATTTTACCTTAAGACCTAAATTAAATCAAATAAAAGACAAAGTTTAGGTTCCAAATGTTGACTCATCACTAAATCTTTTAAAATCATTTTCAGAGCCTTAAAAAAATCAGAACATTTATACATTATAAACTCCTATCCAGAGACACAAAGTACGGACATAATTGAGATGGTTGCTGTTGGCGGCCCCATCCATGCCCTCAGCACTCCCTGAGCCTGTCCAGGCCAGCAGCATCCTACTTGCTACAGGCATCTGTGACTCCAACTTAAAGGCTTTTTCTCAGCAGCCACCAACCAGAAGTGTCATGTAGTTAAGACACTGTGGAGCATCCTCAGTCCGTAACAGATGGAAACTGATGGATAAATACCCCATCAGGGAACTCGAAGCGTAAGTTACACTGTTGCAGTAACTACATTTTCTAGTTTCTATATTTGATGATTTGGACATCTGGGGCCTTGCTGACCCCAGAGAAACTGTCCTCCCCAGGCTGCTGTCCTCCCCAAGCTAATAAAGGACTCACCGGCAAACATGCCTTTCATGTGCAAAGCAGCCAGTGCAGAGGCCAAACATGAACTGCCTGCTTTATATGGTCTCACAGGGCTCTCCACCCTCAGTCACTGTCTGCCTGCCCTGATTACCCCAGGGCTAGGTACCAGACAACTCAGGACAGCCCTTGTGCCCCAGAATCTGCCAAAAGTATTCAATCAAAATTAGTCACACTCGCCTGTGGTATGGCCTGTTGCCTTCTCTTGGGATCTGTGAGTGTAACAAGCTATATATATATATATATATATATATATATATATATATATATATATATATATAATTTTTTTTTTTTTTTTGGTGTGGGGGCTGGGGGAGATGGAGTTTCCCTCTGTTGCCAGGCTGGAGTGCTGTGGCGCTGTCTTGGCTCACTGCAACCTCCGACTCCCTGGTCCAAGTGATTCTCCTGCCTCAGCTTCCCGAGTAGCTGGGATTACAGACACATGCCACCACGCCCAGCTAATTTTTGTATTTTTATTAGAGACGGAGTTTCGCCATGTTGGCCAGGATGGTCTCAATCTCCTGACTCTTGATTGGCTTGCCTCAGCCTCCCAAATTGCTAGGATTACAGGCATGAGCCACCGCGCCCGGCCTCAAGCTATATTTTTAATGGCAGTCTTGTCCTGATCTATTGGCCATGCCATACCTAAATAATAAAACCTACCTTTTAAAACAACTGTCTCCCACACTTTTCCAGGGGGCTTGAGCCTCCGTTACCCAAAACACAAATCTCCATATCATACCCTTTATTGATTTTCCTTCCTTCCCTCTGTCATTTCCCCACTCCCCAGCTAGTGCTTCCTGCAGCCACCTCCCAAATAAATGACTTACACTCAAATCATTCTAGAACCTGCTTCTAGGGAACCCAACGTAAGGTAATAATATATAAAGATGGAGTTGCTCTGATGGAAGCTGGGCCTCCTCCTGCTCCTCAGTCCTTCCCAGGCCATCTCTATGGAACCCCGGGGTTCCATAGAAAGAGAACATAATTTGAGAGCTACTTTCTTAAACTATTTCGGGATTAATAAGCAAGTAAAACTCATCATTACCCACCCAGCAGTATTTTCAGAGGTAAAAAACTTAGTTCTCAAGTTTGTATGCTTCAAAATGTATTGCCTTTAAAAAGCATATAGCAAAATATCAACAAGAAATGAATATACCTAATGGGATGCTATCTTATTAAATAGGTAATTTCTCTACCTGAGAGTCTAATTTATTTTTACATAGATGCTTGCATACCAGGCCTGCATTGGTGGTCTGGAAATTGAAATCCATATTAAACAGCAGCCTTTAAGCTGTATATTTTAAGGGGATGTTGCCTCCGAGACAAAAGTAGACTGGTAAACACTTCAATGTCAACACTTTTACCTACATTTACAGTTCTTGACAGGGCTTACACACTCTCGCTATTGTACTTCTAATAGTTGCAAAATAACCTACTTAAGTGTCAGTTGCTAATCTTAGTATTTACTCCACCACCACCCTTATTAGTAAATCTTTTCTAAATGGGCTAATTGATAATCTCAAGATAGTTGTAAAGTCTGCCTTTTCCCAAAAACGATGTGTAATTAGGTCAAGGATGAGAATTCTTCTCCAGTCTGCAGAAGGTGTGAATCACTAGGAGCAGATTGTTTCAACAGCTCGCTGAGGTTGTGCTTCCCTAAAGGAAGCCACTAATTGCAGATAGCTATAGGGCACAGTTTATACTATTAGCTTGTGAGTGCCGTTATTAGAATTAGTCAGAATTCTTTGGGCTGCAAATGATGGAAATCCAGCACAAACTGGTTAAATAAAAGGGGAATATATTATTGAGCATTATTGAAAGGTCCAGGCTTCGGCATGGCTGGATCCAGGGGTCAGACGATGTCTCCTGTGTTAGATCTTGCTCTCTTTTCACTCTCTGCTGCCCCCATTTTCAGGCAGGCTCTTACCTCATGGTGACAAACCGGCTGCCAGCAACTCCTGGCATATATCCTATTTTCTTAGAAACCCCCATACCAAGAGAATGCCTCTTTCCTAGTTGCCCTAGCAAAAGCCCTGAGACAGTCCCACCAGAACAACTCAGGTCAGATGCCCAGCCCCCGACCCATCACTGTGGCCATGGGGATGTGATGCTGGGATTGGTCCAGCCTGAGTCACATGCCTACCCCTGAAGGAAAGGGAGCCCCCAAGTGACATCATGATGCTCTTACCAAAGGAAGGTTATCACAGGTAATAGGCAAGCAAAGGCAACAGATGCTCTTTGAGCAGGTATAAGCTCTTCATGGTGAAGGTCTAGAACCAGTGGTGTCTGCTGTATTCCCAAGGCTAATGGCAAGGGTAATGCTTTGCCTTAGAGTTCTACTGCCTCTCCTAGACTATGTATGATTGTAATTCTGTGACTAACTTACTGTGTGTCTATGAAAAAAAAAATGTGTAAGCCTGCCAGGTTTCTGGGGCTTCCCACATAGTCACTGGGAAGAAATAATACAGTCTCTTCACCTTCAACCCATGAATAGCTAGAATCTTAGAGTACAGCCATTACATAGGTGGTGTTGGCAGGCACGGAGGCTCACACCTGTAATCACAGCACTTTGGGAGGCTGAGGTGGGTGGATCTCTTGAGCCCCAGAGTTCGAGACCAGCCTGGGCAACATGGTGAAACCCTGTCTCTACAAAAATTACAAAAAAAATTAGCCTAGCTTTGTGGTATGTGCCTGTAGACCCAGCTACTCAGGAGGGTGAGATGGAAGGATCACCTAATCCAAGGAGGTCAAGGCTGCAGTGAGGTTATACCACTGCACTCCAGCCAGGGTGACAGATTGAGATTCTATCAAAAAAAAAAGGTAATGTTTGGAGAGTTGTCTGAAGATAGATAGTCTTAGAATGCAAATTAATCATAGGGAGACGTATGGCTGGGTGAGAAGGAAGTGCTATCCCTTTGCCACCTTGCAGGATCATGTGGAACTCACTTGTCCCCAATAAGCCTCACCCCCACTTGTAAAATTACCTCTTGTGGAAGAAGAAAAGCATGGCGAATCTCCTCACTATGTTGCTATTTACTTCCCACTCTTTGAAAAGATTTTTCTAATGACAACTGGAGACAAGACAGGGGTGACAAATATATGAATTTTTTAGCAGTAGCTGAGTGGAGCCCCTGAATGTGCTACTCCCTGGACCTGAAATGCTCTGTGCCCAGATCAATGTGTGGCTGGCTCCACTTAGGACTCAGCTGAATTGTCACCTCCCCAGAGAGGCCTTCCCTGATCTTCCTATCTGAAGTTGTCTCCCATCCTAGTCCCCGTTTGTCACAGCTTAATAGCACTTATCACTCTGAAATTACCATGTTAGTTATCTGTCTCTCTCATTAGGATGTAACCTCTAGGAGAGGAGGGGCCATAATCTATTTTGTTCACTGTGGATGTTCATCATCTTCCATGGTGCCTGGCACATAGTAGGCATTCAATAAATGATGGTTGGATGGATGGATGGATGGATGGATGGATGGATGGATGGATGGACGGACGGACGGACGGATGGATGGGTAGGTAGGTGAATGGATAGATGTGGATGGATGGACGGACGGACGGACGGACGGATGGATGGATGGATGGATGGATGGGTGGGTGGGTGGATGTGAGGGTGGATGAATGGATAAGCGCCAAATTACATCTGGGTTTATGGCTTCTTAGTCCGGAAGGAAATCTATGTGGTAATAGCAGAAAATAAATC
Source organism: Pongo abelii (assembly GCF_028885655.2). Lineage (NCBI taxonomy): Eukaryota > Metazoa > Chordata > Mammalia > Primates > Hominidae > Pongo > Pongo abelii. The sequence goes on along the minus strand of NC_071994.2, from coordinate 33,601,928 downwards.
TATCCACAGTCATAATGTTAAGAAGCCCACTAGCTACAGGTTTTATTAACACATCATAGAATCCTGTGTGTGAAACCAGAAAGAGTGAAAGGAACAGGAGGTTGCTGAGTCAACAAAGTCAACAAAGGCAAGTTTGTTCCCGTCAGCGTTAGCTGTCCTAGAGGGTCAAGGGAGAACCCCTGGTCTTGCCATCAGCAGAATTTTAAATGAGGTTGCAATGTTGCAATTGATTGTAGTTACCTAGTTTCCATATGAAAGAACACTTAAAATTCAGCCAAATGATTACAGCATCTGGAAAAAAAAAATCTTTATTTCACTCTTTCTATAGCCCCTTATATCCTGGGAATAAATGCCATCAATTCTGAGATTTGTGAGGCAAATCCAAACCCTTCATTGGTTGCCTGTACTTTGGATCAGTGGAGAATTCCATCTGTCAGGGCATTTGCTGCATCATAACAGTTGTTGAATTTTCTTCAGGCAACAGATGAAGAACTCTATCTACCGAAGCCGGCAGTCTCTGAACAGCCCAAGTCCGGGGGAAACCGAGATGGACCTTCTGGTGACTCGGGAGCGACCCCGGCGTGGAATCCGCAACAGCGGATATGATGTGAGTCTCTGGTGGGCTGGGTAAATACAAGCTTTCCTTTCCCCTGAAGGCAAGGGGGATAGAGCATCCCACTGTGTTTTGGTTTACCACATATTTGTGGAATTTTAAAAAGCACTAAAATGTTTTCTATTTTTTTATTACCTATTTTGCAAAGTAGGACTGCTTGGAATGTGTCAGAGTAACAGATTATTGCTAAAAGGATCACGATTTCTGAATTGTGCCATGTTATGAATAGCACATTACGGACTTTAAACTCAATGGATATTCTAAATGTCCTTAATTTATTTTCCCCTCTGTCCTTAGAAACTCAGCAGGGACCATGGCCATGGGTTAGACTTCACTTGAACACAGGCTTCTTTTAATTCATAGCAATATTGAAAAGCTGGATTTGTTCCTGATTTCATAACTCCTCGGTATGCCATGGAAACAATGAGATGTCCAACAGGGCGGTTTGATAATTTCATGTGACAAAGCACATGCTTATGTTCAGTGATGTGACCAAACTGCAGAAATTATTTTAATCCCGTCAGATTTCCCCAGATGAGGAGTTGCAATTTGGTGCCTCCTCTCCAGTTTCCTGCACCCTGTGACTTGTCCTTGGATCCATGAGCTCAGGTGAATTGTCCTGTGCTGAGAGGTACAGTAATGCCTCACCTTGCCCCAGCATTTCACATGATCTTGAATCTACACCTAGGTTTGTGAACAGTGTTTCCTTCCCATTCCCCTAAAATGTTTCTCTAAATACAAATAAAATTTTTTCTTTAATAAGAGTTATAATTCAAATATATCTAGATAAACTTATGTTATAATTTAAGAAGTTGTAGTTTGACACTTGGTTTTTTAAATATACCATGCTAATTGGAAGGCAACAATATTTTTCTCCCTCAGGATTAGTCATCTTTTGCCACAAAACCTTTAAATGGGATTTTTTAATGGTCCAATTAAAAACAGAGATATTCTACCTAATTTGAATTTCTAATCACCTTCCTTATATTTAAACTTGATGTTTGTGTTAGTGGTGTTACCCTTATCCTTTGTTTCTTTTTCCTTTTTCATAAAACAGTTTGGTAGTTTAGTTTTATAAAATTATAGATGCTTTGGGCAAATCTTTTATTTTTCCCCTAGGTTAAATTATTCAATGTTAATTTTTCTCCTTATAAAAAAATATTTCCTATGCTAAATTCATTCAGCAATTTGATAATCAGCCTGTGATTAAAAATTGGGCATTGGAAGCTTCCAGTTAATCTTTCCCCACCAACAGTGAACCTTCTTCCTCGATGCTTGTTTAGTTTGGGGAACTTTTTCACCTGCTCAGGCATCTGAGACACACTAGGATTCTTGATTTATTTAAAGGTTGGCATTAATAGGGGTTTTTTGTGAGATTCTAGGCAAAGACACCTTGACAGTTGTGAGGAAATGGGTCAGAGGTTTCCCTATTAACCTTAAAAAGAGAACATTGCAGATCGTTTTTTAACCACAGTGACATGACTTGCAGCACTCACTTAGCATCTTTGGAATGTCATGTTAGCAACTTACCTAGAACAATAGAAAGAGACAGATAATTTTTAGGAGGAGATTGCTCACCCTTACAGACATGTATAAGTACACCAAGTACATGTTACTTTAGGGGAAGCCTGCTTTATTCTAATAGACTTCTTTAAAATAGATATTGCTTTGAGAAGTGCATGTGATCTCAAAAATATGATGATAAGCTCCCTCAAGAGAAAAATGATCATCTAGGGAATGGCTTTAAGAATTTAGACTATTGACTATAACAATGAAATTGCTTACCTGTATCTCCTCTTGTGCTTTTTATACTAATCATATGAAAAGTGTCCAATATTTACCAACTGCTCACTATAGACTAAGCCCTATTCTAGTCTTTTCATGTGTATTATCTCATTGCATTTGCACAGTTACCAGCCAAGTAGATGCTTTCATTATGCCCATTGTATGGATGAAGAAACTAAGGCCAGTTATATAATTTGCCTACCCAGCCACAGAGCCCCTCCCCTTAACCACCATGCAATATGGCTTCTGTATTCATCCTTCCTCACTATACATCTATCCTTATGTAACATAATCCGTATCCTATATTTTTGAACCTCTGGAAGAAGCTAGATGTCAGGGCTCACAAGCATTCTTACATGAATAACTCACACAAGCAAAACATGGACCAGCAAATAAAGTACAAAAAAAAAAGTGAGTCATAGTTTTAAACAATGCATTCATTTTCTGAGCTCTTGATTTTCTAAAATTACCAGAGCACTTCTGGCAAAAGAATCCATTAGCACAGCAGTGAGCCGGTCATTCAATTGGAAACATGTCATTCTTCCCACTGGGTCTGGGGATCTAGAAGCCCTGCCAAAATATCCAGTCCTTTCTGCCAGGTTGGGGAACCTTGACACCGTAGAAGCAAAAGCACTGGGAGATTGATTTAATTTCGCATTTTTTGAAAGATGACTGGAGTCCCAAAGGAAAAGCCTGAATGTAAAAATAAATGCATAAATAAGCAAATACATGCTACACAGGCAAATCTTAGCACCAGGACTGTAGCAGCATGGATTGTTTCAAAATTTTCCCATAGAGCAAGAGTTATTAGGGCCTGTAGAAGGGAGACCCTTAGCTCCAAGGGGTTTGGGATCACTGTGTTTTACAGCAACAATCTTCAAACTTTTGGTCACTCTTTCAGCTAAGGGATGTAGTACACTCCCGGCAGTAACAATACCTCACTTGGTAGTAATATTCTAGAAGGACACATTCCCATTAGAAGGATGTGTTATTTTCACAAGATGCTCTGAACTCCCAAAAGACCAAACCATATTATTAAACCAACTTTGGCATTGAACTTAATTCATCCCTATGTATAAAGCAGGTAGAAAAGAAAATGTCAGCCTAATGTGTAAAAGCAAAAAATCTCTATTTCAAAGTATTTTTAAAATGTTATTTTCTGAATGAAAGTCATGTGGAAAATAATGAAGCAGTGAGGAAAAGAAAAAAAAATGCTGCAAATATGATTCTCAGGCAGAATAAAGACCTAAGTGATTTTTCGTTTATCAGCCAAATTATTTACCCCAGTATGTGGATATGAAACCTTTGCTTCCAAAAGGCAAGTAATCATTAAATCATCCCCCAGAAAGAAAAATGCACCTCTTCAACATTGATCTGTTTTTGGAGTTTAAAAATCGGTGGCAGGAAAGGAGCCAGGTATGTGCCTTGGCTATGAGGGAGACTCTGAAATTTATTGTTTGAATTATAACTTTGAAAATGAGTGTTGACCTCTCAGAAGTAGGGATTTTTACAGACTACTTCTCTTAGTTTCTCTCTAGCACCTTGTCTGAAGTTCCATGCACTGGAGGTAGTTGCCAGTCCAGTGGGCTCAGACCCTAAAATGTGGAGAGTGGGTTTGAAAATGTTAAGAAGGATGGTTGATTCATTGATGTATCTCAAAGAGGCGATCACAGTCATTAGTTCTCATTCCAGAGGCCTTCTTTGGGGAAATGTTTGAAATCAGATGCTTCTACAGCTGAAAAGTACATGTAAATCTATAAAAAGGGGTATCAGGCGAGGTCCAGCTGCAGAAAACTGAAAACATCAAGCTGTTTAAAACAGACCCAAAAAATGACTATTAAGAATTAGGTGCTCGCAAAGTCATCGGCGGGCTGAAGGAATGTTCCTGGAAAGATTCCTAGAACAAGACCACAGGGCTGGCCCTGAGGAGGGGCTGCTGCCTCTTCCTCAAGCAGGAAGGTGGAGAAGTGGCCTGCCCTGGAACACCGAGGTTAAGAAAACACAGTCGTAGCATGATCCAGGAATGAGAGAGTCCCACAGAACCAGGGTTAAGGACTGTGGTGCTCAGCAACCCAGCTTCCAGCAGCCAAGGCAGCAGAAAGATGGGCCTGCCCCATTTCCTCTGTCCAGAGTGCACACAAGTGCATCTAACTGACAGGACCAAAGTCTCATCCACAGCCGCAACCTCCTGGAACGCCAGGAGATAGAAGTTAGCCATTCAGCCTCAACAGTACAGGAATGCACACTACAAGGAGGTTGCCTGTCCATTACCTCCACTGCAGGCACCAGGCAAAAGTGAGAGGAGAGAAAAATTACCAGGCAGGGCAATACTCAGGAAGCAGTTGGGGCAACTAGTGGATAAAAGTATATCCCAAAGGGGAACATGAGCCTATTTCTCAGAGCTCAGTCCACAACAGCCTGCTGAGGAAGGCCTGGGTGCATTGTCTGATGTCAAGCCTATAGGCTGACGGTGCACCCAGCTTCCTTTGTTACAGGTGAGCAGTGGTTACTGGAAGGAGACGAAGGAATTGAAATGGTTGTTTTGATGAGTTCCACTTGCAGAACAATGAAATATTATCTGGAAAGTCCCTGACTGCTCACAAAGCTTATGGCAAGTCTGGGGCCTCCTCGGTAAATTTGTAATCCTATTATTAATAGAAATCTCTTCTGCCCGCCCACTTCCCACACCTGCCCCAGCACCTTACAGCTTTGGCGTAACAGTCAGAGACCAAGGCCAACACAGGAATGCTCTGGTGCTGCATAATGGAGTGGTCCCAATTAAGGGTACAACCAGCTCATTGCTCCATTGGGAAGCAATTGGTTGGATTTGGAGATTTTGTCCTTTATTCTAGAAGCAGCGTGCTTGTTGCCCCCCTGACCTAGGTGCTCTTGTGTTGACCCCACTACCATTACCACCTTAGCATCTCACCCAAAACTTTCCTCCATAGCCCCTCATCTTAGCCTTTCATTTCCTTCTCCTACCTCTCCCAGCTAACATAAGCTATAATAACCCTGGCTTGATTTGTTATCTCAACTTAATTTACAGTACATTATATTTTAACAGGGACTTCTAATCCAAGAGAAATATCTGCTCATGGGAAATCAGGCTCCCTGGGAGAACCTGAGGCAAAGAGATTGAGGTGTTTGAGGGTGAAAGAGGTCTGTAGGTGTAAAGTCCAGATGTCACCAGGTTGATGGCTGCCCAGAAAGATACTTATCAACCCCAGTGATGGAGGCCACTTGGCGAGTGGGGAGTGGGAGTTGGGATGCTTGTTGTCAGGTTTGAGAGGGAGGCGGAGGGGTTTCAGCATGGCCTAGTGACCTCCTTCAGAGCCAGGCCTCCCCTGCGGGCCAAGAATTTCCCTCCCTGTAGGCAACTTCCCACTGGGCAGGAGATAAACAACTTCCCTTCTATTAGCAGCACTCAAGTGCTGTCTGCCTGCGTCTTCTCTCTGATCCCCTGCATTCTGGACCCTGTGTGCTCTTATTCTTGGTATCTGCCTGCCCATCCCCATTTTTCCCGGACTCTAGGACCTCCTACCCTCTTGACCTAGGGTAGCCACTTCTTTCAGGCCAGCATCCCCAGCGTGTTCTAGGTATACTTTCAGGAAGAGGAGGAAGTAGATTTAGGCAGATTTGAAAGTTGGGCTATGGTACAGACACTACAAGGCCTCAGCTGACCCCATGGAGGCTCTGCAGCTCAGATGGCCCTGAAGAGTTGTCTCAAGTTTGGGAAGCAACTGTGCATATGTACTCTAGAATGGACAAGTCATTGGATGTCCTCGGGTGAGGCTTTTCTCTTTAGCCAAGGGCAGTTCCCTGCGACAGCTGATATCTGAGGGCTGACAGCTGGCAGTGTGCCCAGCAGCTGGGGGAATCCATCTTCTAGTCCTAAGCAGCATGGCTCAGAGTCCACTAGTTCCTTACAATCCTATGTACTCCTGGGCCACCTATGTCTGCCAAGCCCCTGCAGGAGCTGGAGGCCAGTGGACAAATGTAAACACCCCTTGGGAATTGCCATTCCTTTTCTTTCTTCTAGCAAACATTTACTGAGTGCATTGGAACCATGGCAGCATATGTGCACTTAATGTACGTAAATTCAGTAATATGAGTCCTGAAAGAAAAAGGAAAAAAAAAAAATTAAATAAAGCCAAGAAACTAGCTTTTACATATATTTTCTTTATATTGTACATTGCAGATTATGTGTTTCTTTTTCCCTATTACCTTATAAGGTTGTATGCACAGGGCCACATAGGCTACACCAAGTGGACGATTTAAGAGATTTTAAAGGGGTTTTCTCTACATGATTTTTACCTACTCTGCTGGCTGGCATTAGCATTAGCATCTAAGCCTTGTATGAGACTCCACTGTATCAACCTGTGTGAGGCTCTGTGGAGAAGGGAAAGATGTATTAATTTTCGTGCATGGCCAGGTAATTACACTCTAGTGGAGGAGAGAGGTAGAGGCACATGCAACATACTGTGGCAATAAACTTGGATGGGAAGAGGAAGTGCTCCTGAGGGTTTGTTCCTTCCTGTCTGTCCCACAGCCACTGCCCAGTACCATCTCCATTACTCACCACTGCTGAAGCCGCCAGACAGCTGCCGGGGAAATCCTTCTAAAACACACACTCTTGTTCAAAATCCTCCAGGAGCTCCCCATAGCTTTGGGGATAAAACTCAGACTCTAAGCTCCCAGCTCAGGACTTTTCTGCTCTGGCTGGCCCAGATGTGTCCTTCTAGCTGACATGCATCACTCCTTAAACCACCCCCTTGGCTCCAGCCTGAACACCTTCCCCAAACTTGTCCTGTGGTTTCTCGTCTCCAGGTTTTTGCACGCATGTATCACTCTGCCTGGAATCTCCCTTCCCACCTGCTTCATCCAGGCCCAGGCTGCTCAATCTCCTCACTGTTAACACTTAGGGCTGTAGAGTTTCTTCATATAATGCACTGTCCTGTGCATTATAGGATTTTTAGCAGCATCCCTGGTCTCTACCTATGCATGAGGTGCCAGAAGCCCCTCCCAGTTGTGACAACCAAAATATGTCTCCAGGCATTGCAGATGTCCCCTGGTGGTCAAACCTGCTCCTGGCTGAGAACTACTGACCTAAGCAATGCTTTTGGAACTTGGTTTAAACATGACCTTCCCCAGCACCTTTTCCTGGCCCCTATGCCTATGGGCCCCTCCTTTGTGTTCCAATAGCCCCTGATACCCCAGTCAAAGCCTTCACCTCCAACTTCCATTAGTTAGTTTACTTTTATTATTTCCCCATGCAACTCCTCAAGGACAGGAGTCATGTTTTATTTATCCTTGAAACCTTAGCACTCGGAATAGTAACTGGCACATAGTAGATGCGCTGTCTTTATTTGTTGGGCAAATGAACAAACAAGTGTGTTAAACAGAAGAGGTGACTCCTGAGCTGAGACTTGAAAAAATGGGGCATGTTTCTAGCTCTGAGCCAAATACACATTGGATTTGACCAAATATCAAAACCATAGGCAGATGTCCATTGCCATTTGGAGTTCACTGTGAATGGTGGTTATTCACTAAAATCCTTTGGCAAAAGCTACAGAAACCCCAACTTAAACCATCTTAAAACATGAACAGGATGAGTTGTTTGCAGTAAATCCAGGCATGGTTTGGGTGGGACCCCAGTCTGTTCCTCTGCATTATACACAGCTCTGTGTTCCCCTGTGTGTTGGCCGTATCCGCAGGTGGACTCTGGTAAGAAATCCCAGGCCTCATATCTACATCCTGCATGGACCAGTGCAAGAGGGAATTCTCTTTTCCCAACCTCAAGACAAGGTTTATGGGTTTTACTCTGACTGAGCCATCATATGCCAAGTGTCCAGCCCTTCATGAAATCACTGTAGCAATGAATGCAGGGAGATTACACTGATTAATTTAACCTAGTCAGGCCCCATTGATGGAGCTGGGGCAGCTTAGTCCCACTAGCCCCCCTGGCTGAAACACGGAGAGAAGGAGATGGATGCTGAGGCCATCACAGTGCCTGCTACAGTACCTGCTGCTTGAGGAACACCTGTAGTTGGACTTTTTTATTTAGAGAGCCAGATCTTGCTCTGTCGCCCAGGCTGGAGTACAGTGACATAATCACAGCTCACTGCAGCCCCAACCTCCTGGGCTCAGGCGAGCCTCCCTCCTCAGCCTCCCAAGTAGCTAGGACTACAGGAGTGATACCGCACCTGGTTAATTTTTAATTTTTTTTTAATTTTTTTTTTTTTGTGGAAATGGGGTCTCCCTATGTTGCCCATAGAGGCTGGCCTAGAACTCCTGGCTTTGAGCAATTTTCCCACCTCAGCCTCCCAAAGTGCTGGGATTATAAACATGAGAACTGTGTTGGGCATTTTAAGGAACACAGCCAACAGTCTCCTCCACGTCACTCTTCCTTCCAGTTTCAGCCTGTTGTCATCTTTGTGTTTTTTGTTGTTGTTTGTTTTTGAGACAGAGTTTCATTCTTGTTGCCCAGGCTGGAGTGCAATGGTGTGGTCTCAGCTCACTGCAACCTCCACCTCCCGGGTTCAAGCGATCGTCCTGTCTCAGCCTCCCAAGTAACTGGGATTACAGGTGCCCACCACCATGCCCAGCCTTTTTTTTTTTTTTTTTTGTATTTTTAGTAGAGACAGGGTTTCACCATGTTGGCCAGGCTGGTCTCGAACTCCTGACCTCAGGGGATCCGCCCGCCTCTTTCTCCCAAAGTCCTGGGATTTTTACAGGCATGAGTCACTGCGCCCAGCCCTCTTGTCATCTTTGGTTGGCACTTTCTGAAGGGAAAGATCAGCGTGGTGTTGTGTAATGACTACTATTCACTGTGAGCTCAGGAAGTCCAGGCTACAGCCAGAGGTTCATGTTTTAGACACAGGTAGAGTGACAGAGGGATTTTGTGCATCTGTCTGGTTTTTTCAAGAGCTGAAGAGTTGAAAGGGCAGACTTGAGCGGATGGCGGGGAGAGCCTGTTTGTGATGGAATAGTGCTGACTCACGGGAGAGATCCTCCCAGTTTCCTTGCTCCCTGCAGTGCCAGCTCAGCTAAGATGAAAAAAAGCAGGCGATGACTCACCTAGAAAGCAAAACGCGAATTAGCTTTCCAAGAGAGAAAGCCATTCTTAATATGTTTACTTTCGGGTTGATTCCTTTTTAAGAGGTGTTTTAAATTATGACTGTGGTTTATATATTGTTCTTGAAGTTCACAGGTAGTACTGTGTAGGGGCTGTGCTCATAGCCTCTGGAGCTTGGCTACTTACAAGCTATGTGAAGTTAGGCCAGTTACCTACCTATCTGCACTTTAGTCTTCTCATCTGTAAATTGGGGATACCAGTGGTACCTACTTTATGAGGATGTTGTGGAAATTAAATGAGTTAATGCAGACAAAGCATATAGAAAACAGGCAGTGAACATTAGCTATTATAACTTCCCAGGAGGGAGAGGGTGATACTCTCCTTTTCCTGTTTCTTTTCTTTTCTAGCAGTTACTACTCTGTTTTTGTTGTTGTTGTTTTGAGACAGAGTCTCACTCTGTCGCCCAGGCTGGAGTGCAGTGGCATGATCTCAGCTCACTGCAACTTCTGCCTCCCAGGTTCAAGCAATTCTCCTGCCTTAGCCTCCTGAGTAGCTGGGATTACAAGCATGCGCCACCATGCCCAGCTAATTTTTGTATTTTTAAGAGAGGCGGGGTTTCACCATGTTGGGCAGGCTGGTCTGGAACTCGGGACCTCAAGTGATCCACCCACCTCGGCCTCCCAAAGTGCTGGGATTACAGGTTTGAACCACCACGCCCGGCCTGCGCTTACTGCTCTGAATTGTGTCACACACCAAACAGAGGACTGTACTCCTCCGAGGGTGCCTTCCTCCGGCATGACCGGACAAGGGATGGGCTTGGTGAAGGGTGCCTGGGACCTCTCCCACCTTGCTGTAGTACAAGGCCATACTTCCAGAGATGACCTTTAAGGTAATGTTTTTGCAAACACAGGGTGGGACAGTGGTTGCAACTCAAGGCAAATGGATCTTGTGGGCTGCTCAGTAATTGAATTTCCCCTGCTCCTTAGAGAGCAACAAGTTATGGGGGGAGAAAGACATGAAGTTGAGCTGGCACCTGAGACTTCTGTTACACGGGGAAGATGTTTTGCTTTGGGGGCAGTGAGTAATGCTGAGAGCATTGGAGCACCTTCTTTTATCCTTGTCTGTCCCATCTTCATAGTCTCAGTGGAGACTCTGATTATGGGTCACTCTCTGAAAGGTCCTCTGTGAAAGAGGATGTCTCTATTTCCTTAGAAGTCTATGAGAGACCCTTTAATGTCTTTTCTACTGACCTGAAACACAGAAACAGCATGCTGTCCTCACATCCCCATAGCCCTGGAGTGATCATAGATCATCCTTTGGAAGGGCCAACAGAATGAAATTTGAAATTTTGCTGAAAACATTTTTTTTAATTCCATTTGCACACCTTTGCAGAAAAGTCACAAAGCCATTATTTTGAACCCCACTGCCTGTTCTGAGGGGAACCAGTCTCACTTTATTATTAGAGAAGCTTCCAGGATGCAGGCTCATGGGAAACTGCTGCAAAGATCTCTCTGCTCCTGTACCATCATGGTCTTCTTCCCACCTGGTGAGGTGAGAACTCCCTGAAATGTGGTTTCCAGAAGCAACTTTCTAAATATGTCTCTCCTTCCTCAGTAACAGGCAGCACTTGCAGTGGGCAGAGGAGGCATTAAATGGAGAGAAGTGGCACTGTTTTGTGTGGCCCAAAGGACTCTGATTGGTGGAAAAGAAAAATGGACATGAAGCCAGATAAATTTCATCATGGCCAGATGGCCCAGGAATTTATCTTGCTGAAACCCCCACTCGGTCTCTGGGCCCTTGCCACAAAGTTGCATAATTTGTTCAGAATCTGTTCTTGCAGGATGGAGCTGCGATTGACACTGAGCTGAAAATCAGGGCTTTCGGGCAGGGTTTGGAGAGGGGCTTCAAATTCCTATGCTCCAGAAATGAAGTACCAAGGTGGGGCAAAGTGATGTTACACCCGCTTGTGTGTCCTGGAAAGTGTGGACTTGTAAAACCCCTGTTCACTTTGGGGCGCCTAACTCAAGAAATTCTAGAATAAGTGGCCTCAAGAGTCCTTTATCCCTCTTCGTTAAGCCCATTCTAGATAAAACTGTTTCATTTGTTTTAGACAAATGGAAATGTCTTTTACTGTTGAAGACTTTAGAGCAGGAATTCTCCAGACTTTTAACACTCATGTATTCAATGAGTATTTATTAATGTTCTACCATATGCCATTCTGGGATACGGCAGGAAACATGACAATATCCCTGCCCTCATGGGGCTTATCCAGTAGTCACCACTTATCTATGGTTTCAGTTACTTGCGGTCGAGTATGGTCTGAAAATATTAAATGGGAAATTCCAAAGATAATTTATACGTTTTAAATTGTGTGCCATTCTGAGTAGTGTAATGAAGTCTAACGCCATCCCACTCCATCCCACCCAGGTCATGAATCTTCCCTTTGTCCAGCTTATCCTGGTCAACAAGGATAATGTCTGTGCTACCCAGCTGTCAGTCACTTAGTCACACAGTGGTTATTCAGACAACCACCGTCGCAGCATGCGTTCAAGTGCTTGTGTTCAAGTAACCCTTATTTTACTTAGTGGTGGCTCCAAAGGGTGAGAGTGGTAATGCAATTTGGATATGACAAAGAAAAGCCCTCTAGTGCTTCCTTTAATAGGTGAAAGTTGCTGACTTAGTAAGGAAAGAAAAAAAATTGTATCCTGAGGTTGCTACAGTCTCTGGTAATAATGAATCTTCTTTTTTTTTTTTTTTTTTTTTGAGACAGAGTCTTGCTGTGTCACCCAGGCTGGATTGCAGTGGCGTAATCACGGCTCACTGCAACTTCCACCTCCTGGGTTCAGCCTCCCAAGTAGCTGGGATTACAGGCATGTACTACCACGCCCAGCTAATTTTTGCCTTTTTAATAGAGATGGGGTTTCACCATGTTGGCCAGGCTGGTGTTGAACTCCTGACCTCAAGTGATCCACCAGTCTCAACCTCCCAAAGTGCTGGGATTACGGGCGTGAACCACCACGCCCAGCCAAGAATGAATCTTCTACCCATGAAATTGTGAACAGTATATTGATATAATTGTTCTATTTTATTATTAGCTATTGTTAATTTCTCACTGTGCCTAATTTATAAATTAAACTTTATTATAGGTTTGTATGAGAAAAAACATCATGTATCTAGGAATCATCACTCTCCACAATTTCAGGCATCCAGTGGGGGTCTTGGAACATTTTCCCTGAGGATAAGGGAGACTAACTTATTACACTAGGGAAAACTGGCAACAAACACCCACGCACATACATGTACAGCACAGTGTCGGGAAGGCTATGGAGGAACATAACTCAAGGAAGGTAGTGGAGAGTACCAGGAGCTTCTCTGAATAGCTTGGGCAGAGCAGGGCTCTCCAGGGAGGTGACTTTTGAGCAGACCTAAAATGCTCGCCCCAGGGGAAGAGCTTTCCAGGCAGAAAGTACAGCAAGTGGAAGGGCCCAGACATGCTTGGGGAGCTCAGAGACCATTAAGGAGACCCATGTAATACAGTTCCTCTTGTTGGTAAAGAGTCTTGGCTTCAACTCTTGCCTTTCCTTCACTCTCACATCTAATCTATCAGCAGCTCTGCCAGTTCTCTTCCAAAATACATCTTGAACTCACCCACCCCTTGTCTGTCCATGACCACCCTAATCCAGGCCCCTGTCATCTCTTCTGGCCTAGGTTACAGCAATAGCCACAAGCAAGTGCTTCCTAACCGGCCTCCCATAAATTCCAATCACATTTCTTCCCTGCTTAAAATTCTTCAGTAGTTTCCCATTGCCCTTTGACAACAGTCCAGCCTTCTTACCATGGCCTTTAAGACCCTACGTGATCTGGACCCTGCCTTCCTCTCCAGCCCCATGTCCTGACAATTAGGGCTTCAGCTACAAGTTCTGTGTATTAGTTTGGTAGGGCACAGACTGGGTGGTATGGCTTAAACAACAGACATTTATTTTCTCACCATTCTGGAGGTTACAAGTTCTAGATCAAAGTGTTGGTAGGATTGGTTTCTTCTGAGGGCCATGAGGGAAGGATGCGTTCCAGGTATCTTTTCTGAGTTTATGAAAGGCCATCTCTTCCCTGAGCCTTCATATCAGCTTCCCTTTATACATGCTGTGTCCAAATTTCCTCTTCTTAGAAGGATCAGTCCTTTTGACCCAAAGGTCCACTCTAATGACCTCATTTAACTTAATTACCTCTGTGAAGGCCCCATCTCCAAATACAGTCACATTCTGAGATGCTGGGAGTTAGGACTTCAACATAAAAATTTTGTGGGGGACACAGTTCATTCTGTAACAGTGCTTTCTTTTTCTCAAGCACTGCCAACTCTCTCTCACCTCTGGGCTTTCCTACAACCATCACATGGGCAACCTCTTCTCCTCCTTCAGGTCTGAAAACACGGCACCTCCTCAGAGAAGCTTTCCCTGACCATCCCCATCAAGCTAGCTATGTCAATCTGTTTTGTTTCTTTTAGTATGGGAAAATTGACATATGGTAAAAATGTACAGGTTGTTAGTATACAATGTGATGAGCTTTGACAAACGTGTATACCCTTATAACCACCAGATCAATGAAAATACCAAACGTTTTCATCACTCCCAGAAAACTGCCTCACTTTTTTTTTCAGTCAATATTCAGCTCACCCATAGGCAACCACTTGTCTGATATAAATCACTATAGTTTTGCCTGTTCTTGAACTTCATATAAAGGGATTTATTCAGTATGTACTCTTTTGTGTCTGACTTCTTTCACTCAAGATTCATCTATGTTATTGCATGTATGAGTATTTTATTCTCTTTTATACTGGGTACTATTCCGTTGTATAATACTATTTCTTTATCCATTATCCTATTATTGGACATTTGGATTGCTTCCAGTTTGAAGCTAGTATGAAAAAAAAACTGCCATAAACATTTTCATGTGTTTTCTTAATAAGTGTTTTCATTTATTTTGGATAAATATGTAGGAGTGGAATTTCTGGGTCATAGGGTAGGTATATGTTTAAGAAATTGTAGTCAAATTTACAAAGTTTTTGCACTGTTGCCGCTCCTACTAGCAGTAAAACAGTTCTAATTCTAGTCTTCAACCTTATCAACATTTGTTGTTATTAATCTTTCTCATTTTAGCCATTCTACTGAATATGAAATGATATAATTTCCTTATTCCTAATGATGTTGATCATCTTTCCATGTGTTTATTGGACATTTTTGTGTCTTCTTTCATTGAGGTATCTTTTCAAGCCTTTTGCCCAGTTTCTAAATTGAGTTGCTTGTCTTTTTGTTATTCATTTGTAGGAACTATTTATATATTGTGGATACAAATCCTAATATTTCCTTGTGGTTGGTAGCTTGTCTTTCCATTAGTTATCTGATAAGATAGTAGTTTTAATTTTGAATAAAACTTAAAGCTACAGAATGTGCCCCAGGACTAAATTGTTTTGGAATATTTTTTAGGAAGAAGATACTTGGGGTTCCCAGCAGGGCTATAATTTCCTTCAAGTTTGTTCTCATGGTGTTTCAAAGAGAGGATGAAGTCATGTGGGTACTTAGCCACTGTGTGCACTCTTGTAGATGTGTTGGACTGGTTCACTCATTTTAAAACAACATTAAAAGAATTGCAGGTGCTTGCTCTATCCAGTGGCCACCATGAAGCACAAGACCAGGGACCCATGTGTGGAAGAGGAATGGCTTAAATCTCTTCTAAATACTGTGGCCTTTGCTGCTGAGTTCTGATATACCATAACTCTCCAGAACTATAATTACTTGTATATCCTCTCACCTGGTAATTCTCCTTCTAGAAATTTAACCTAAGGATAAACTCATGATTATATGCAAAGTTCTTTTATTATTATTATTATTTTTGAGACGGAGTCTCGCTCTGTCACCCAGGCTGGAGTGCAGTGGTGTGATCTTGGCTCACTGCAACCTCCGCCTCCCGGGCTCAAGCGATTCTCCTGCCTCAGCCCCCGGAGTAGCTGGGATTACAGGCGCACGCTACCTCGCCTGGCTAATTTTTGTATTTTTAGTAGAGGCGGCATTTCACCATGTTGCCCAGGCTGGTCTCGAACTCCTGACCTCAAATGATCTGCCCGCCTTGGCCTCCCAAAGTGCTGGGATTACAGGCATGAGCCACCGTGTCCAGCCATATATGCAAAGTTCTAAACACAAGGATACTTATTCCAGCTTTGTTCATATAGTAAGATTTTAGGAAAACACCTAAAATAGTGGACTGTTAAATATATGGTAGCCTAAAAACTCCATTTATTAGAATGCTATGAAATCCTTATTCTCTATACATTTATTTATTGATGGAGATACTTGTTTACAATATTGTTGAATTAAAAAGATTTCAAAATATTGTAATGCCATTTTTAAAAACCTTATATATGTGTGCATATATATATGTGCCTGCATATATGTGTATGTGTTTACAGATATATAAAATATATATATATGCCTACATATATATGTATATGTGTGCATGTATTCTGTTTATAAAATCATGACCCAAACAGCTCAGTCTGAGAGAGTATCTAAGTCAAAAGAACTCTGCCAACAAAAGTAATTTTAAAATACCTCTTCTCCTTTACTTATACTTTTATATGTGAGAAGGCAAATACATCATACTCGGTAAAACTTTCTAAATTCCGTTAATTCCTCTCCCATTTACATGCCACACCTGCTTCTGCACCTCTCTTGAAAATCTCACTATGAAATTCTGCAGCCCACACCTCTTCTGCCTCTCATTGCCCATCCCCACTTCTGGTCTCCATCACGCACACAATCTATGCGGCAAAGCGTGGGCTCTCCTTGGAAGTGGAAGAGGGAGAAACTGACCTGGGTCAAGCCCACACTCTCTGTAGTGGCCTGGGGTGGTGGGGAGGGCGTTGGCAGTGCTTTAGCATTCATAATCCTCATCCTATTTCATATGCGTAGAAAACATCTGGAAGGATGTGCATGAGGTCAAAATGTTAACAGTAGTAATTTTGGTGATCGGATTAGAGTAGATTTTAATTTTCTTCCTTTTGCTTATCTGTGTTTTCTAATTTCCTACCATGAACAGACATTCCTTGATGAATATTTTTAGAGTTTTTATTGAAGTATATCTTGATTAATTTATAAAAATAGCTTTTTGAAAAAAATGAGTTTCTCAGAGCTTTTCAAGAATAGGAAGTCAGAGAAGCAAGTATGGTCCATTCCAAGTTAAAGAGGTTTAAAAATATATTCTCTGTCCCAGATACGGCCCCAACCCAAGCCAACTGTCAGCCAACACTGGGAGATTTGTCTTTGTTCCTGTCTCCCCTCTTTTGTCAAATAAAAGCAAAAGGCATTTTCAGAAATGTGCCAGTGAGGGAGAAGGGTTTAGGGCAAGTTCAGCCAGTAGATGTGATATCTCGTATCTGAAAATGGACACAACTGCAGAGCTCTGAGAGGCTGAGTGAGGAAACCCACGTGGAAAAGCCAGCACAGAGCTGGCACACCACAGGTCCTCGAGTCAATTTGAGCACCTACTATATTTGTTCGCTGAACAGACAATTACAGCTTCACCTCTGGGCAAGGTCCCGGATTGGGGGCTGTGAATACAATGATTAATAAGACACTGACCCAACCCTGAAGGAGTTCCCAGTCTATGGAAGAGACAGATAACAGCAACAATAATAATTGCAGCTAACGTTTATTAAACAAATGCTGATGTGCCAGATACTGTGAGTGCTTTGTATTTATACATTGATGCTTTTCATCCTTATAGTAATTTATAAGGTAGATTATCTCAATAAGTATTTTATCTTCTTTTCTGGTCACAGAAATTTGTTTGACTCTGTCAGAGCCCAGAACTATAGTATGGTAATGGATCTGTTTATATATATATATATACATACACAGTGGGTAAGAGCTTAGGTGACGGAATCAAACTTTCTGTGTTCAAATCTCAGTCCTGCTAATTATGGGCAACACATTTGTCTTTCAATGCCTTAATTTCCTCTTCTGTAAAGTGGGAATATTCATAGTTGTTACTTCATAAGTTCTTATAAGGACAAAAAGAGCCGATATGTATAAAGTACTTAAAACAGTGCCTGGCATGTAAGCTGCTAATAAATATTAGTTGCTGTTATTGGTGTTGTTATTATTTGTTTCCTGCCATTGACTGGGACCTCCTTGAGGGCTGGGTCACTATCTTATTAAGTATTGTATCCATCACCCCCAACCCAGGGCCTAGTACAGGGTTGAAACCAATAATTGTCTGTTAAGCAAAAGGACAAACTTATCACTACTCAATATGTTTTAGCTGGGGAGGGAGGTGCAGGGATGTTTCTCTTCATGAGTAGATGTCAGATTCCCCCAAAGATGATGATAGTAGGAGGAGTATGGCATCTCCTAGGGCAAGTAGAGTCCAAGAAACATAAATGTCAGACCGTAGTTCAACTCTCCCATTTTACAGATGAGGAGCCTGAGGCTTAGGGGTTTCCTGCAACTTCTTATTGTCATGCAACTCATTAGCATTGGAAGAAATGTGTTAGGGAAAGTGGGCCTTTTATCTTAACCTCAACTTCCACCTCAAGAGTGTTATAAATAAAGTTTTGGTGCCGCAAAAGAAATAGCACTTGAATATAAAATTTTCTTTTTAATTCTCGGCAAGGCAAGTTACTTCTATAGAAGGGTGCACCCTTACAGATGGAGCAATGGTGAGCGCACACTTGGATAAGGGAGGGGAAGGGGTTCTTACCCCTGATGCATGTGGCGCCTGCTGCTGTATCGTTCCCCTATTGGCTAAGGTTAGACTGCACAGGCTAAACTAATTCCGATTGGCTAATTTCAAGAGAGTGACGGGGTGAGTGGTTTGGGGGGGGAAATGGTTATGACAGAGCAGGTAATCGGAATGAGTCAGGGTGGACCAGGTAATCGGAATGAGTCAGGGTGGACCAGGTAATCGAAAAAGATTTCTTTACAAGGAAGTTAAGTTTAAAAGTAGAAGGCAAAGAATTGAACATACTGACATACTGATTCTTTGAAAAGAAATTTAGAACTTTATCTAACAAGGGGAAATGGACAGAATTTATTTCAGTTTAAGTTCACAAAGCTTGATTGAATGCCAAGTGCCTGTGCTAGGCTCCTGAGAAACAGAGGTGAAATGGGTTCAGGGAGTATCCAGTCTTGGGGAAGTCACACTTTAAGTAAGCAAATCCAAGTGTGATGAGAGGAAGCCCAGGTATAATGAGGGCTAGTCTTGTTTCTATCTGTAGCTATCGAGAGATGATTGGTGGCCGGATCAAGCCTGTTGAGAGCATACTTGGACCTTCCAATTAAAGGGAACTCCCCATGCAGAATGGAAACCCTGTGGGGGAAGCAGAGGCTGATCTTCATTTGGGGGTCATGGGGTAGGTGGCAGTGGGAGCCTGGAAAAAAGTCTCCACCTTCCCAGCAAAGGTAGCGCTTACATATGTGTGTATGTATATAACACATATATGTGTGGTGGCCTAGCACTCCCCTACCAACCTTACTCAGAGAACTCACCCACCCCCAGGACTACCCCACCTCAGGGCTCTTGGGGCAGTGGGAATAGGGAGATGTTGCTAAGGAGTATGCTTTTGCCCTAAGGCACAACTATAAATTCATGTGATAATAGATCTACCAATATGTCTGGAAATGCATAGCATAGCTCAGGGGTGGGGAAATTGTACCTCAGCTCACCCCTGTGCTGTTAATCTCCCACCTGGGAGCAGTTTAGCATTAAGCCTCCATTATGTATCAGGGAGACTCTGGATGTAGGGAGGAAGGGCCTTGTGTGGCTAGCAACCAGCATGAACAGGACATTCACATGAGAGGCAGTGCCGTGCTGCAGGATGTGCATGGGTCAGGAGCTGGGAGCAGGAGGCTCTGCCATTGTCTGCCTCTGCGTAACTTTAGATAAGTCACCTCCCCATATTTAAAATGGGGCTTGAGTTTAGTGATCTCCTAAAGTCCCTTCAGGCTCTGAAATTCAGTTCTGAATGTTCTATGCATTGTGAAGAACATAACTTTCAAGAGTTGCATTCGCTGTTGTAGAAGATATCGCCAGGCCAAACCACATCTCAACAGGCAGATCTGCTGGCTTTCAGGGAGCACGTTTCCCACTCAGTGACCTTAAGCTTTTCTCTTAAGAGCTTCTAAGAGCAGAAGAGCCCCAATGTGTCCCCCAGCCCAGGAGTTTGGGGGGCATGCACCCAGGCATGAAATGTCTTTGAGTTCTTGTTTATGATCGCAAAGGTAACTTTACATTCTACTCCAGAATCTATCCTTGCTCTTATTAGTATAAAAATAGTACAGTATTTTAAATTACTTACTGTAGATGTTTGTTGATAAATCTAGACTTAGAGGCTGATAGAAAACCTCACTTTTCATCTTGAACTTTAGCCAAGTCCTAACTCTAGGAGATAAGATGACAAGAAATGTGTAATTTTTTTGTGCTTTCTATATTTTCACTTTCTTCGCTAATGAGCATGTATTAATTTAATGCTAAAAAGGTAAATATACTTTTTAAAATGAAGTATAACACAGTTATGACCTTCATGTATAATATTTAAGGAGGGAAGGATTCCCCATTTTGGGTGAATTCCCTCATGACATTTACTTGCTGTGCTTATTTTATACATCAAGGTGCTTTATACATAGTAATTACATGGAAATATGTGTGGTTGAATGAATAAAGGAATAATGATGATTGTGATGACAGCAACTAGTATTGTTTTTACCATGTGCTACTATTCTAAAATCTTTAGATGTACCTTTATTTAATCCTTATAAAAGCCTTTGAGGCAGTATTATCCTCATTTTACAGATAAGGAAACTGAAATACCAAGAAGTTAAGTAACTCTCCTGGTTGGAATGTTTTGAACACCCTGTCTTTTATCTTCTCTGTGCACCTTTATGGGGTCTAGCTATTGCTGTGGCATCCGCCACAAGGCAGCAGCCTCCCCGTATCACCTTGGCAGTCCCTATCTCTTCCCTTTTGTGTTCTTGCACCTTGAGATTCATGCACGTCCAGACTGGTGGAATAAACTCCTACAGGCATCCCCACCTAATGACGGCACAGAAGCCTCAGAGCAAGAAAGCAGACACTTATGAAGCAAGCATTCATTAGCAGGCAAGCACGAGACCGTCCATGCAGCCTGTTCTGGAAGCTTATGAAGTTCCAGCTGTCTGCCCACCCTGGTACTGAAGCTGCTCGCTGAATGAAAGGTTCAGTGAAGAAAGGCAGGAGAACGTTCTAGATCAGTAGATTTCAAACTTGAACGGGCATTGGAATCTCCTGGAGGGCTTATTAAGGCACAGATGGCTGGGCCTCGCCCCCAGAGCTTCTGATTGCGTACCACGCTTTAAGATCTGTGATCCAGAAGCAGGATTTTGTTATTCTCTCTGATAAGTAGCATCAGGCAACCAGCACTTCCTTAACCAAAGGCTGGACACAGGACCATTTAGGGAGTGAATCTAGAATGCTACCCCTCCAGGTGTAGATTACAAGACATTCCAGGGTCTTATACCCTAAGGCATAGGGGTGGGGAATGTCTCTAAAAGATTTTAGAAAGTACCATTAATGTCATCAGTGAAAGCCATTTCTCAAGTCTGTTACACTAACAGGCAGAGCCTGCAGCGTTGGTCAATCTATGGGCAACTGAAGCGCACACCGATAGCCAGAGTGTGGCCTTCCTGATAGAGTGCTGGCTGAATACCCGAGTAGTGTGAATTCCTAGATAGGGCACGTAGGATATAATTTAAATTAGCACAGATGCATCCTAGCACCTGTCCAAGTGAATGTTTTAGAGTAAATTACAGAGCACCTTCATGGGAAGGAAAGTTAATTAACACATCAGTGGGCTTTGTTTCCTCCCACAGACTGAGCCTGAAATCATAGAGGAAACCAACATTGACAGAGTTCATGAGCCCCGGGGCTATTCCAGGTCACGACAGGTGAAAGGCCACTCGGAGACCTCCACGCTGAGCTCCCAGCCATCCATCGACGAGGTCAGGCAGCAGATGCACATGCTGCTGGAGGAGGCCTTCAGCCTGGCATCCGCGGGCCACGCAGGCCAGAGCCGGCACCAAGAAGCCTACGGCTCAGCCCAGCACCTGCCCTATTCGGAGGTGGTGACCAGCGCTCCGGGGACCATGACGCGGCCCAGGGCCGGGGTGCAGTGGGTGCCGACCTACCGCCCAGAAATGTATCAGTACAGTCTGCCTCGGCCGGTAAGTCATTCATCCCACCCACCTGCCATCATCCAGTCAGTCTGCCCAGTGAGTTCCAACAGGAGACTCAGAGCAGGGGCTTCTACAGATAAAAGCTTTGGGATCTGGAGATGAACTATGCCAGGCCCTCATCCCATCATCCCATCTTCCACCCATGATCCAAACCCTAAGCTTTTGACTCCTGTGGACAATGCACGTGAGAATCCCTTCTCTCCAGCCATAATGTATTTTAGAATGAATTGCCCTTTCTACTATCCACCCTATAAATGGCTGACCATATTCTTCACGCACTGGTGGTTTCCTACACTTTCAAGCCTGAGACCCATTTTAAATATCAAAAGGCATCTCAGAGCCACATGCTAAGGGGTTGTGTGGCCTGGTGGTTTAAGTGCACCGGCTTTGAGCCAGATGGCTCGACTTTAAATCTCAGGTCTACCAGATGAAAGTTGATAGAATCAGAATGGAATCACTTGTGTTAAATAAAATTAGATGAAAAATTTTGAAAACCTGGCAAATAGAGCCAGGGAAGGCCAGGAAGGGAGAGCTTCATGCATAAATGTGTGATAACAAGAACTATCACAAAAGACTCTGCAAAAATCACAATCTTGCACAAAGGCCATTGCAACCTTACACACACAAAAAAATACTTGGGTGAGGACATCTGTCCAGCAACTGCCTGTCCAGGCTTGGACTGGTACCACACTTGTCATTGATTTTTGCAGCCAAGAATAATTATTTCAAAACAATTATGCAGTCCTCCCTCTTTTTCCTTTAAAAACTTTTGTCTTCCTTTACCTCCCTGAACACAGTTTACTATGGCATGGGTATTCCCATTGCAATAACCATTCCCAAATAAACATCATTATTTTTAGAGACCAAAAAAAAAAAAAAAAATCTGTTATTTAGGTTGACAGCCACTTCCTGGCTTTGTAACTTGGGGAAATTATTTAAATTCTTTACAAATAAGAAAAATAAGCTACATCCTAGACTTGTAAAGATTAAATGAGTTGGTGTATGTTAGGTACTATAAGAATGCTTGGTACGTAGTAAATGCTGTAAAAATATTAATCATGGGTTGGGCCTGGTGGCTCACACCTATAATCCCAGCACTTTGGGAGGCCAAGATGGGCCGATCGCTTGAGCTCAAGAGTTCCAGACCAGTATGGGCAACGTGGTGAAACCCCATCTAAACAAATTAGCCAGGTGTGGCAGCATGCGCCTATAGTCCCAACTTTTTGGGAGGCTGAGGTGGGAGGATTCTGCCTCCTTCTGCAGGAGGCAGAAGTTGCAGTGAGCCAAGATTGTGAGACTGTACTTCAGTATGGCTGACACAGTAAGACCCTGTCTTAAAAAAAAAAAAAGAATATTCATTGTGATTATTTATTAAGTAGCAATTACATTTCCATATTTGAAAAAGCATCCAATGACTGAAAGCTTCTGTAATTTACACTTGATCTTTGTAACATAAAAACCGAGAAGTTATAAGTTTTTGTCACTTAAATCACAATTTTAATTAGTTTGCATTTCATTCATCACCATAGCATCTAAAATATATATTTTTAAAAAGACATAGTTTTATAAACCATAGACTGTAATAGACAATGCCTTGTGCATGTATAGGTGCCAGATTCTAGGAATCTGGGATGAGTTCTGGGTGTCAGAGAGAAAGGCCTAGACAGCCAGATCAAGTCTTCCCACAGGTAAGAATATGCGATGGCCCATAGCCATCGTATCTCAATTTTGTAAAACCATCTAAAAAAAAAAATCCATTGTGGGTCATATGATGAAAACTTAAATGGTTCTGCTTATTATAATTGGGGCTTAGTGTTTGTGGCAAGAAGGACAAAAACATCAGCATTATATATATTTTATAAATGAAGCCACCTACAGTGGAAAAGGACTGTGAAATAACACAACAGAGAGATGGGTCATCAAACCAGAACTAACTTTTTCTTTTCTTTTCTGAGACTGAGTCTCACTCTGTCACCCAGGCTGGAGTGCAAGTGCAGTGGTGCAATCTCGGCTCACTGCAACCTCTGCCTCCCAGGTTCAAGCAATTCTCGTGCCTCAGCCTCCCGAGTAGCTGGGACTACAGGTGCATACCACCACACCCAGCTATTTTTTTTTTTTGTATTTTTAATAGAGAGGGGGTTTCACCATGCTGGCCAGGCTGGTCTCGAACTCCTGACCTCAGGTGATCCACCCACCTCGGCCTCCCAAAGTGCTGGGATTACAGGCGTGAGCCATCACGGCTGGGCGAACCAGAACATTATTAAATGCAGTCTTTTGTTATTAAGGTTTCCTTCTTTATCAACAACCTGTGAGGTCTGTATTTTCAGGAAAGGAGAAAATAGCTAACAATACAGAGTAGAAATGGTGATGATTCTTAACCCAAGCTCATGCAGAGTCCTTTTGTGCTATGATAATGTGGAAATCCATAGAAAAGGTGGCAATTTAGAATGATAACTATGATTACTTTCTGTCTTCTAAAGAGGAGGTGCTTTGAGCTCTGCCAGAAGATAATTGGAAGCTGGTGGTTTAAATACACTAGGCCAGGCTAATGGCATTTATGTCATGGAAAAGGTTACTGCTGGCGGCCTGGGATTTCTGCACTGCAGTTCAGGAGACTCTTGATCATATTTTACCTGTTAACTCTGTGAAGAAATTGGACTCCACATCTAATGTCCAATCCAATTTTGCTAGCAGTCATAATGGATCTGTGCCAAGCAGAATTAAAACATCCTACAGCCTTCCTGTTGGTGACAGAAAAGGGGATTTCAAAAAAAAGACAACAGGGCTAACACATCTTCCCCACTAGACTCTTTACAGATGGAATTAATGGTAATAACAATAACAGCAACAGTTGGCATCTATTGAGCTCCCATTGTCTACTGGACACAGCTAAGTGCCATGTAGAAATTATCTCTTCTAATCCAACAACCACCCTTTGAGATCAATATTATTATCCCAAAGTACTCAGTGAGGAAACTGAAGCTTGGAGAAGTAAAGAAACTTGCCCAAGTTTATGCAGCTGTAAATGGCAGAACTGGAGTTAGAACCTAGAGCTGCCTAACTTCAAATCCCACACTCTTTCTACCCGCTGGCCAGAGTGACTTACAGGGACATCTTCCAGGCTCTGATGAGAACTTGAATATCCAAACTTTGGAGTATAATCTTCTTATAAGGAAGCTTACCCAAGGCTGGGCTTTGTGGCTCATGCCTGTAACCCCAGCACTTTGGGAGGATCGCTTGAGACCAGGAATGTAAGACAAGCCCTGAGCAATATAATGAGATCCTGTCTCTACAGAAAAAAAAAAAAAAATTGGCTGGGCCTGTAGTCCTAGCTACTTGGGAGGCTGAGTTGGGAGATCTCTTGAGTCCGGAAGTTCAAGGTTGCAGTGAGTTATGATGACACCACTGTACTCCAGCCTGGGTAATAGAGCAAGACCTTGTCTCTATTGTTAAAAAAAAAAAAAAAAAAAAAAAGAAGCAGCAGCAACAGCAGCTTACCCAGTTGGAGTTTTGTCCATTCTTATCATTGCCCTAGTAGGGGAGGCATCTCCATTAGGGTATAATTGGGAATTTTATGGTCTTTTTTTCCTCCTCTCCTCATAAAAACAAACAACTCCCCCTAAGCCTTTGTTAATGATGAAATATGCAGATATATCAGCTATGACTTTGATTCTGCCACAACACTTGGATTCAAGAAATGTTACATTTCTGTATCTGTAGTTCCAGCTACTAGGAGGCTGAAGTTGGAGAATTGCTTGAGCCCAGCAGTTCGAGGCTGGCCTGGGCAACACAGCACAATCCCATCTTAAAAAAAAAAAAAAGAAAGAAAAGGAAAGGAAAGAAAGAAAAAAAAGAAATGTTACATTTCTTGTGTTTCTCCAAATCAATTTGAATCTATTCTGAACTCCCATCTGGCCCAGGGCATGAGAGATTCAATGCTAGTTATTCTGGGGCTCCTTCTGCCTCTGGTTATACAAAAGTTATTAGTGATTTGATGAAGTGAGGACACCAGGAAGGAGAGGACCTACACCAGTCGCTGTTGACAGTGCATGGTCCAGCTCGCAGGAGTCCTTGAAGGCAGGTCATTCTATCATAGCTGGGCCAGATATGATTCTATCTATCTGGGCCAGATTGGGAATGGGGCTCTCTGCCCTGGGACGGCCCTAAGAAATCCTTCCCAGTAAGTCACCTACCTCTGGCAGATAAGTACCTTTATAAGCTTAGAAAAATCCTTATAGTGAGTAAAATCCACAGTTTGTACAGCAAGGCTGTATGAGAAGGGAGAGAGGGAAGGCGGGAGAGGAAGGCTGGAGAATCCTTATCTCAGCCCACAAACTCAGATGGGCAAGAAAAATAACTCTATTTTTCTGTGATCTTCTCCGCGTGCCAGAAGCCCAGTCTCAGTCCAGGCTCTTCCTCCGTATTTTCTGGGGACCCACATGATGTTGGTTAGGGGGAAGGCTGCAGTATCTGGTCCCCGTTTGTCCTCATCTCACCACTCCAGCTGGTGTCCCTGAGAAGCCCTTGTTCCCACCTTTTCTCAGGTTGCCCATCCAGGCAGAGCATAGCTGTATCCTCTTTCTCCTACTCAACACGCCCTCACCAGATTCTTCCCTTCTTTCCTTCCATGTTTGTGTGTGTTCAGGTGAGCTCACTCTGTCCCTTGCTCTGTCATTCTCTTGCTCAAGCACACGTGCATACACATGCACCTGCCCCTCTCCAGTGGCTTCTTTGCCACCACGCAGGACTGTTAAAGGCACTTCTGGTCTACTTCCATACCACCATACTCTTCTTTTCCTGCACCCCGTGGAAGGAGGGGAAATTTTGTGCTGTTGCTGATTCCTGGCCTTTCCTAGAGGCAGACACAGGTCCCTTGTCTTTCAGATTCCCCAAATTTTGATGAGACTTATGTCCTCTCCTCCACTTCTTCCCCCAGGGTGAGACAGGACAGAAGGCCTCTTTTCCAGGCCCACTGGCATCTAACCTCTTGCTTCCTCTCTGGCTCTCCTCTCCTTCCTATCCACGGAGTGTAAATGTACCTCACTTCTTTGAAATCTCTTGTTTATGGCATCAAACTGAGTATTTTAGGACTTAGATATTCAAAATCCTAGGTTCTTGCAATTTAGTAGCTTTGGCTTATGAAACTCTGATAAGAATAGTCAGGTGGATCACAAGGTCAGGAGTTCAAGACCAGCCTGGCCAACATGGTGAAACCCCATCTCTACTAAAAATACAAAAATTAGCCAGGCATGGTGGTGGGTGCCTGTCATCTCAGCTACTCGGGAGGCTGAGGCAGGAGAATCGCTTGAACCTGGGAGGCAGAGGTTGCAGTGAGCTGAGATCATGCCATTGCACTCCAGCCTGTGCAAGAGAGCAAGACTCTGTCTCAAAAAAGAAAAAAAAAAAAAAGAATTGGCTCTTGTGTCCTCCTCAGTCTTTTGTGCCTCCTTCCCTGGGGCAGGAAAAGGGCCCTAGATTCAAAGAACTGTGGAGGAAAAATGACTACGATTACTGTTGAGCATCCCAAATCCTTTGGGACCCCTTTACCAGTCCCTGCAACCGCAGGCTGCCCCTGCAGCCTGTCACGCCTGTAGTGCCACCCTGGAGGTTTATCTTTACCAGATCCCTCCTCCTGGGTAAATGCACATGCACAGAAGAGACCAGCATGCACTGGGGCTCGTCGGGGCTCTGTCTCCACTGGGAATGCTAGAGAGTATGGCACTGACCCACTTCCCTCATCCCCTCCCGAGGGACACTCAGCACTGAAACTTCAAACAGACTGTGATCCCCTCCCCCTCCCTCCCTCCCCCTCCCCCCTTCCTCCCCCTCCCCCCTTCCTCCCCCTCCCCCCTTCCTCCCCCTCCCCTCTCCCCCTTCCTCCCCTCCCCCATCCCCTCCCCTTCCCTCCCCTCCCCCCTCCCTCCCCCTACCCCTACCCCTCCTCTCCCCTCCCCTCCCCCTTCCTTCCTTCCTTCCTTCCTTCCTTCCTTCCTTCCTTCCTTCCATGTTACAACCAAACTTCTGAGCTCAGAGGGTGCTCTCTTCTAGTCACACACAGCCTCCTTCAGCCTCAGAGAACTGCAATCTGACTGCCTTCAGTCCTGAGTCTTTTATCTCCTTCCTGGCCAGAGGGCAGGGACCCCAAAAGACAGGGTCCTTAGGTTTTCCTCACAGCCAGCATCATAGCACTGGGAACTTGGAACCTGGCAACAGTTTCGTGCAATAGCTTCCAATGGATTCCTGTCACAGAGCAGCCAGGAGAGAGCCAGATTCCAAATACGTGAGGCAGGAAACTAGAAGGCAAAGACAAGAGGACTTAGAACCAGGGGGAACATGCACAGGAGTAGGTAGAAGACACCCTGGGGGAGGATTCCTTCAACCATGAGCACGTGGCACAGGCTGCCCCCTCTGTGTTTTATGTGGCTCC
The DNA here is from genome assembly GCF_028885655.2 of Pongo abelii. NCBI lineage: Eukaryota > Metazoa > Chordata > Mammalia > Primates > Hominidae > Pongo > Pongo abelii. The sequence continues at coordinate 33,573,768 of NC_071994.2, read as the reverse complement.
CGTGGCTGTCCTGGGGCCCCGAGGATACAGCCCAAAAGGGTCTGCCTGATCTCCTGTGCCATCTTGCTTTGTACCTGGCAAAATCTTCAAGAAGGGAATTCCCTTGCTGCTTGTCAGAAGTTCAGAATTTTTCATCAGTTCTCTTGGTGAACTGCTATAGGACATCCACAGACATAGAAAGCCTTTTCTTGGCTGGGAAATTCTGCTGACTACAGAATAAGCCTTCCAACAACCTGAGATAAAAATACGTTGTCTATCTCCTCCGCTGAATAGCATGAGAGGCCAGAAGAGAGACGAGGGGCTGTAAATCTCATTTGTCTATTTTGGGAAAGAAGTGTCTCACTTGGTTTATTGATAATCGTGGAGGGTAAAGCTGGAAGGACCTCCAGAACAAGGATTTGCTAACTGTCTGCAGAACCTCAGGGTTCAGGGAGGTCCTCAGGGGGTTGTTAGATAAGTGAAGGGCCAAATTCGCCAGGGCACCTCCTCCCCAACTTCAACCAGAGAAGCCCTGCTTTCATCTATGTATTAGGGTCTGCTGGAATGGTGTCATGGCTAAAGAAATGTTTGGAAGCTTGTGAGATAGGCCAGTGCCTTATTTTACAAGGAAAGCAAAACAAAACAAAACCAAAACAAGGTTCAGAAAGGCTGAATGACATATCCAGAGAAAGTGAATGGCTGAATCAAGATAACAGCCTGAGTTGCCTTACTCCTTGTCCACTCAGCATTCATTCAGAAAATAGTTACATAACATGGCTAGGTGCAAGACATTTTGCTTGGTAATGGGGGACTATTGTAATAAGACAGACATGGTTACTGCACTCCAAGGCATTTAGGATGTAGTGGAGCTAAAGATTTGGTTCCCTGAATGCTGCCTTAGCATACATTGTTTACTGATGCTCAAAAAAAAAGGAAGTACAGCACAGCAACGTAGCTTTCCATATTGATTCAGTCAGTACTTCTGGATCTGGGCAGATGTTTTCTTTCATTCTTGTTCTAGAAAGATAGTATTGCTGACACACTTCTAGGTTGACTCCTCTCTGAGCACTTTGCATTCCATGTCTTCTGGGTGCTAACGAGAAGCCATTTGTTAGTGTCATTGCCATCCCTTTGTAGGTGATATGCCTTTTGGGCTGCTTTTAAGATCTCTTTGCCTTTGGTATTGTTTCACTACAATGTATCTAGATGTGTGTTTTACTTTATTGATCCTACTTGGGATTATTAATTTACTTATTTTATCAATTCTGGAAAATTCTTAGCCATTGCTTCTTCAAATACTGCCTCGCCTTTGTTTTCCTTCCTCTCTCCTTTGGGACTTTGGTTAGCTGCATGTTAGACCTGCTCATTCCATCCTCCGTGTCTTGTATTTCTCTTTTACATTTTCTATCTTCTCGGCCCATTGTGCATCATTCTTAGTAATTTCCCCAATTCCATTTTCTAGTTTATTAATTCTCTATTTGTGATTAATCTATTATTTACTTCCTCTACACTGAATGTTTTTATTTTAATAATCATGTTTCACTTCTGAAAGTTCTATTCTTTTTCAAATCTGCTGGATCATTTCTAATAGTATCTGTCTGGTCAATTATTATTATTATTATTATTTTTAGATGGAGTCTTGCTCTGTCGCCCAGGCTGGAGTGCAGTGGTGTGATCTCGGCCCACTGCAACCCCCACCTCCTGGATTCAAGCGATTCTCCTGCCTCAGCCTCCCGAGTAGCTGGGATTACAGGCACGTGCCACCACACGCGGCTAATTTTTTGTATTTTTAGTAGAGATGGGGTTTCACCATGTTAGCCAGGATGGTCTCGATCTTCTGACATCGTGATCTGCCCGCCTCAGCCTCCCAAAGTGTTGGGATTACAGGCGTGAGCCACTGCACCTGGCCTGGTCAATTATTTCTTAAAAACATTTCTTACATTGTTATTTTTTGTCTTGTGTCTGGAAATTCCGAACTCTAAAGTCCTTAAAGGTCTAAATTTTGTTTGTTTTTTCTACTCTCTTTAACTTCTCTTTTCTAGTGTGTTCATGGTCTTAGATCATGAGCTCCACTTGCTTCATCTTAATATGTGCTAATCCTGAGAGACTACTTTAGGGATACTTTTCTCCAAAGAGGATTTACAATTGCTTCTGCCTGAGCTGGGAGCATTGCCATCCATCCTCCCTCCCTAGAAGGGACCAATGCTAGCCTCCTTTTGTGTTGGAGGTGAGTGCCTCAGGTTCAGCCACCTCACCTTGTTCTGTTCCAAGGCTTGATCTCTTCATCAACTGTCAATATGGCATTTGTTTTCCAGGCCACTTCGCCATTCATATTTGCTTACCTTCAGTATTTTCACCTCTGGTTTCAGCTTATGGTTTTGTTTTAGTTTGCTGAGGTGTGGGGTAGGGGAATAGTCCCTTGGGATTTCCCTGACATCTTGCAGTTTCACACTGCATTAAAAAGTATGTTTAATCCTGGACCTCGTTGTTATTGAGTGGGTTGGCCCTTATGAAGATGTAGTCTGCCATCATGCTAGAGGGAGAAGGCCTCATTCAGTTGAAAGAATCCTGTTTGTGGATCCCCTGTGCTGCTGTTTTTTGTCCTGATGCCTTCAGGTTTAAAATCCTGTCATCCTCCTTGAGAGATCTGATGGGCAGAATACCTGAAGAAAGAAACGGATGAGAAGCACAAGTAAAGCTTTGTCTTCACAGAGAACATTTCTAGATTTTCTCTTGCTAAAGGAGGTTGTGGCCTGGCTCTTTCTAATCCTGTCTCTGTCTGTTTTGCTTTCATCCCCTCACATGTTGATAAAAGTCTTCACTTTTTTGGTGACAGTTCTAGTCTTTTATCTTTGAATAGTGCTTTATAGATTGCAAAAGACACACACACACACACACACACACACACACACACACACACACACACACACACACACACTTACCTGATCTTCTCACACACACACACACACACACACACACACACACACACACACTTACCTGATCTTCTCAGCAGCCCTCTGAGCAAGCATTGTTGTCCCCATTTCAGAAGAGGTCCAGAAAGGTCACCTGAGTTGCTGTAGGACCTAAAGTCTGTTCATCAGGACCTTCACACATACCTCCTCACTCCAAATCCATTGCTTTTTTCCACTAAATCTGCTCTCCCTTGAGAGAAAGTAAAACACAATCAATGATTCATCCATTTAATGATCTAATATTTATTGATCACCTGTTATATACCAGGCACTGTTCCAGGTATAAGGATATCTCTGACAACAAAGCCCTTGCCCTTATTACACTCTAGTTGGTGGCAGATCATAAATAAACAAGCAACCATATAATGTCAGAGAGTGATCGTTGCCTGATGAAAAATAGATAAATGGGGCTCTAGGGAAGTCTGGGGCTGGATGAATGAAATGAAGCGTGGAGCCCTGGGAAGAACGGTGAGGAAGGCACCCAGGTGGAAGAAAAGCCCAAGGTGAGACAGAACTTGGCGTGTTCTGAGAATGTTTGGAGGGCCCTGTAAGTACAGTGGCCCCAGCGAGAGTGGTCGGAGGCGCAGTAGAAGAGATGGCTGGAAACATGTGAGGGACGATCTTAGAAAAAAGTCTGAGTAAGGAGGCAGAGTCCGACCGTTGGAAATTTGTTTCCTCCTCAAACAAGAAGAACCTGTGTGCTGATCGACCCTGGGTGTTAAAAACTCTCCCTGTATTGCTTGTCTCTTTCACAGGCTTACAGGTTTTCCCAGCTTCCTGAGATGGTCATGGGCTCCCCGCCTCCACCCGTACCTCCCCGGACTGGTCCTGTGGCTGTCGCTTCTCTCAGGCGGTAACACATTCCTTTCTTTGTTTTGTTTGGAATATTTGGAAAAGGGTCAGTCCTGTGTACCCTGACCTGACAATAGCACCGGCAAATTTCCTTCATGCTCCACCCCATCCAGGGTGTGTCATCTGTACAGAAAACCATGCGCCTGTGGCATCCCAAGTACCATGAATGAACAGATCACGGTGCTTTTGCGCTTTTTAACCAGAAAGTTCTTGAGAATCCACAGTTGAAGAAGTCCAAGGCCAACTGCCCCATACCTGGAAAGCCTCAGACCCTGACCTTGAACATCTATAAATGACTCCAGCTCAGGCCACCACAACAGCTGCTACCAAAAGTCCCTTGGTTATTTAAGGGTGGTGTCTGAGAAGCCAGGGAGGGACAGGCATGTCTGGGTACCCACCCCAACTCTTGACTTCCAAGAGGGAGAGATTGAAAACGTATGAAGTCAAATATCTCAATTGCAACACATATGTTAAGCATGTTCTTTGCTTTAGGAAAATCTAACGAGTGCATGTTTTTAATAAGGATGGACAAGAAGAACAAAAGCCCTGAGCACTGGGAAAGGCTAGAACTGTGCCCTGGGGTACACGTGGACCACTGCCCTGGCCTTCCTACTCCAGCTTCCCCCAACATACAAATCACATCCTATCTGTGAACCATGGGTCTGGGCTTTGTGAATGGGGAAGAAAAATAGGAGTTTCCCTTGGAATAGGAGGGAATAGGAGGGACCCTGCTCTCATTGCCAGTGGTTTAGAATGCGGAGGGGTGTAGACATCACCTCTTGCCACCAGCCGAGCCTGGGTGGAAAGCAGCAGACCCTGACCTGCTGTGCAGCCCCAGCAATTGGCCTTGCCCCTCCAGCCCCTGTTTCTCTATCTGTAACATGAGCACAGGGGCCTAGATGATCTCAAAAGCTCCAGGATTCCCCAGAAAGGGGTCTCAGAATTGCTTATCGAGCAGAACTCAGAAATTTTCCCAGGAAGGGTTTTCTGAACAAGTAGCAGATGCCTGGAATAGCGTGTGGGAAGCCAGGGCTGTGGGAACAAGCAAGCAGAGAGGGAGGGAGGGAGACCCCACCCTGATGAACGGTCGCATCATACAGCCTCCACATTGGACCTTCCTAGGAGAGGAGCAGCAGGCTTCTCGGTTATTCCTGAGAGTCCTGGATTGGAGGCGCCTCATACCAGCAATTTATGGGAGGTTTGCTGAAGGACAGCATCAATTTCTTATTTCTTCTTTCAACCACCTGTCTCCTCCCAGGCCCCTCCACACCATTTGCTATGTTGCCACATATCCGGGGTGGGGGGGTGCACTGCCCTTCATATAAACTCAGGATTACACCAGGAAGGAACCTTTGAGATGAGTTTGTCTACCCCTGTCATTGTACAGATGAGGGAACAGGCTTGGAAAGGGAACGTAGGCTGGGCATGGTGGCTCATGCCTGTAATCCGAGCACTTTGGGAGGCTGAGGCGGGTGGATCATTTGAGGCCAGGAGTTTGAGACCAGCCCGGACAATATGGTGAAACCCCGTCTCTACCAAAAATACAAAAATTAGGTGGGCATACTGGCATGCACCTATAATCCCGGCTACTTGGGAGGCTAAGGTGGGAGAATCGCTTGAACCCAGGAGGCAGAGGTTGCAGTGAGCCGTGGTGGGGCCACTGCACTCCAGCCTGGGTGACAGAGTGAGACCTTGTCTCAAAACAAAAAAATAAAAATAAAAATAACGAAAGGGAAGGTAGCTGGAACCCAGACCTCTGCCTCCCATGTTCTCCCTTGCTGTGGCTATCATTTGCTCTGTGACAGCCACTGCTCAGCTCAGAGGGTGGCCCTGTGGGGGGCCAGACCTGCTGCAGCTGTCTTTGCCTCTCTCCCATTGGGCTAATTTTAGGGAAGCCTGAAGTCCCTCTGTGAAACTGCCTCAGGCAAGGGTTGATGCTTGTGAAGGAAAATGGTCTGTGGCTGAAGGACCCTTTGGAAAACCAGGAGATGCCCACGTCTACAGAGCCCACGCTGCCCTCTTCTTACACGGCTTTCTGAGCACTAAGTGGAAATAGGATGTGTTAAATGGGCTTGATTCTCTGATTGCCGGGGGAACAAAAAAAAGTTCTGTTAGAATGCCCACTGCTCCCTGGAGCAGCCCGAGTTTCCAAGTCTTGGGCTTGGTGCTTCCTGCCAGTTAGGAACAGGGAATGTGGCTCCCCAGCTGTCCTGGGTCCCCTTTCTGGTGTTGGTGAGAAGGGAGAAACCAGGCAATCCAGAGAGAGCCTTCCCATTGGCTGCTGATGATGTCATCAACCCCTGGGTCAACCATCCCCAGCTAATACCCAGGGCTAATTGCTTTTCTTATTTTATGTGGAAATTAAATATTCTACCACCCAGAGACATGAGAGCCACCCTTAGGGGAGAACTGACCTTGAACGTCTAAAAATGATTTCAGCTGAGGCCACCATGACAGCTGCTACAAGTCTGGGTGCCTCCTGCTCTGCTGGTGTCCCTAGAAGTCCGTTTGTTGTCTGGGAATAAATCCAGTCCTGGGGACCTCATGAGGCTTGGAGGCAGCTGTCCATGCCCAAAGGTGACGGGGCGCACTCCTCCTGCTCGGGACGCCGCCTGAGGTCTGGGACAGTGCTAACGCAGTCCCTCTGCCCCATCTAGATCCACCTCAGACATTGGCAGCAAGACCAGAATGGCCGAGTCTGCGGGGCCCGAGCCGGCCCAGCTGCACGACAGCGCCTCCTTCACTCAGATGTCCAGAGGCCCCGTGTCCGTGGCGCAGTTGGATCAGTCGGCTTTAAATTACTCAGGTGGGCAAAAGAAAAGCCCGAGTGTGCCCCCCACCACTGCTGCTGTGCCCTGTCCTCCCCCAAATCCGCAATTCCAATCTCCTTTCTACCTACCACCCTCAGGAATCACAGCCACTGCATTTCTGGATCCCCTCGTAACTTCAGGAGCCCCAACTAAAAGAGCTGCTGGTTTTCTTTCTTTAAAAGATCTGAAATTGGGCAAAATCCAAAGTTATGCTAAAGTCAGCATGTATGTTAACATTCTGTCAGACTTCAGTTCAATTTTTTTGGTTTTATCTTTAAAGCATTCCAGATACAGCCATCCACCCCCATTTCATTCCCCTTCTCCCAAAAGGTGACCCCGGGCCTCAAGTGATAGGTTTTAATCCTTTGCCACACATGTATGTTTATATAACAGTATATATTAATGTTTAATGTATTTGAAATTTACATAAATGATATCATGGCATACATTTCCTTTTGTACTTTCTCTATTTAACAGTGTTTTAAAAAATTTCTCCAGGTTGCTATATACATACTATATAGATCTAGTTCATTCATTTAAACTGCCATGTGGTATTCTATGATAAGCCACAGTTTATACTTTTCCCTATCGATGGACATAATGGTAGTTTCCAGTTTTTTGCTATAACAAACAATGCTGAAATGAACATTGAGGTTTGTACATGATGTAATTTGTTTCTTAGTTTATTCAAACCATACCTTTTAGGCTAAAACTGCAAGCACTCAGTTGCCAGCACTTAGTAAAGCATTCATGGTGTCTAGAAATTCCACCAGTGAAGTCCATTTCTTTTGGTTTTTTTCTTGGCTCTTTAAAAATACACATTCTCCTGGGAGGAAAACACCTGACCACCAAGGTATTATTTCGTCTTGCTGGCAGGTCGGGGGTGTTGGGATGGGGATGGGGGAGTTGGACCATCGCTTCTGTAGAAAGCCAGGTCTGAGTCCCAGCAGATGATGCCCTTTCATTCTGACTGCGAGGGTGAGTGGGGCTGCATGGCAGGTGGAGGTCTGCTGCTCCCCCGATCCCTGGAGACCTTTGTCCTCTCTTCCCCTAGCCAGGGCCAATCCCAGAGTCCTCCTCTGCTTCCCTAGCTTCCCCAGGCCTGGGCAGATGCGGGCCTAGTGGGCGGGTTGCTGGCTGGGCCCACAACTCCCTCTTTAAGGGATGAGAAGAAGGGAAAAGTCCAGAGCACTACTAGTGCATGCTGCATTTGGTGAAGTTAGAAAAAGACTTTCCTTCCCCAGGTGAGTACAGACTCCACCCCTGGCAAAGGGAATACTGGCTGGATTTTAGCCCCACTTGGCCTCTAGGCCAGATGCTCTTGAGCAGTGCATCACCTGCCCAGCTGTGCACAGTGGCTCTAGAAGAGGTCCACAAAGAAAGAAGACCAGGTGGCCGGGTGCGGTGGCTCATGTCTGTAATCCCAACACTTTGGGAGGCCGAGGCGGGCGGATCACGAGGTCAGGAGATGGAGACCATGGTGAAACCCCATCTCTACTAAAAATACAAAAAATTAGCCGGGCACGGTGGCGGGCGCTTGTAGTCCCAGCTATTCAGGAGGCTGAGGCAGGAGAGTGGCGTGAACCCAGGAGGAGGAGTTTGCAGTGAGCCGAGATCACGCCACTGCACTACAGCCTGGGCGACAGAGCGAGACTCCGTCTCAAAAAAGAAAGAAAGAAAAAAAGAAAGAAGACCAGGTTTCCTCCACCACATCCCACCTGCCTCTGTTACTACATCACCTGGGATCTTAGCCATCATGGCCGGGTCCACTGCACCTTAAATGCAACTAAATTCCCCAGCAAATGTTACAGCCCAGAGCAAGCTCCCCTCAGCTCAGACCTGATTTAATGAGGCTTCAAATCCAGCAGCCAGTCAGGGAGCCAATGAAACTGACTTCATTTGGCTTTTGGGTAGCTGGATCCCCCAGACCAGCCTCTCTTAACCTCCCTCCTCCATTTCCTCCATGCCAGGTAATACGGTGCCAGCGGTGTTCGCCATCCCAGCTGCTAACAGACCTGGCTTCACCGGCTACTTCATCCCGACGCCTCCCTCATCCTATAGGAACCAGGCCTGGATGTCCTATGCAGGAGAGAATGAGCTCCCGAGCCAGTGGGCAGATTCGGTGAGTCCCTTGCTCTTCACCTCATAAAACTTTACCTGCTTAACACACGCCAAAAAGTAAATTAGATAAAAGGTTGAGACTGAAGGTTTTGTTATCTCAGCCTCCTCCCAGTAATCAGATGACTAAAGTCAGCCATTTTAAAGGAGACAGACAGTGTGGTGAGGGGGGATGTCCCCTTGACAGAGGACCTTGAGACCTGCCTTCTAGTCAGGCTCCTACCTCTTCCTAGCAGGACAACCTTAATCAAGTGCATTTTTGTAATAATAACTACCATTTGTTGAGTATTTTTTATCTACTAGACACCTTGTCAGATGTTTTGTTTATATTATTTAATCTTTATTACAATCTTATGTAGGTATTATTCCCATGATTACTCCCATCTTGCAGATGAGGAAATCAGGGCCGAGTCAGAGGATGCCACTTATCTAAGGCCACACAGCTAGGAAGGAAGTGCCAAGGACAGAATTCAAACCGACACCTGTCTGGCTCCAAAGCTTTTATTAAATTTGTTTCTTTTAGCATACAATTCTGTAAAATTTTAGAAGAAATGTCAGAAAATGAAGGATTAGAAACCCAAGACTGGGCTGGGTGCGGTGGCTTACGCCTGTAATCCCACCACTTTGGGAGGCTGAGGCGGGCAGGTCACCTAACGTCAGGAGTGAGAGACCAGCCTGGCAAACATGGTGAAACCCCTTCTCTATTAAAACCACAAAAATTAGTTGGGCGTGATGGTGAGTGCCTGTAATTCTAGCTACTCGGGAAGCTGAAGCAGGAGAATCACTTAAACCCAGGAGGCAGAGGTTGCAGTGAGCCGAGATCGCGCCACTCCACTCCTGCCTGGGCGATAGAGCAAGACTCTGTCTCAGAAAAAAAAAAAAAAAAAAAAAGAGAAACCCAAGACTGAATTATTGCATTTATTAATTTTCCAGATGACCAAAGCTTACCCCTTTAATTTCCAAAACATTTAAAAATATATGCAGCTTGGCATAAAAATATTTCTGAAATGAATGCTATCTTCCCTCTCCTCTGTTAAAAGAGTATATAATGTAATTTGCCTTTTATGAATGATTCAATATCCTTATGATACCTGATTGTACTAAAATGGCATTTGTAGGATGAACTCTCATGGCTTGTAGGATTATTGCCCTTATATTGTGAAATATCTCCAAACTACTACAATTTTTGGAGTTACTATCATGGCTCAATACATTTTTTCCTGACTTTGCTTCCAGTGGGCACTTGATATTGCTGTTAATGTCCCCACTTCTAGTAATATGCCCACCCTTAAGTGTGCTTTGCATCATGTGCCATTATCTGCAAATGAGGCTTATCTGTGCTCATTAGAATTGTTTGTAAACTTGGAGTAAATAAGCTCTAAGAGAGGAACTAGAGGGATCCCCTGCTGTTCAGTCTGTGAATCTGAATGTGGGACTTTATGGCATCTGTTTTTATTGTTTGGGGGCCTTTTTTGTGTCCTTTGTCACTCTCTGCTATTCCATATGGCTGATATCACTGGATATGATTTGATCAATTCAGAGGTTATTGATTTTGTAATTCCACTTCATCTGAAAGTTATGTAGACTTTTTAGAAAGTAGATGATGTTTAACTTGAACGACTTAGGCAGTAATTCCCTTACACCTGCAGCTTTGACAGTTCACCCGTTGTATGGAGTGTAACCCTGGGCACCAACTGGAGTTGGTGAAAGTATTTTCCAAAACCTTGACCCCTGTGTTCAAGACACTTACAAATGATAATTTAGCCAGGCTTATAGCTACATCTAGATGCCTTTGGGCTCATAGCTACATCTAGATGCCTTTGGGCTCATAATTGCCTTAAAGATGAAGGTAAAGGAATCAGGCAAATGGAAACGTAACCTTCCTGCCATGATGACTGGACTGGACCCTTCTGGGCTTATCTCCCACAGTGTGAAGGAGAACCAATGTCCTATTAGTTGTTTTTAATTAAGAGGAAGATGATTGCTGCAGCCTAATTGGGCCTTTCCTGGAGCCCAATTATCACCTGCAATTAAGCAGGGAGGCGTGCCCATGAATGGAGCAAGGTGAAATGGGTGATTTATAGCATATGAAAATAAGTGCAGGAAGCTCAGAGAGACCAGTTGTCAGCTTGAAAAGGGTCCAGGAATAATGCACACCTTCCACATCTATGTGAGAAAGCAAAGTCCCTCACCAGCATTTGGATGTCTGACCTTCCTGATCCCAGGAGCTAGCTTGGATAAAATCACCTGGACCTGGGATAACAAATAGGTTTCATCCTTGGTGCCAGTTGGAGAAGGATTGGGAGGGGCTTCCAGGCTCAGCAGGAAACTGTGCTGTGATAAAGTTGGTGATGTCTGCCATGGGCACTGGCTGGGGAGTAGTAGTATTTGCCAGCCCTGAATTTTGGCGGGAAGAGCATGATGGCTCCAGCCTGCATCTACTATAAGGGAGGAAGAGTTTCTCATCTCATCTTCCCTGCTTCTGCCCTGGTGCTGAATATTGCCCTGAGGATACTCCAGTGGGATCAGGTATCCCTTGCCTGTCCCAGCCACCAGCACCAACAAGCTTGATACCATAGAGCTGAGGGGTCTCAAGAGTTGGACATTGGCTCTCTCAGCCACAGCAAGTACAGTTAGCCGAATTTGAAATGCAGGGAAAGGAAATGTGGTAGCTTCCTTCTCAAATATTTGACCCCAGCCAATCATTCTTCAGTGATTTTCAAACTGTGCTCTTCAGAACCCCAGGTTCTGAGAGTCCCTGCTCTTGCTCTGCACAATTCTGAGCACTGGTGTACAGCAATAAGCAAGTGAGGCACTCTCCACCTTCACGGAGTTGACAGCCTGAGACAGGCAATGGCATCAGGAGCAATAAGTGTTACGCTGGAGAAAGTGCAAGGAAACGTTTAACAGGGACCCCCAGGCTAATGTTGAGCTGGGGAAAGGTCTCCGGGAAGAAAGGAAATTTGAGCTGAGATCTGAAATACATACCCCATGTCCTGGTCTTGGTTCTTTGGTGAGCCCAATAACCTGTACCTTCCCAGCTCATGTGGCCCAAGGACTCTACATCCCCCATGTAGAGTTTCTGAGTCATCACACCATCCCATTGGTATGGTCTGAATGTTTGTGTCCCGCTCGATTCATATGTTGAAATCCTAACCCCCAAGGTGATGGTATTAGGACACGGGACCTTTGGGAGGTGATTAGGTCATGAGGGCGAACCCCCTAATGAATGGGATTAGTGCCCTTAGAAGAGAGCCTTGAGAGAGACCCCTGACCTCTCCTGCCATGTGAGAGGATAGTGAAAAGACAGCTGTCCCTGAACCAGAAAGTGGGCCCTCACCAGGTACAGAATCTGCCAGCACTTTGATCTCGGACTTTGCAGCCTCCAGAACTGTGAGAAAGAAATTTCTGTTGTTCATAAGCTCCCCAGCTTATGGTATTTCGGCATAGCAGCCAGAACAGACTAGGACTTCCTGCTCCATCCTCCCTTAGGAGCCAGATGAGCATTGCTGTTAAGCATGGGAACAGGCTGTATTTCTCAGAAGTGTGACATTGAAAATGGGTAGATCAAACGGGACATGCAGACTCTGTAGCCTGATATTCAGCAGCTTATGAATCCAGCCCTGTCTTGCCTGAGCTCCTCTCACACTAAACACACCCTCTCTGGGCAGCCTGAGATCACCGATGCTCCCTGGGGACACTCTCTTCTTTGTACTGTTACGGGATCTTTGGGGTATCAGTTTTCTTCCTGGAAACCTCTGTGGCCAGTGGTGCTTTTGCCCGAGTTCTTGTCCTGGGTCCGGGAAGAATGAGGTATGCAGACACATGAAAGGTGAAGAAGGTGAAAAGGAGGTTTATTTAGTGTTAGAACAGCTCAGAAGAGACCCACAGTGGGTAGCTCCTCTCTGTAGGCAGGTCATCCCATGGAGTGTTCAGCTCTCAGCAAAGAGGCGGCCCTGGAGAGGGTGGCTCCTCTCTGCCCACTGCTCATTCCACCATCTGCTGCTCTCAGCAGAGAGGAGGCCCTGGGGAGGGTGGCTCCTCTCCACAGCAGCTTGTTCAGACATCTCTGCGTGTCTCTGAAGCTCTCAGCAGGGAGGGTAGTTCCTCTCTGCTGCTGGTTGTCCCATAGTCTCTCTCTTCTGCCCTGCTCTGGCTGAGCCCAGGGCTTTTATGGACCTCAGAGGGGAGGAAGTGTGTGCTGATTGGTCCATGGGTGAGCCCAGAAGAGGTACCACGAGTCCCCACTCCAGCCTGAGGACTGGCAGATGGCCCCCAACCTTCAGGCCCTCCCTGGCCTTCTGAAGGTAGGGCCTTATGGGAGACCCACCCTCTTCTGCCCAGGAGTCTGTCTGTCCGCCCCACCCTTTGCCATTCATGGCCCTGGGGGCTTGTCCCCAACCCCACTCAGAAATCAGAGCCCCTACAGGGGGAAGAGAGAGGCCAGGCAGCAGAAGCAGACACCCCTGAGCCAGCAGGGAGGGGGGCACCTTCCCAAGATGCTGAGGATGCAGGCTGATGCCCAGTCTTGTGCCTGGGAGAGTGGCTGCAGCTGCACCCGGGGAGCTCCAGCCCTGCCAACTCTGAAGGGGTGGAGTTCCAACTTGTCCCTGGCTCCTGCCTGCTCCATGGAGGGGGAAGCCCAGGTCTGCAGCTATGGGTGGGGTGGTTGTAGCAGTACCCAGGGCAGATCCTGCCTGCTTCTGGCCCCCTCCAAGACCACGGGGAGGCTCGAATCCACAGCACAATTTGGGTGGCTGTAGCCCCACCCAGGAGGGCAGGGCTCCTGCCTGCTCCATGGAGCAGGAGGCCTGGGTCTGCAGTCATGGTTTGGGTGGCTGCAGCAGCATCCGGGGGAGCTCCTGCTCCAACTCAGAAGGGGTGGGGCTCCCACTGGCTCTATGGAGTGTGCAGCCCTAGCCACGCATCCCTGCTGCAGCTGGTGTGATGGCAGCAGCCTCTGCCATCAGTACTCCCATACATTTTGCTTTGATGATTTACATTTGATTTTCCCTTTGCCCAGAATCCCCCTCCCACTGCATCTTCCTGGAGGGACCCTGTTCAACTTCCAAACTCATCTAAGCTGCTGAGTCCTCCCACACATACTTCATTCCCCATAGCACCCTGTGCCTCTGTTGTCCGTGGGTGCTTATTCCATAGTGTTCCAATTAACATCATGGGGTATGTGGACTATCCTGAAACAGCATCCCTGTATGTGCCACTGTCTCTGTGGGAGAATCGACTCTAAATTCAAAATTACTTACTTGTCCTTATTCCTAGAAGTTTACATATTTTAAGCATAGGACTCTGTGTCTTCCACTTTTGATGAAGAGAGAAAAATGTTTCAAGAAACCAAAATCATATCCCAGATGCAAGACGTTGTAATGCAGTGATTAATTCCAGGCCTTAAAGCAGACAGACCTCTGCAAAGAGTGTCTTGGTAGCTTGTCGCCTTAGACTGTGGCACTCTTCAGTTTCCTCATCTGCAAGGTAAGGATAACAATACCGACCTCCTAGCTTATTGCTTTGAGAACTAAATGAGATAATGTGTGGAAAACCCTTAGCACAGGGCTCAGTGGATGTTATTATTAATAAACCCCTGGGTTCCTCTGGGGTCCATAAATAGTTCTGTTTGCTGGATTGTACTTATATGAATACGGTAACTAAGTGCTGGGCATGGTGGTACCCACCTGTAGTCCCAACTACTCAGGAGGCTGAGGCAGGAGGATCACTCAAGCCCCAGAGTTCAAGACTGCAGTGAGCTATGATTGTAGCACTGCACTACAGCCTGGATGACAGAGTGAGACATCATCACTAAAAATAATAATAGTAATAAAAATAAGGTAGCCAGGTAGATTCAAATATAGACTCAGATGTATATATTCCTAAGGTTTTTCAGCAAAGTTAAAAACACCTATTTAATTCATCCAAACAGTATATCCAGTGAGTCCAAATTACCTTTTTTTTTGGAGACAGAGTCTCACTCTGTCGCCCAGGCTAGAGTGCAGTGGTGCAATCTCGGCTCATTGCAGCCTCTGCCTCCCGGGTTCAAGTGACTCTCCTGCTTCAGCCTCCCAAGTAGCTGGGACTACAGGCGCATGCCACCATGCCTGGCTAATTTTTTTTGTATTTTTAGTAGAGAAGGGGTTTCACCATTTTAGCCAGGATGGTCTTGATCTCCTGACCTCATGATCCGTCCACCTCGGACTTCCAAAGTGCTGGGATTACAGGCATGAGCCACCGAAATTACCTATTTTCTAAACAAAATGACTCTGAGTTTTATATCTATATAATGGTATGTGGCTTCCATTTTCTTCTAAGTTCTCTTCCATGTCCTCAGCCCCCTCCTGCTTCCAGTGTCAAGTGTGTCCTGTGACTTGAGCTCCTTCCTCATGCCAGGCCCTGTCCTTCTCTCCCCACGCCCTCTGCAGGTGCCCCTCCCAGGGTACATCGAGGCCTACCCCCGATCACGGTACCCACAGAGCTCTCCCTCTAGGCTTCCTCGCCAGTACAGCCAGCCAGCCAACCTGCACCCCAGCCTGGAGCAGGCCCCGGCGCCCTCCACAGCGGCCTCGCAGCAGAGCCTGGCAGAAAACGACCCGTCTGACGCTCCCCTGACCAACATCTCCACTGCGGCCCTCGTGAAGGCCATCCGGGAGGAGGTGGCCAAGCTGGCCAAAAAACAGACAGACATGTTTGAGTTCCAGGTCTAACGCCTTAGCCCCGTGGGACTCTGGACTTCCGAACTCTGAGGACACAGCCTTTGGGTTTCCCATGCCTACGTGTTAGGACTTGAGACATAGCAATGGGTGAGTCTTTCTCACCCTCCATTTCTGAAAAGGTGAACTATGGGGCTTCTGGGAACAGGAAACTCTTGAACGACTAGATTCTTGGCTCATCCAACTGATTGTGGGTCAAGAAGTCCCTGCTTGGGGCCTTATGTTGGATACTCTCTCGTGTCAAATGTTTGAACTGTGGGCATATTCCCTATGGAAGCTTAGTCACGAGCGGCACTAGCTAATCTACAGATTCCTATCCAATGCCACATTTTAATAAATCACCGGAAGCGGGAGAATGTAGCTCTTATCTTCGGTGACCTCTGCATGTTAACTCTCTTTCTGTGTTAAAGGCAATGCAGGAGTGTGGATTAAGCACCAGACTGTGTTCTCATTCAACCATGACCGTGCGCATTAAAATCAGTTTGTAAGGGAGACACTGACTCCAGCCAAGAAACCTGAGCCCCTTTTTTTTAGGTTCATATTCAAAGTCAAATGAACTGGATGAAAGTCAGTACCAATGGCTGTGCCTATAAATAGACCTGATTCTTTGTTTCCCTCGTCAATTAAACAAAGGCCAAGAAAGAGAGAAGATGAGAGGGAATGGTGGATTTGTGTTGACAGATTTTTTAAAAGGTGTTGCCATTTTGGAAATAAAAGTCCTCCACAAGTTAGGATCTAACTGAAAGAGAATCGGTGCTAAGAGCTTTTAGGATCCTACAAAAGAAATACAGTTATTTGTGAAGGTTTTTCTTTGCCCTGTTTTGAAGGTGGCCTGAGAACGGAGCTTCTCTTTTTCTTGGGATAATAGATACATCAACTTTTACAAGAAAATCTCTGTCTCTTCAACAATGATGTCCAGTGTGTGCTGCTGAGTGGTACGAAAGGAAATAGTACTTGATTCCTGTTAGAAACAGGAGTGGTAGAACCACAGTCTTCCCAGGCCGCAGCCTCTGTTTATAGAAGCTTCTGAATGTAGAAAAGCTGTTGAATTTCATTTAAATGTAAATAACCTTTTAAAAAGCGTATGGAGTTAGCCAGTTCCCCCTAGTTAATGGACATAGGAAGACATTTGCTGAAATTGTAGGGTGGCCACTTTGTGACCACGATGTTGCAAGTCACCCTCCCTGGCATGGGGAGTTGGCTTCCAGAGCTGTGGGTAGAGGACATCGCCTCACAGCACTGAGGCACCAGCCGCTGCCTACCCATCAACGCAAGCAAAACAGCTACTGACTTTGTGTAGCAGGGAGATCGGGGACTCTGGTTCCCTCGCCAAGTGTGACAGCCTGTGCAGTGTTGGGGGCTTACTTGGTATCTGTTGGAGAATGAGGTCCTGTCCTGCTTTCACCCATGACCCATCTAGCTTCAGCTGTATCCATTTTCTTCTGAGCCCATCTTCCATTGTCCTCAACGAGTTTCTTTGGTCTTTACTGAAAGAAGATGGTAGAAATTTAAAAGTTGAGAGAAGACTAGAAATGGAACTGATTAGAAGGGGAGGTTCAAACTGTCAATGCACAGACTTTTCAAAGAAGTTGTTTATATTTTCCAATGGCAAATTGCCCTTTCTGGAATGTTCAGAGATGATGTGTCATGGAACCTTCAAACAAGTCTCTTGTTCGGATGATAATAGGTAGTGTCCTTTTAGTATGCTGGTTGATCTTTCATAGTGTTAGTGTTTTGTTACTTAAAAAGGAAATCAGCTATAAATAAAATGTATTTTTGTAATTCCCGTGTGTATATATGGTATATTTCTATCAATGGCCAGTCATTGTAGTCCAAAACCTAAATCAGTTTGCAAAACACTGTGGACAGTGCGAGATTTTATTGACAGGTTAACACAATGCCTACGTCTATCCACATAGGCATTCAATGCACTTGAATGAACAAAGAGCCAAAGAAACTCAGCCTTTTCATGCAAATGGTATGAGTCTGATAAAATCAGCTACATTGTCCTGCTTTATCAATAATAATATTTCATTAGTGCAATGATATCAACCAGTACTTTGTCTACTTGGTAAATGCCTGGAAATACTGTATGTGAAAATGATGTTTCAAAACCTTACTGTAATTGAAATATACGTAAATGTTTCAGAAGACAGTGTCTGAAATTTGGATGTTTCAATGACTTACAGAGACTGAGTCTACAGTTTGCAGAGCTATGGCTCCAGAGTGCTAAGAGGATGGAGTCGCAAATCACTGTGGTCTTTACAGAGCCCCAGGAAATATTGAGTGAGTCAACTGAAACGACTAAAAAGATAGATAGCATGCTAAATCAGATACTGTCTTAAACTAGACACCATGGGTTCAAGAATAGTATTAATAGATGAGAGGAAAACCTTAAGTTGGAAAGAAATCAGTCTGTTCATGTTTTCCCACTCATGGGGAGACAGAGCCACCCTGGTCAGATTTTCTGTGACTGAGATGTGGTCTCTTCCCTGAAGAATCTCCTAACCTCATAGAGGTGACAGATGCCTGGACAGCTGACTCTAAGAGATGGTCAAAAGTGCCTCAAGGAATTGAAATAGGGTTCCCAGAGATCCCCGAGGAGGCAGCAATGAACAAACACCCTGTTCATCAGAACCCTCTAGATAGTCGCAGAAGCCACTTAAGGACCTTGGTTGACTTTGGAGGAGGAAGCAGAAGTACCAAGAAGTGGAGTGACCGGCCCAGTGATTCAGTCCCAACCTCCTGGTTCACGAACCCGCTTGCTTTCCATCTCACCATGTGGCCTGCAGGCTTGTCAGTAACACATTTCTTCAACTGTGCCTAGAGGTTAAAAAAAAAAGATAAGGGTCATATGAAGAACTCCATAATGTTCTTGCCAAGAAAAAAGATGATTGAGTATATAACAAACTTCAGATACAGTGTATAGAGGATGATGCATTTGTGGCATAATAAATAGTTTTCAGTGCTGGTTTTGATATGAGTTTTCTGCATTCATGAAAAAGAAATGCATTTTGGCTTTTTCCAGAGAGAGTACCATCAAGGAAACAGAGACCTCAACTGCTGTTCTAGACTGTGGGGGTGCATTCCTGTCTCAGCACCAAGGATCCCAACAGGCAGGCAGGGAGGCCCTTGACTTTGTGTCACTGTGAGGCAGCAGAGTCCATGCTCTGCATCAGGGGAGGTGCAGTAAAGGTCCATTGTGTGGCTTGAGACCTGTGATCTGAGGCTTGTGCATAATAAGATGGCAGCTGTTACCTACAGAGCAAGGAGTTTCCTCTTTCAGGGTAGATTATGTAAGAATCAATTCCCTGGTCCCGGGAGAAGTTTTATTGTGAGTTTGTTAATTTAAGAACTCAGCAGAAGGACATGTAATGTCCGAGTAATCTTGATGGAAGAAAGGAAATAGATCTGTGATTAAAACACACACCCCCCCCCATACACACCCTACTTCGGAGAGAGAATGTACAGTGGAGGAGGTGAGGAATTTAACTAATGGAGATGTTTTTTCTAACAGGCAGAAATTAGAGAAATGGATCAAAAGATTTAAACATTGATTACATACAAACGAGTTTCCTTTTTTTCTACATAGCACACAGGTGCTCAACATTTAATGAATAATATAACAGATACTGTCTTAAAAGTTTGAAAACAGGATTTGTACTTAACCCTAAATTCCTCTTATCACACACCAGAAAGTAATCTGGATTTTATTTACAAACTACATCCAAATACTCTTAAGGAAAGAGTGTCGTTTAGCTTGGAGTGGGGACTGACTGGGGTCTAAGTGTTGGAAATTAAATTCTGCCATTCAGTCCAACCTCAAAGGCAAGGAGCTTTGCAAGGACTAGAAACCCTTTCACACTTGGTCAAGTGCAGGCGTTGGCTGAAAGAATAGAGGGACATTTCACAAACACAGAACACGGCTCCCCTACAGGAAAGGGATGGAGACAGCTACCTTTGCTCTTGCTCTCACGTTCTCTGTCCTCATGGACTTTCTTCTCTGTTTCCCTCTGCCTATCTGCCTGGTTCTCTTGCTTCTCCTGGCCAACCAGCTTTCTCATTAGTGCATATGTAGGTGAAAAATCCACCCCCCCCAGAACCCACTCCACACAACCTTTCCTTTTCAGTACCCACCACTCTCTGACTAGCATCTCTGTGACCCCTAAGGCAAATTTTTGAGGATCTGATTGGTTTAGTTCATCTGCCTATGGGTGAGCCACCCTGGGGTCAGGTGCCTGTCCAATCAGCTGTTACCAAGGAGGCAGGGCCATGTCATTTAAGCATGGCCCCATGGACTGACCCTTTCAGCAGGGACTTTTATTGGGGGCTGGTACCCAGAAGAAGGAACATGAGTGGGCAAGACCTTCAAAAAGAACCTACTGCACACTGGAACTGACTAGTACTCCTGGGATGCCACGCCACGCAGCAGCCAGCGCTCGGAGAGCAGTCCCCTGGATACTACCACAGAGAGAAAAGGGACATCTTCACTTGCACATCAGGTGAGGGTGCACACACTTGAAACTCTGCTAGACTGGCCAGAGCTGCCCCAGCCACTTCTCACCCCACCACCAGTTATTGATACAGCCGCTGGGTCTAAGAAGCAATTTCTGAACAAGGCCCAGTTAGCACAATGTCTTGCTCAGCAGACAATAAATACTTGTAAATTGAATTGCATGATGTTAGCTCAGGTGCTATTAATGTGGCTCACGGCCACACACTTGCATGGACAAGAAAACCAATGAGCCCCTCAACAGAGTCTTTTGAAACAAAATTGGTTTCAAGTGAAACTTACATTATTTTGGCTTTGATCTTCTGAATATAATAACTTAGTGTCCTGAGAATTGAAAGGCCTCTTGATTTCTTAGGTGAACTGTTACAGAATCCTAGCCTGTGGTAAATGCTAAAATGTAAGGTGTTTCTGAAAAGGAATATCTAGGAAATATAATTGTGCCACAAACACATTACTTTAGAAGATATGCGGTTGCTCTGATTCTGCAGGTTTAAAAAATAAATGGGAAGTTTGTGATATGGCAGAATCTGTCTCCATTGGTCAAACCATACTTCAGTGAGACCCATTATAAATGAAATCTAAAAATTGATCATTTTCATTCTCTGACCTTGGTCAGGCTTTTGCAAATTATGGAGAGAGGCCATCAACATATTTTACATAAGTTACTGTGGCCTCATCTTATTTCTCCTCATTTCTTCCTGATGTTTAAACACGCCCCCATCTCACACACAAACTGAGAAAAGATTTGTATCAAACAGAATCAGAGGCATATGAATGGACTGGAAATTGTGAAAAAGGTATAAATATCCTAGACCTTGATCAACTCACTTTAAACTGGTCTCTGATTCCTCACCTCATCTGTCAAATGGGTATAAGACCCTCTGTACTTCCCATGGTGATTTTGAGGAGCACATGCATAATGTATCTGAAAATGGTTTGACAAGCACTTGAAGGCATTCTTACTAAATTATTAGTTTTGTAATTCAGTTTTATCCAGGAAAATATTTTAGCTCCTCCTATCTGCTGAATTAATTTATACAGTCACATGTTCCATGATACAATGTTTTGCCAAGGAAAAATAAAGAAATTCCTAAATTTGAAATTGCCCACAAGATCTAGCCTCATCTGGAGTTGCTGTTATTGTCATTGTTGTCTATGATTTGGAGGATATGTAAGTACTTGTACATGTGCTTTAACTCTGGGTGAAAAACCCCGACCGGTGAGTCTTTAAAACCATATTAGACACATTGGGCAAAGTACTGAGCAGAAGCTTTGAATGTAGCTGTTGTTATTTTAATGCTTTGCTTTCTAATGAACTTTGTACGTCCTTAGCCTCTGCCGGGAACAGAGTGTTCATACGCTGTTAGCATTTTTTTATTGTAAAATAAAATGACAAAGGCTTTCATACCCCAAAACCTGCCTGTTTCTCATTCTACCTCCTCCAGATGGTGAGATGGAATCCCTTTCACAAGCCAGCCACAAAACAGTGCCTGTTGGGGGTTGCTAAAGAACCATTCCAGTCCTGGAGGACCCAGTGTGGTCTCAGGAGCCATCCCAGCTTGGGTGATGAGCTCATGGGCCAAAAAAATGCTCACCCCTGGCCATCCACAGGCCTCAGAGAAGCAGTTTCAGCCTACCCATGACTTAGCAGCTAAAGAAAGATGTATTCCTGGGGCCAATGGGACCCAAGGGAGAAGAAGCCAATGTCTGCTTAGGTGCCCTTCTCAGAGCATAAAGAAGTCTCATCCAGGTCAGTGGCTCCCAAGGAGTCCAAGAATGACAGTGGTATGGGACACCAGCTCCCCAGACCACCCATCTGTCCTACCCTATGTGAGTCCCAGCAGTCCTAATGCCTGCCTTATGTTCAACCCTATCCAGAGAACATATGTGGTGCCGCCTGCTCTGCCCTCTGGCTTCCGCCTATTGGACAGGAGAGACATCGACCCAGGAGCCACAAGCTCACAGGCTGACCAGCCACAAAAATGTGGCTCAGCACATGGGCTAGGCCAACTGGATTCTCTCTCTAGCAAATACCAAGAGACAGAGTCTGTTATCAGTAGATGTTGAAATTGGGTGGTCAAGACTCAGAGAGGCCATCATGGACCATATTCAAAGCAAAGTTCTAAGAAGGCAGAATATTGAGTAGGAAGTGGCCTTGAGGCCAAGGAGATTTCAAAGGTAAGAAAGCCTGTCTCTTACAATGAAAACAGACAAACCAACCAGTTTCTGAGGCATCCCTGTGCCCTGGTGGTCAGTCACAACCCTGGGACTTTTAAGGATCCATTGAGCTTGGGCAGCAAGATGGCGCTGCTTCTCGCTGAAGCCTAATTTGCTCCAGTTCTCTGCATGTACTTAGAAAGTACTTAAGAGACTGGAGGAGCAATTTTTTTACTCCACTTTCTGCTTCTCTGTAAAGAGGGCTCAAATATGCACAAAAGACATTTCCAAAGCCACGATCTTGCTACCGTGAGAAATAAACTTGGAGCCCCTATAAAATGCTTTTTGTGAGGCTCACCATGGGTGAAGGCCATTGCAGAGAATAGTACAAGTAGGTCCAAGAACTGATGGGTTCCCTACTCTTCCATTTTTTTTTCCTTCCTCCTGGACACTGGTTGCTCTTGGCTTTCAAGGCAAATGAAATAATCAAGTAAAAGGAAGTGGTGGTGCCTATGTCAGTACCAGGAGTAGGAGGCAGACACAAGCACAGGAAGCTGGAAAAGGCATATTGCAAACCCAGCTTTGCCTTGCTGAGTCTCCATCATAAATAGGAGAACATACTTCTTCCAAAGGACATTCTGTAGACTTCCGAGTAAATGTCATGCATCCAACTCATGAGCTCTGCTGGCAACTAGAAACCAGAAAGAATGTGCCTATGAAGGAGTGTGGAACCAAGTAATGGAAACATCGTTGAGGGTCAACCACTGGTAAAATGTACACGGATGAGTAGTAGGTGCTACAGACTGCATGTTTGTGTCATCCCCACTCCCCAGTTCATGTCTTAAAACCTAATCCCCAATGTGAAGGTATCTGGAGGTGGGGCCTTTGGGAGGTGATTAGGTCATGAACCTTCATTAATGAGATTAGTGCTGTTATATGTAATAAAAGCCTCAAAGAGACCCCTCATCTCTTCTGCCATCTGTGAACCAGGAAGCGGGTCTTCACAGACAACAAATCTGCTGGTACCTTGAATTTGGACTTCCCAGATTAGAACTGTGAGAAATAAGTTACCATCCAGTTTATGGTATTTTGTTATAGCAGCCTGAACAGACTAAGACAGTAAGAAACAATTGCTTTGAGTCTCTCTGTAACCACTTGGAGGTATGGTTATGATCAACACACTGGCTTGCACAGTTCGGCACTTCATTTCTAACATTTCAGTGTTAATATTTGCACATGCACAAACTCACATTTGGGGAGAGGCCATGGGACTCATTGGAATTGAAATAAAGTCTCATTAGCATAACAGTTTCACCACCAACTTGTCCTCCAAGCCCCTGGACTCTGATGAGCCTTCACTCAACATATATGAGAGCTTGCTTTTCTCTTTGGTGCCCACTTCATCACTCAGCTCCTCAGTCCTGGTGGGAGAGGCCTTTGGGAGACCTACAGGGCCTGTGAAAGCCACACCCCTTGAGGCTGTATCCCCATGATGTCAACAAAACCTAATGAAAAATAGGCAACCACCAGATGCCTTGCCTAGGGAACCTTTGAGAACAGCTGGATTTGGGGCACAGGATCTACCAATAGGCTGGACGTTGCACTGGATTTCTCATGGTTTATCCTACTCTGCTGGGATTGGGAGACAAAGCCAGGGGCTGATTGCATGCCCCTTGGGGTGTCCATTTTCTAGGTCAAGTTTTAGCAGCATCAAGAGAGGTTCTGGACAGTCTTATGACTAGGAAAACAAAGGGCCAGATTGCCCAAGTTGCTTCATGTATTAATGTTCAGGGGCTTTGGGAACTAGAAATTTGCTTCTCTGTGAGATTTTATCCCTAAAACTGGTTGGTCCTGAACACACTTTGTGTGCCACAGTGACCAACTCTTTTAGGATGGGTCCAGGTAAAAGAGAACCAAAGGCTGAGACCAGAAACCAGATGCCACAACTGAGAAGGCATTAGCCCTGGAGAAGCGGGCATGCATATCTGGGTATGGTTTTATCCTGTTTTTTATTATTTCCATAGGTTTTTGGGGAACAGGTGGTATTTGGTTACATAAGTTCTTTAGTGGTTTATGAGATTTTGGTGCACCTATCACCCCAGCAGTATACACTGAACCCAATTTGTAGCCTTTTATCCCTCAGCCCCTTCCTACCCTTTCCTCATGAGTCCCTGAAGTCTATTGTATCATCCTTATGCCTTTGCATTCTCATAGCTTAGCTCCCACTTACGAGTGAGAACATACAATGTTTGGTTTTTCATTCCTGAGTTACTTCACTTAGAATAATAGTGTCCAATCCCATCTTGTTTGCTGCAAATGCCATTAATTCATTGCTTTTTATGGCTGAGTAGTATTCCGTTGTACATGTATACCACAATTTCTTTATCCACTCGTTGATTGATGGGCATTTGGGCTAGTTCCATATTTTTGTAATTACAAATTGTGCTGCTATAAACATGTGTGTGCAAGTATCTTTTTTGTATAATGACTTCTTTTCCTCTGGGTAGATACCCAGTGGTGGATCAAATTGTAGTTCTGCTTTTAGGTCTTTAAAGAATCTCCAGACTGTTTTCCATAGTGGTTGTACTAGTTTACATTCCTACCAGCAGTGTAGAAGTGTTCCCTTGTCAGCACATCCATGCCAACATCTATTTTTTTTTTTTTATAATGGTCATTCTTGAGGGAGTAAAGTGGTATCACATTGTGGTTTTGATTTGCATTTCTGTGATCTTTAGTTATGTTGAGCATTTTTTCATATGTTTGATGGCCATTTGTATATCTTCTTTTGAGAATTGTCTATTCATGTTCTTAGCCCACTTTTTGATGGGATTGTTTATTTCTTGCTAATTTGTTAGAGTTCCTTGTCGATTCTGGATATTATTCCTTTGTCAGGTGTATAGATTGTGAAGATTTTCCCCCACTCTGTGGGTTGTCTGTTTACTCTGCTGACTGTTCCTTTTGCTATGCAAAAGCTCTTTAGTTTAATTAAGTCCCAAGTATGTATCTTTGTTTTTGTTGCATTTGCTTTTGGGTTCTTGGTCATGAAACCTTTGCCTAAGCCAGTGTCTAGAAGGGTTTTTCCAATGTTATCTTCTAGAATTTTTATAGTTTTAGGTCTTAGATTTAAGTCCTTGATCCATCTGGAGTTGACTTTTGTACAAGGTGAGAGATGAGGATCCAGTTTCATTCTCCTACATGTGGCTTGCCAATTATCCCAGCACCATTTGTTGAATAGGGTGTCCTTTCCCCACTTTATGTTTTTGTTTGCTTTGTTGAAGATCAGTTGGCTGTAAGTATTTGGATTTATTTCTTTGTTCTCTATTCTGTTCCACTGGTCTCTGTGCCTATTTTTATACCAGTACCATGCTGTTTTGGTGACTGTGGCTTTATAATATAGTTTGAAATCAGGTAATGTGATGCCTCCAGATTTGTTCTTTTTGCTTAGTCTTGCTTTGGCTAGGTAGACTCTTTTCAGTTCCATGTGAATTTTAGGACTGTTTTTTCTAGTTCTGTGAAGAATGATGGTGGTATTTTGATGGGAATTGCATTGAATTTATAGATTGCTTTTGGCAATATGATTATTTTCACAATATTAATTCTACCCATCCATGAGCATGACATGTGTTTCCATTTGTTTGTGTCTATGATTTCTTTCAGCAGTGTTTTGTACTTGTCCTTGTAGAGGTCTTTCACCTCCTTGGTTAGATATATTCCTAAGTATTTCATTTTATTTGTAAAAAAAGAAAAGCTTATTGTAAAAAAAGGTTGAGTTCTTCATTTGATTCTTAGCTTGATCACTGTTGGTGTATAGCAGAGCTACTGACTTGTGTACATTAACTTTGTATCCTGAAACTTTGCTGAATTCATTAATCAGTTCTAGGAGCTTTTTGGAGGAGTCTTTAGGGTTTTCTAGGTGTACAATCATACCATCAGCAAACAGCAACAGTTTGACTTCCTCTTTAGTGATTTGGATGCCCTTTATTTTTTTTCTCTTGCCTGATTGCTCTGGCTAGGACTTCCAGTACTACGTTGAATAGAAGTGGTGAGAGTGGGCATCTTTGTCTTGCTCCAGTTCTCAGAGGGAATGCTTTCAACTTTTCCCAGTTCAGTACTATGTTGGCTGTGGGTTTGTGATAGATGGCTTTTATTACATTGAGGTATGTCCCTTGTATGCCGATTTTGCTGAGAGTTGTAATCATAAAAGCGATGCTGGATTTTGTCAAATGCTTTTTCTGTGTCTATTGAGATGATCATGTGATTTTTGTTTTTAATTCTGTTTAAGTAGTCTATCATATTTATTGACTTGCGTATGTTAAACTATCCCTACATCCCTAGTATGAAACCTACTTGATAATGGTGTATTATCCTTTTTGATATGCTGTTGAATTTGGTTAGTTAGTATTTTGGTGGGGATTTTTGCATCTATGTTCAACAGGAATATTGGTCTGTAATTTTCTTTTTTTGTTATATCCTTTCCCAGTTTTGGTGTTAGGGTGATACTAGCTTCATTGAATGATTTAGGGAGGATTCCCTCTTTATCTTATGGAATAGTGTCAATAGGATTGGTACCAATTCTTCTTTGAATGTCTGGTTTCAGCTGTGAATCTGTCTGGCCCTGGACTTTTTCTGTTGGTATTTTTTTTCACTGTTTGTTATGGGTCTCTTCAGGGTTTCTAATTCTTCCTGATTTAAGCCAAGAGAATTTTATCTTTCCAGGAATTTATGCATCTCCTCTAGGTTTTATAGTTTATGTTCATAAAGGTGTTCATAGTAGTCTTGAATGATCTTTTGTATTTCTGTGGTGTTGGTTGTAATATCTCCCATTTTGTTTCTAATTGAGCTTATTTGGATCTTCTCTCTTCTTGGTTAATCTTGCTAATGGTCTATCAATTTTATTTATCTTTTCAAAGAACCAGCTTTTTGTTTCATTTATCTTTTGTATTGTTTTTCTTGTTTCAATTTCATTTAGTTCTGCTCTGATCTTTGTTATTTCTTTTCCTCTGCTGGGTTTGGGTTTGGATTGTTCTTGTTTCTCCAGTTCCATGAGGTGTGACCTTAGATTGTCTATTTGTGCTCTTTCAGACTTTTTGATGTAGGCATTTAATGCTATGAAGTTTCCTCTTAGCACCACTTTTGCTGTGTCTCAAAAGTTTTGATAGGTTGTGTCACTATTATTGTTCAGTTCTAAGAATTTTTTAATTTCCACCTTGATTTGTTGACGCAACAATCATTGAAAAGCAG
Source organism: Pongo abelii (assembly GCF_028885655.2). Classification (NCBI taxonomy): domain Eukaryota; kingdom Metazoa; phylum Chordata; class Mammalia; order Primates; family Hominidae; genus Pongo; species Pongo abelii. The sequence continues at coordinate 33,546,407 of NC_071994.2, read as the reverse complement.
GTTATTTAATTTCCATGTATATATGGTTTTGAGGATTCCATTTGGAGTTGATTTCCAATTTTATTCCACTGTGGTCTGAGAGAGTACTTGATATAATTTCAGTTTTCTTAAATTTATTGAGACTTGTTTTGTGACCTATCATATGGTCTATCTTGGAGAACATTCCAAGCACTGATGAATAGAATGTATATTCTGCAGTTGTTGGGTGGAGTGTTCTTAAATATTTGTCAAGTCCATTTGTTCCAGGGTATAGTTTAAATCCATTGTTTCTTTGTTGACATTCTGTCTTGATGACCTGTCTAGTGCTGTCAGTGGAGTATTGAAGTCCCCCAGTATTATTGTGTTGCTGTCTCTCTCATTTCTTAGGTCCAGTAGTAATTGTTTTATAAATTTGGGAGCTCCGGTGTTAGGTGTGTATATATTTAGGATTGTGATATTTTCCTGTTGGAGAAGGCCTTTTATCATTATATAATATCCTGCTTTGTCTTTTTAAACTGCTGTTGCTTTAAAGTTTGTTTTGTCTGATATAAGGATAGCTACCCCTGCTCGTTTTTGGTGTCCATTTGTATGGAATGTCTTTTTCCACCTCTACCTTAAGTTTATGTGAGTCTTTATGTGTCAGGTGAGTCTCTTGAAGGCAGCAGATACTTGGTTGGTGAATTCTTCTCCATTCTGAGATTCTGTATCTTCTAAGTGGAGCATTTAGGCTATTTGCATTCAACATTAGTATTGAAATGTGAGGTACTATTCCATTTATCGTGCTATTTGTTGCCTGTATACCTTGGGTTTTTAAAAAAATTTTTTATAGGTCCTGCGAGATTTATGCTTTAAAGAGGTTCTGTTTTGATGTGTTTCCAGGATTTGTTTCAAGATTTAGAGCTCCTTTTAGTAGTTCTTGTAGTGGTGGTTTGGTAGTGGCAAATTCTCTTAGCATTTGTTTGCCTGAAAAAGCCTATCTTTCCTTCATTTATGAAGCTTAGTTTCACTGGATACAAAATTCTTGGCTATTTACAGAGGCTGAAGATAGGGCCCCAATCCCTTCTAGCTTGTAGGGTTTCTGCAGACAAATCTGCTGTTAATCTGATAGGTTTTCCTTTATAGGTTACCTGGTGCGTTTTGCCTCACAGCTCTCAAGATTCTTTCCTTCATCTTGACTTTAGATAACCTGATGACAATGTGCCTAGGTGATGATCTTTTGCAGTAAATTTCCCAGGTGTTCTTTGAGCTTCTTGTATTTGGATGTCTAGGTCTCTAGCAAGGCTGGGGAAGTTTTCCTTGATTATTCCCCCAAATATGTTTTCCAAACTTTTTGATATCTCTTCTTCCTTAGGAATGCCAATTATTCTTAGGTTTGGTCATTTAACATAATCCCAAACTTCTTGGAGGCTTTGTTCATTTTTTAAAAATTCTTTTGTCTTTGTTGGATTGGGTTAAATCAAAAACCTTGTCTTCGAGTCTGAAGTTCTTTCTGCTGCTTGTTCGATTCTATTGCTGAGATTTTCCAGTACATTTTGCATTTCTCTAAGTGTGTCCTTTATTTCCTGAAGTTGTGATTGTTTTTTATTTATGCTGTCTATTTCACTGAAGATTTCTTCCCTCATATCTTGTATCATTTTTTTTATTTCCTTAAATTGGACTTCACCTTTCTCTGGTGCCTCCTTGGTTAGTTTAATAATCAACCTTCTAAATTCTTTTTTAGGTAAATCAGGGATTTCTTCTTGATTTGGATCCATTGCAGGTGAGCTAGTGTGACTTTTTGGGGGTGTTAAATAACCTTGTTTTGTCATGTTACCAGTATTTTTTTCCAGGTTCCTTCTCATTTGGGTAGGCTATGTCAGAGGGAAGATCTGGGGCTCAAGGCTGCCATGCAGATTCTTTTGTCCCATGGGGTGTTCCCTTGATGTGGTACACTCCCCCTTTTCCTAGAGATGTGGCTTCCTGAGAGCTGAACTGTAGTGATTGTTATTTCCCTTCAGGATCTAACCACCCAGCAGGACTACCAGGCCCCGGGCTGGTACTGAGGGGTGTTTGCACAGAATCCTGTGATGTGAACCATCTTCAGGTCTCTCCATTGTGGATACCAGCACCTGTTCCAGTGGAGGTGGCAGAGGGGGTGAAATGGACTCTGTGAGGGTTCTTAGCTTTGGTGGTTTAATGCACTAGTTTTGTGCTGGTTGGCCTCTTCCTAGGAAGTGGCGTTTTCAAGAGAGCATCAGCTGTGGTAGTAGAGGGAGGATCAAGCAGTGGGCAGGGCCCTAGAACTCCTAAAAGAATATGCCCTTTCTCTTCAGCTACCAGGGTGGGTAGGGAAGGACCATCAGGTGAGGGCAAGGCTAGGCATGTCTGAGCTCAGACTCTCCTTGGGTGGGGCTTGCTGCCACTGCTGTGGGGGATGGAGGTGTGGTTCCCATGTCAATGGAGTTATGCTCCCAGGAGGATTATAGCTCCCTCTGCTGTGTCAGGCAGGTTGTCAGGGAAGTCGGGGAAAGCCAGCAGTTACAGACCTCAAACAGCTCCTATGCAACCCAGAAGGCCAGTCTCACTCCCACTGTGCACTCCCCCAGCAGCACCGAATTTGTTTCCAGGCAGTGGATGAGCAAGGCTGAGAACTTGCTCCAGGCTACCGGCCTCCCAGTTGAGAAAACAAGAAGGGCCTTCATGCCTCCCAACCTGTGGAGTCTACACACCAGATTCACGCCCTCTTTCGAGTTCTGGCCAGGAGACCTCGTGTTTGGTTGGAATTGTTACAGAGTTCACCTGGAGGTTTCCTTCTCTCTGTGCTCTTTTCCCAGTTCCTCTGGCAGCCCTCCCCAAGGACCCCTGTGAGACAAGTCAGAAATGGCTTCCTTAGGGACCCAGAAAGCCCACAGGGCTTTTCCTGCTGCTTCCTCTACCCCTGTATTTCACTCAGCTCTCTAAATTAACTCAGCTCCAGGTAAGGTTCAGTCTTTCTCCTGTGATCTAGACCTTCAGGTTCCCCAGTGAGGGTGTGTGTTTGGGGGCAGATGATTCCCCTTTCCCACTGTCACAGCTTGGGCACTCACAGTATTTGGGCTGTCTCCCAGGTCCTGCAGGAGCAATCCACTTCCTTCAGAGGGTCTATGGATTCGTTCGGCATTCCTGGTATATTCCTGCAGTAGTTCTGGAGCAAAAGTTAATGATGCGAGTCTCCACATGCTGCTCTATTTGTCCAAGCTGGAGCTGCAAGTTAGTCCTGCCTTCTATCTGCCATCTTCCTTCTAAAAAAAAACAAAACAAACAAACAAAAAAAACTGGTTTTTATCCTGTTAATTATTAATCTTTCATTTAACTGGAACTATCTAGAAGCACTGATAGAACCTTCCCCATAGCCATCCCTTCAGTCCTTCATAGGTTGAGGAGAAGTTTCCTGAGCACCTGCTGTGTTTCAGACACTGTGCCAGGAGACAGGGACTCAGTGAATGGGACACAGCTCCTACCCCTTACAAAGCTCACAGTCAAGGAAGATTGATCCTTGAGACACAAAGCCCAACCTATTAAGGGCTCACCATTCATTCAGTGCCATTTCTTCCTCATAAAAGCCAAATGAAAACTGACATCCACTTCTTTCTGGAAGCGTTTAAGTCTAGAAAAGGACAGGCTCTACTGTTGCATCTTCCAATTATGCGACACAGCTTTCCTTCCCAATTATCTTTAACCAGTTAGTAAGATGTCCACAGTATCCCCAGGGGGAAGAGAGACAATTGCCAATGCGAAGAAGCAACAAGCGTTACAAACCCAAATTTCAGAGCTGTCACCACCAAATGAAATCAGGAACCCAAGTGTAAAGAAGAAATAACCAATTTGCGAACTATACATGCAATCCAAATGAAAATTCAGGAACCATGTACTTTATGAATGAAACCACAGTACACTGAACACTCTCATTTTGAATTGCTCATATCAATAAAATGCCATTCAGAATGTACCAGATTATTAATGTATGGGTTTTGGTTTTTATCCATCCTCTCAAATATAGTGCTCTATGGAGCAAATCTAAGTAGGCAAACCAAGTAGCGCTTTGCAGTGATACCATTCTTTGCTGCCTTAGTCTGTGTAGCTTAGTTGGCATTGTGTTAGGTTTTTCTTGCCACATTTGCATATGAAATAAAGCATATTGTCTCACTGGTAATTCGCCTTCCAAGGTGTAAGCAGATATTTGTGTTCACAGTGTGTATTTTCCCTTAATACTTCTCCATTCCTCATAAGGAAAAGATTTTAACAAGTGTTTACAATATTCTCAAAATATTAGACATTTGCCACATGATGAAGTGATATATCTTGCTGTTTTTGAAGTGATAGGATCCCAGGCTCTGAGTTGAAAGGGAATCTAGTGAAGAGTCTGTCCTTCACACTCCAGTCATCACAGGATAAACCTCATGACCTCTGTATACAATGTTACTCCCCTTGTCAGAGATTAAGCAGAACTAGAGCTTCGGAAAAGCAGATAGTCAAAATGAGAGGAAGTGGAGTGGAGAGAGGAGAAGATCAGCGAAAGATAGAGAGCTTTTGAATGCAATTTAATAGAGAAAAAGAAAAAGGCACTATAGTTACCCTGGGATGGGGGCTGGGGGGTTACAAGTTTATTGTGCTTTTTTAATACTTTATAGTTTAGGATTGTTTTCATTTTTAATTACATATAGGAAAAGAGGGCACTAAAATCTTTTCAGTTTGGGGCCTGATAAGATTTTACTGTAGCTCTGAATCTATGTCATGACCACCGTTATTACACTTTAAAGGGATCCCAGTCTTGGGATTTGACATCATCCAGACCTAGGTTTGAACCTTGCCTTTACTACATTCTAGCTGTGTTACTTTGGGCAATTCATGTCCCCTCTCTGAGCCTTATCTGTGAAATGTGCAGTCAATGAGGTGACTGTAGAAGGGGAAGGAGAGAGTACACCATTCACAGCTGCATGGCACTCAACAAGTATGATGAATTATTGTTATTTATGGAGCCTCTGTTTGAATACTTGTAGCAAGGAGAACTCACTTTCTCACCAGAGCCAATGCATCACCCATTGATCACCCAGAAGGAGTGACTCCTCTACTCAGCCTCATCCGACTCATCCACTATGGACAACCTCCATTTTCAACAGCCTCCAGCACAGTGAGCTCAGGACACGTAGGGAGAGATGAATGGTGCTGTGAAAGAAAGAGCCCTTCATCACCTGGCCATGATGAGACAAGCTGGAACCAGCTGGAGCTGTGCTGCAGATTCCACATACTCTTTTGGTTACAGCCTCATCACGTCTGGGAATCATTCTGAGTAACCAGCTCACCAGGAGTATAATACCCTGGTCCCAGCAACCCTGTAAAAGATCTGGGCTTGGTGCATTTAAAGATCTGGCAGCAAGAACAGTCAGCTGTGTAAGAGTGGCATGGAACTCTGGCTGGGCATGGTGGCTCACACCTGTAATCCCAACACTTTGGGAGGCCAAGACAGGAGGATCACTTGAGGCCAGTAGTTCAAGACCAACCTGGGCAGCATCGTGAGATCCTGTCTCTACAAAAAAAAAAATTAAAACAGCCAGGCATGGTGGTGTGTGCCTGTAGTCCTGGCTACTCAGAAGGGAGGATCACTTGAGCCCGGGAGTCTGAGGCTATAGTGAGCTATGATAGCATCACTGCACTGTAGTCTGGGCCACGGAGCAAGACTCTAAAAAAAAAAAAAAAAAATGACATGGAACTCACTCCTAGAATCATATGGTAAGCTCATGGAAAATAAGATTCTATTTGGGGAAAATCCATAAGTCTCCTCCTGTACCAGCTCAAGGACAGTGTTGTTAAAGTGATGCATGTGCATGATTTACATGTGATGAAATCGGGGGAGAACTTGCCCATCCCCACTCTGGAGTCCATACCCTTGGCAATTGTGACGTTTGCCCACACAAACATTCTCCATATCAGCTGGCTGCTGTGGGCTAAAGGACAACAGGGAAAATATAATAGTTTGAAGCCAGTCACTGAAGAAAGGAGCCAAGGGTTTAAGACCTCAGGCTTTGGAGTGAGTGGCTCAGCCACATCCTAGCTAGATGCCTCTCGAAGCCTCTATAAAATGGGGGCTGGGGCCATTTTCCTCATGTGTTGGGATGTAAATATTGATGAGATGCTGTATGTAGGGTGCTGAGCCCAGGGCCTGGCACTTGGCAATTCCTCAGTAGCTGGCAATTGCTAGCTGGCAGGGCTTGGGAGAAGCTCCAAGGGTGTCTCTAACCCCCTTACTGGACTCTCCTGTGCTCAGACACCACCACAATTTTTCCAGTGCTCTAACGGGCCCATTAGAATGGTTGCATTAAACAGACTATAAAATGACATCAGTCCCTGAAATGCACCTAAAATAAACTGTTATTATGGACTGTATGGGGTAGGGCACAGTGGACATTTCATATTTGCACATCATCCTTGTTTCTGTGTAACAGGTCACACAATCTGCAAAGAGCCTGCTCATATACATGCATGCATACACCCAAACACACATACTCGCATGCCACACACTGGACAAGTGGGCCTATCTGATTGTCCAGTGACTCTTCCTAAGTCACCTCCAAGAGAGAGAAGAGACCTGGATTCCTGGAGGACTGCACAGAGGAAGAAGCTGCCACCTGGAGCCTTGCAGGGAGGGAATAGGCTCAGCCATTGACCCACTGTGTCACCTTTAGCAGTGACTTCATTTCCCTGAGGCTATTTCTTCATTTATAAAGATGTGCCATTTTGCCTGCCCCCACAACAGTTAACTGGAAACCAAGCCTGCATGAAATCCCAAATATTCCCTCTTCCCAGACTGAACACAATCTAATCAATTAAGAGGGGAAACTGTAGATATATTCTTCTATTCAGATCTGAGCTGTGCAGTATGGTAGTTACGAATAGCCATGTGCCTATTTGAACTTAAATTTAAAAAACTAAAGTGAAATAAAGTTTAAAATTCACTTTCCCAGTTGCACTAGCCACATGTTAAAACTCAACAGCTACATGTGTCTGATGGTCACCAGAGTAAATGGCACTGATATGGAACATTTCTGCCATTTCAGTAAGTTCTATTGGACAGTGCTGATTAAGATCATCCAAACATTAATGGCTAGTGACAGACAATAAAAAGATAAACAATAGTCTATATAAATAGATATATGTCTGAATAATAGGAACTAGGTAGACAAACAGAAGAGTACACAAAAACCAGAAATACATTGTAGATAATGCTATGAACTGAATTGTGTCCCCCGCTAAATTCATATATTGAAGCCCTAACCCCCAAAGTGATCGGATTTGGAGACAGAAACCTTAGAGAGAGAATTATGTTTAAATGAGGTCATGAGGGTGGGGCCTTCATCATGGGATTAGTGCCCTTATAAGAAGAGGAAGAGATACCAGAGCTCTCTCTTTGCCATATGAGGACTCATGAAGAAGGTAGCCATCTCCAAGCCAGAAAGAGTCCTCAACAGGAACCAAATCAGCCAGCAGGTTAATCTTGGACTTCCCAGCTTCCAGAACAGTGAGAAATGAATGTCTGTTTTTTAAGCCACCCAGTCTGTGGCATTTTGTTATAGCAGCCTGAGCAGACCAATACACATAATAAGAGTCAATGAGTTCAGCCCAGCTTCTCTTGTTCATGTGAACTGGACTTTTCATCTTGAAACCAGTTCTACAAAGAGCAGATTTTCCCTGGGTGAGTAAGATGTGGCTCTCAGCAGACAGCCACCTGCAGGCCTCTGGGAAAGGCCAGGTGCTGCGCCTGTTTATTATTGCAATGAAAGCCTTCAATGGCTGCAGTGTCTCCTTCTCCCAAAAGGTTTCTAAATTGGATTTTCCCCTAGGTTATAATGAACAGGCTAATAAATGTCAGCCCTGGATGTGAGAGGACTAGAAAGGGGAGACCGTTTCATCCCATGTCTAAATCCATGCTGCCACCTGGTGGATCCCACTATAAGAGAAATGTGGGGATTTTGTGTTAATGACCAGAAACCTTGTTGCAAATTGCCCAGTGAACCCAAAGAGGCAAAGATGATGGTGAGCATTAGCTGTTTGTCACATCATGAGCTGAGCAGTTTACATACATATCTCAGGTAACTGGCAACAACCCCAGGCTGGGGGAATTATTGTGCGCCTTTTCCAGATGAGAAAAAGGGCTTAGAGATTTAAGAATCTATTTTTTTGAAAGAACAATTGGATGAATAAATGAGTAAACAAAGGAGTAAATGAATGCAGGCTTAGTTTATGTGCATTGTTTTCAGAGTTACAGAATGTTTGTACTGGATTCAGGTAAACTCTGAAATGACAGTGATAATCCTGGCTGACTCTGTGGATAAGTAGATGGAATAATTAACATCTATTGAGTACTGGCTTTGGACTATGCATTGTTCTGAGTACTTCATACATATTAACTTACTTCAGCCTTATAGCAACCTATGAAGTTGGGGTGCTATATAATCTCCTCATTTTATAAATGAGGAAACAAAGACACAAAGGTTAAGCAGTTTGTCCAAAGTCACACAGCTGGTGTGTGCTGGGATTTCAACCCAGGCAGTCTGACCCCAGATCCAGCAATTATATACCACTTCTCAGATTAAAAGGGCTGTCTTAGACCTGTCTCTGAATCTTGGTAAAGAACTCAAGGTACATCTTGACCCCATCCCCGAGCCTGTCATAAAGGCACTTGGCCCAGATGAGTCCCAGGATATTGCATCTAGATCATCCTTTCTTATCATTTTATGCAACTGATGTTTCCACCATAAGTCAAACCATAAGGCTGAGACTGCATTTCCCCCCTCTATCCACAGCCAGCAATGTGCTCCTTAAGCATATGGAGTGTCCACTTTGTGCAAAACCCTGTGCTCAGGATGACGATGATGACAACACAACCCCTACCCTTAAGAAGACTGCAGTTGAGCTAGGGAGACACACTGATGGGCTATTATAATCCAGGTAGTAAGTCCCAGGAAAGGGGATGCCCAGAGTACAAAGGGAGCTCAGAGAAGGGACACATAACCCAGACTGGGGATTGGAATCAAGGAAGGCTTCCTGGAGGAAGTGACATCCATGCTGTTGGGAGAGGAGCACTTCCCTTCTGCTTCCTTCCAAGAGCAGTACGGGAGTCCTGGCCTCTTACTGCCTCTTTACCCACCCAATGCCCAGTGATTGATTGGGACTTGTGATTCATAATTTGGGGAAGAATAAACTGGGCATACTTAGCAACACCCTGCCATTCCTCCTGGCTTAAGTAAAGAGAGTGACTGGCAATGGGCATCTTTGATAATGAGCAATAGAAACTAAACTAAGGGAAACTAAGAAAGGCGTCGTCCGAACATTTAGAAGGAAAGGAATGAGGTGTTGCCACTGGACAACTCAGCTCCAACTACCATTTCTTGGAGAGAAAACATGAGAGATGGAGAGTAGCCTGCCCGTGATCATGTGTACTTGGAGCCTGATGCCACTCTTGTGAGTTCCCTGGGAGCCAAGTTAGAAGGAAGCTGACTGCAAAAGGCAGGAGGATGCAGTGAAAAAGAGACGGGAGGGGAGCTGCCTGGGCTCCTGGTGGCTTCCAGGCCCTGGTGCCAATTGCACGAGGCCCATGAGGGGTCCATGTATCTTTGGCAGCCAGGGTCCTTCTTTTGGGAAGCAGCTGCTCCACAGTTCCAAGTGGTTCTGGTGGGGATGCAACCACAGGACCCTGGCCACCTCCTCCCCAACATGGACAGAGATGGAAATGTAGCCCGAGCTGGGCCAATCACATTTTCTCTCTAAGAACTGGTAGTTGGAGCTGAGTTGTCCAGTGACAGCACCTCGTTCCTTTGCTTTCCTTGTTCGGACGATGCCTTTTTAAATTTCCCTTAGTTTAGTTTCTATTGCTTGTAACCCAAGAAGCCCATTACCAGTCACTCTCTTTACTCAAGTAAGTCAGTTTGAGTGGCCTCTTTCCCCCCAAAACCAAAGAGCACCTGGAATAGGTGATACTTCAGCTTTGCATCACAGATTTTCTGGATTCCTATTGTCGATTGAAATTACAGCTGTTTCACCAGAAATAACTTGATAAATGTTTATTGGAAGCCAAATGTGAGGATCGACCCAGGAAGAGACACACCAACAAAGCTGGGAGTGTCCTAGAGTCTGTTACAAGTTAGAAAGCTTTTATGGGAAGGTTTAGAAGAGGGGGGGAGGACTCTTCATACAAAGAGTTGTCTTTTTGTTATTGGAAGGTATAATAAAGAGATTACAGTCACTGGCTACAGATGACAACCTGCAGGCTAAAATGTCTACGGGCAAGACAGCAAAGTTTCATGATTCAGAAACAAATGAGCAAAACTTCATGATTCAGAAGCAAATCAGCATCCTTTTCCATGTCAGGGATGCATTAACCACTATGTCAACAGTTTAAGGAAATCAAGATAAGATTCTTTACTCAGAAACAGGATGTCCTCATGAATCACAAAACTTCTGCTAGGTGGGAAGCCTGACAAATGCAAATTATCACTATTTAGTCACTTTTGTGGCAGCTGCGGCACAGATATGTTCTCGGATGTGCTCATGCACTGGTGTGGACAGAATGACAGGATTGCGTGGTGACCATCCACCCTTCCTTTTGGGGACTGCCTACAGAGAGGCCATGCCCTTGGCCTTGTCTGTTGGGTGTGGGTCATGTGATACTGCCTGGGAGGAATGTAGCTGGCTCCCTCTAGAAAACAAAACCCTCTTCCCCAAACTGCTTCCCAGCCACATTCACCCCCTTTGTCACTGCTTATGGGGCTGAGCTCCAGGGCCTGCACATTGAATGCTTCTCCCTCCCTGTGGACCGGGCCTCCCTCCAGGTCACATCTCGTGGCCACCACCACTTCCAGCACCAGTGGCTCAACAATGAGGGCTGTGTACTACACAAACAGGAAAATAATATTAAAATGATTCCCAGTTTGGGGCAGTTTCACATCTGTCATTTTTTGTTGTTGTCCCCACTCCCAGCCCCCATCCTGTGAAAGCAGCGTCTCCATTTGCCTGATGTGGAAAGAGGCTGCGAGAGGCTGGGTAACTTTCCCAACGTCACAGATCTGGTTAATGTCAGAATCAGGACACTGTTCAAAGGAAAAGGCCAATATTGCCTGAGGCACCAACAAGGTATTTACCTCCAGTGAGACCAAAAGCGGTAAAGCAGTAATTAAATGTCTCTTCCTTCTGTTCCCAGCTGACTTCCACTGAACCCTGCCTGACCGCTTTGGCACAAAGGGTGGGCACAGGTGACTTGGATAAGGTAGTAGGAGGTCTTCTCATCACACCTGAAGTCTATATTTCTTTCAGGAGTAATAAGCTTATGATGAAAGGATCATGATATAAAGAGCTGGTTATCTGTTCTATCAGGTTTCATGTTTCATCTTGCCCAAACAGTCACCACTGCAGGAGAAGGCCTTCAGCCTCCATCTACAGGCCTCTACCTCAGCTTTCCCTCTACCCTAGTTTCTTGAAAGTAAAGACTGCTAATTGATCTGATTGGCCAGGGTCCAGGACAATTCCTTTGACCCTACTTACCCAGTGGATAGGTTTACTACATCTTAAAGGTCAGTACATGGGGGCCAGGTGCAGTGGCTCACACCTGTAATCCTAGTGCTTTGGGAGGCCAAGGCAGGAAGATTGCTTGAGCCCAGAAGTACAAAACCAGCCTGGCAACAAAGTGAGACCCCCGCCTCTACAAAAGAATTTAAAAATTAGCCAAACACTTGGGAGGCTGAGGTGGGAGGACTACTTGAGCCCAGGAGTTCGAGACTGCAGTGAGCTAAGATCACAGCACTGCACTCCAGCCTGGGTGACAGAACGAGACTCTGTCTCTAAAAAGCATTAAAAAGAAAAAATATATAAAGTCAGCACATTGGGCTTTCCTTCTTCCCTGAGTTCATGCAATAGTCAGACCCACGACAAGCCTGCCTCCATGGACGGGTGAATCAGGCTCTTGTCTCTTTCCTGTCTGGCACTGAGTGGGCAAATCAAGCCAGAGGAAGCAGCGAGCTTCATTTATACCATCATCCCAGCTTTGAATGCTCCAAAACAGCTTTCCTTCTAGCTCAGCTACAAATAAAGCGGTGCTTTTGTTTTTCATGTAGCTGGTGGTGTGCTAGTAAACTCTTTTCAACCAACTCTTCTCAGTGGAGGTCTGAGAGAGCCAACCCTGATTTGTACATTTGCCAATTTCCTTGTTGTAAATACACTCCCCGTGGCCAATTTCAAAAAAACCCACATGACATCATTCAGAAGATATGCACATTAGCATACCATTATGTAGTATTTCGACCACACAGACACAATAGGCATAAATGAGCTCAGGAGTACAGATGATAGAAAATTGTAGCAAAATAATTAGGAAGCGATGAATTGTGAATATTTGTTACCTTCGTCTTAAATATGATTTAATTAAAAGTTGCTATGGTTTAATTTTTAATAATGGCTGTATTTAATAACCAGCTCATACCATTCCTGAAAATTTGGCAATTAGTTCTCGTGAGCCCATACAAACTGGCTCCGGCACACCACTGCATTTATCTATTATTCTTTGCATGTGGTGTTCTCTCAATCAAGCTCTCAATTGCTTTCCTCTGCCAAGCACCCTTTTCTTTGAGGAACAGCCTCTTTTGTTTCATTTTGTTCTGAGGGGCTGTCAATTACATGACAGTCACATCCCACCAACCGGTGGTAACAGGACCTGTGCCCAAAGTTAGGCCAAGCCATGGGGTGAGTGGGGAGGTGGCAGGGCTGAGTGTGGGCATTTCTGGGACCTTGGCTGTAATATTACCAAACTATCAACCCCATTCTCTCTTGCCAAGTTGTGGGAAGCAACCTAGCCAACACCAAAACCACCCCCTACCAGTATTTACATGTATTGGAAGACCCTGACCTCACTGTCCTCCCCATCTGTCTCTTGCAGGGGCTCCCTCCCTGCAGGGGCTCCCCCTCTGCAGGATCACTGTGGGCTACCTGTGGCCCTAGACAAGGGTCACACTTATGAAGGACCCTTTCCACACAGCCCTGTCTGTTCTCAGGTTCTGGCAACCACTCCCTCCTCTCTGTTCTCAGTTTCTGGCAACCACTCCCTCCTCTCACACCTACCCGCCTAGGGTTAGCAACAGCTCGGTGGGTGATAATCCGCATTCCCTGCCCACAACCTTTGTAAACACTCTGTCTTAGTCCATTCAGACTGATAAAACAAAATACCATAGACCGGGTGGTGTCTAAACAATAGAAATTTCTCATAGTTCTGGATGCTGGGAAGTCGGAGATCAATATGCCAGCAGATTCGGTGGCTGGTAAGGGCCAGCTTCCTAGTTCGTAGAAGATAGGAGTGGTGAATAAGCTTGCTGGGCCTCTTTTATAAAGGCACTAATCTCATTCCACCCTCCACCCTCATAACCTAATCACCTCTCAAACATCCCACCTTCTAATACTATTGCACAGGGGATTAGGTTTCAACATATGAATTTTGGAAGGACACATTCAGTTTATAGCATAATCCCTTTATTAAACACTCTTCAAATTAGCCAGTTTGGGTGTTCCACGCATTTCCTGCAGGAACCTGGCGGACCTCCCTCTGTACTCCCCACGCTGCATTGTTCATTATGCTCACAGGAGGCTTTGTGGGCCCAGCGGACCAGAACACAAGCTCTGGAGTCAGCCCCGAGTTTGAATTCTACCTCTCCTATTTACTAGCTGCAATACCAGCCTCACATCACTTTACCTCTTTGTGCCTCCATGTTAGTCACCTGTAAAATGAGGACAGCAGTCCCCACCTCAAAAGGTCATTATAAGGATGGGGTGAGACGGTCCATGTAAAAAACCTAATACAATGTGTGATACCTACAAACTGCCAGTAAGTGTTGATGACTTTTATTACATTGCTTTTTAAAAGTATGCAACAATTATTAACTATATTCATCATGCTGCAGGTAGAGCTCCAGAACTTATTCATCCTAAGTGAAACTATTTTGTTTATATTTCCCTTACTGTATTGTGAACTCTTCTTTGTTCTTTTCCAGATTTTTTCTCTCTATAATTGGAGACCCAGAAGCTAAACCTGGATTAAAAGGACTTGTACCACAGGAATGGCACATGGGCCCCCGTACCCCCATGATGGTACTGGTTTCCATTGAGCCCAATTAAGGTCTCCAGTTCTCCACAAGAGCTCCCAAGTGCAGATGGGAGTTAGTACTTGAGATATGAACCGATGTATCTTCTCTGGCTTGGCTCTGCAGGAAATGAGAAAGTTGTCGGTTGATGTGAATAGTGTCTAGTGGTGGCAGCCTGGTGCAGCCATCTCCAGAAGACTGGGTCTCAGCTGCCACAGGGGATTCAGGACAGGAGACCGTACCTACTGCAGATGTTTCCCCCCGGCCCCCCACAGATGTGTGTGTGAGCACTGAGGGGTCAGGGGCAAGCAAGTGTTGCATTATCATCCCTGATGTGAGCACCGAGGGGTCGGGGCCAAGCAAATATTGCGTCATCATCCCTAGTGGTCTGCCCTGCCACCCACCATTTTAAGGGCATCAAGAGGACACCCGAGGGCTGCAAGGGGATGAGAGTTCCTGGAAGAAATGCCAAATGCTTCTTTTTTACAGCTCACCTCAAGCTTCTCCTGTATCTGCGCCTCACTGTGGAAGGAGAGGTTGGGGTAGCCTTGATAGACCTGAGTTCTAAACCCAGCCCTGCCACATCCTAGCCATGTGCCTGTGGGTAAGCCACTTTCCCTCTCTGAGTCTCTGCTTCCTCATTTGTAAAACATGCCAAGAACAGTATCTGTTTCACCAGCTGGCAGTGAGAATTAAATTATTCAACTCCACCGACTCCCTTAGTGCCCAGCACACGGTTTGCACTTAGCAGGTGGGCACTTTTAAGGAATATGGCCTGGGGAGGGCTATTGGGACTCTGGGGAAAGAAACAAGGCCATGCCAGACATCTCTGTCTCCATCTGAGCTCTGCACTTGGTTTTCCTGATGCCTGGTTTGTTCCCATTTATTCTTATTAAGATTCTCCACCCCCCACCCCGCACCCTTCACTGCCCTCTGGCCTGGCCAGCCTGAAGTTTTCTGGGAGAACAAAGGAGCTTCTCTGGTAGCAACCAGCCTAGGGCTCAAATCTGGCTTCTTCCTGGGGAGATATTGATTCCTGGAATCAATATCTGGATTCCAGAAGGGCCTGGAATCTCTGCCTGGAATAGGAGGGTTGCTGTGTGTAGAGCAGAGGTTACCATGTC
The DNA here is from genome assembly GCF_028885655.2 of Pongo abelii. Taxonomy (NCBI): domain Eukaryota; kingdom Metazoa; phylum Chordata; class Mammalia; order Primates; family Hominidae; genus Pongo; species Pongo abelii. The sequence continues at coordinate 33,531,169 of NC_071994.2, read as the reverse complement.
TGGGGGACTTTCCACCTTTATTTTACTTGGCCTGCATAGTGTTTTGGAAACATTTGAATTCATTGTTAAGATTTAGAAACCAGCAGCTTTCACCTGGCCTTGTGCTCACACTGCTGCCCTGCCAACAACAAGCTGGAGCTGGGTGTCCGCTGCCCCTGTAGTAGGGGCATGAGCTCTGAGGCTTGCCAGTTTCCACCTGGCTTCCTGGGCGCAGTTCCAGGGTTTCCAGCCTGGCCTTGTAGGCATGTGCCTCTGTGTCCTCAAGACAGAGGTAGCTGGACAAACTTTTGTGCATGTGTACGCAACTTCCAGGGTTCCCACCTCCCCGTTTACCCATCTACCGGTATCTGCACCCCCATGCCACAGATGTAACGCCTATTACTACAAATGAGCCATCTCGGCTCCCCTCAAAAGCCAATCTCTTTACTGTAAACTAGATCCCCCCTGCTGTGGTTTGAATGTTTTTGTCCCCTCCAAAATGCATGTGTTGGGAACTTAATCCTCAGTGTAAAGTACTGGGAGGATAGACCTAAGAGGAGGTGTTTAGAATCTAGGCAGAGCCCTCATGAATGAATTCATGTCGCTATTAAAAGCATGAGCTTGCAGTGAGCCGAGATTGTGCCACTGCACTCCAGCCTGGGCGACAGACCGAGACTCCATCTCAAAAAAAAAAAAAAAAAGTGCTTGCTGGAGTGGGTTCCCTCTTCTCTCCTGCTCTTCTGCCATGAGAAGATAGAGCTAACTGTTCCTCCCCTCTGGAAGACATAGCATCCAAGGCGTCATCTTGGAAGCAGAGATATCACGATCCAAACTGTTGGTGCTTTAATCTCCACCTTACTTGCCTCCAGAACTGTGAGAATACATTTCTGTTCTTTATAGATACTCCAGTCTGTGGAGTTATAGCAGCACAAAACAGACTAAGACACCACCTCTCTTGACCACTCAAGGACACCATTCCAGCAATTTCCCAGATCTCTTCTACATCATCACTTTTTCTCTCTATTGCATCATTTCTCTCAGGCCATGGTTATTTCTCCCATCTTAATAAAAACCTTCTCTTATCCCTACTTGCCCTACCAGCTACTGCTCTCGTTCTCTGTGATCTTCTGCAGCTAAACTCCTCTAAAGAGTGAGCTACACCCATTGTCTCCAAATCATCCCTTCATTCACTTTTAATACCACTCCAGTCAGGCATTACCCCTATCACTCAACCAAAACTGCTCTGGCAAGATCAGTACTAACATGTGGCAAAATCCAAGGGCAAATTCTCAGGCTCACCTTACTTGGCCTGTCGGCACTGTCTGTCAGAGGCGACCACTTCCTCCTTTGGCTGCCGAGACACCTGACTCCACTCCTTTTCATTCTCCTTTGCAGGTTCCTCCTGTTCTCCCCATCTTCTTAAGTGAGAGTGCCTCCACCCTCAATATTTGGTTCTCTTTCTCCCTACCCTCACTCCCTTGGTGATTTCCTTTGACTTCGTTTTTTAAATAAACCTACCTGTCAGCAACTCCCCAACGTCTACCTCCAGCCCAGGCTTTCTCCTGAACTCCAGGCTTATATGGGCCCCTGCTACACAGCTTCTCCACCAGGAGGTCTACCAGACACGAAAAACTTCACATATCCCAAATAAAACTGCTGATTGTCTCCCCAAAAGCTGTTCCACCTGTGCTCCTCCTTCTCACCAAAACCTGTTCCACCTGTGTTCTCCTATCTTAGATTACCACTCTGTGCTTCAATTGCCTGATACTTCTCACCACACCCACTGCTACCCGCATGATCTTTTACTTGGTTAATTTTTAGAGACAGGGTCTTGCTCTGTTGCCCAAGCTGGCATGCCAGTGGCATGGTCATAAGCTCACTGTAACTTTGAACACCTGGGGTCAAGCGATCCTTCCCACCCCAGCCTCCTGAGTAGCTGGGACTACAGGTGTGCACCACCACGCCGGGCTCAGCATGGTCTTTTTAGCTGGAATATTAATTACTACAGCCTCCTGACTGCTCTCCCTGCCTCCTTGCTTGCACCCTTGTAGTCTATTCATATCACAGCAGCACAAGTCAGATCCTGTCACTCCCCAGAAGGCTGTCTAATGACTGTGTCCCACTTGGAGTAAAGCCCAGAGTTCCTACCGTGACTATAAGGCTCTATACAAATGGGCCCCCTGTGTATTCACCCCTACCACTCTCCCCTCACTCCTCCTGCTCCAGCCATCTGGACTGTTTGCTGGTTCTCAAAAATGCTGCCATGCTCCCATCTTTGGAGCAGCCTTTGCACTGGCCCTTCTGCCTGGAACATTCCCTAGGGTACCACATGGCTATGACCCTCAACCTCCTTCAGACCTTGTTTAAATAATACCTCTTCAAGAAACCCCATGTGAAATTCTGCCCTGCCTTCCTCTGAGCCACCCTGGCAATCCTTACTCTGCTTTTTTCCCCCTTAGCATGTCATCTTCTATGATACCATATTATCATTTACTTATTTATAATATTTATTGTCTGTCTCTCCCCCATCCCCAATCCCAAGTGCCTAGGCACAAATAAGCACTCAATAAATATTTCTTGAATATATGAATTTCTAGGAAGGGCCAGGGCTTTGATAAGATTATCAGAGAGTTTGTGGTCCAAAAAACATGTAAAAAAAAAAATCAAAACACCAAACACTTCCAAGGAGTAAATATGTTTGGGAAAAAAAACAAACCACACACCAAGCCCCCACTATTCCAGTCCTCAAAGAACCTTTCTGAACAGAGACACAGCAGTAGAACCAATATATATATTGCCCTTGGTTTCTCCCGTTTCCTTCCTGATAATCTGTTGTTCTGGTTTGCATGACTGTGGTAGTGTTGGGGGTTCCCTCCCCGGTCTCGGGAGACCTTGAATGCTGGCTGGACAGCAGCTTCTAGACACCATGAGAGAGCTCCCTCAGCAGCACATAGAGAGGAGAGAGACCGTGAGATTTACCACGCAAAGCGGGCACTGTATGTGAAGTACATGCTGGTAGCAACAAGAACAGCGGTAAATACAGAACAGAAAATAACCATCTTTGAAATGACAACAAATGGGACACATTATCTAAGCAGTAACACCTAAGGAGGTGGCTGCCCAAGCTCCGGTGGGCAGCTCCTCAGGAGAGAGAGGCCGACTTCTTTCCGGGTTGCCTGGTCTTCAGTCCTTGTAACTTTTCGTCTTTTAGCGCCTTCAGGAATGTATCTGCGGGAGAGCAAAACAAACTTAGCCGTAATAGAGATAAGGGCTTTTCCTAACATTTCCAAAGCAAACTCTTGGGAAGCAACTGTGCTTCCTCGAACCTAAAACCCCATTTGTGATCCAAGATGGGAGAGAAAAAAAAAAAAAACAACGAAAACTCTGACTGTAAAAACATGTAACTGGTTCTGACTGTACATGCAACACATCCAGTTACATGTGTTTTTATAGTCAGAGTTGCTAAGTCCTGGATTTCTTTTTTTTTTTGAGAGGGAGTCTCACTCTTTGGCTCAGGCTGGAGTGCAGTGGCACAATCTTGGCTTACTGCAACCTCAGCCTCCTGGGTTCAAGTGATTCTCCTGCCTCATCCTCCCGAGTAGATGAGATTACAGATGCGTGCCACCAAGCCCTGCTCATTTTTGTATTTTAGTAGAGACAGGGTTTTACGATGTTGGTCAGGCTGGTCCTCAATGATCCTCTTGTTGTTCAGGCTCCTGACCTCAAATGATCCGCCCGCATTGGTCCCCCCAAAGTGCTGAGATTACAGGTGCCAGCCACCACACCCGGCCCCTGGATTTCTTAACTATGTATTCGGTTAAGATTTCTTAACTATTAATACATACATAATACTATGTATTCATATTACATAATATGTATTCATTATTATGTATTACATACATAATACTATGTATTCATAGTTAAGAAATCCAGGACTTAGCAAAGCCCAGTTTTTCTAGGGACTGTTTTCCTTCTATGGCTATGAGAAAGGGTGCATTACAGTGTGTCTGATGAACTGAAGACCATTTCCATGGCCACATGGACCTAAGCATTTAGGTTATTTCATACTTCCCTTCTCTGTGTGGCAGGGGAAGCCAACTTAAGCCGTTATATACAATAGTTGGAATGATCTTTTTAGAACTATCTGCCCTTCTCCAGTGGTCAAGGACAAGCCTTAGCCAAAACAAGTGACGGGAAAGACAAAGTCTGCAGGACAACCTACCGCTGCTGGAAGTTCTACTTTGCAATAGGTCCTTCTTGGAGTACAATGCATTCAACAACTTTACCCTCCAACATGGAGGAGTCATTCAGCTAGTAGGCTAAGGGATCCTGCCCGCATCAGCACACCTGGTCTCCCCTGGTCCAGAGCCCTAAGATTTCAGACCTAAGACCAGATATCAGCCCAGGATCCTGGTGAGAGAACTACCGGCGCCAAGGCCACAGAGTCCCGGGGGGCTGCCCTCCAGCATTAAGAAGTGGAGTGTCCCAAAGCTGCCCAGGAAACGGCCTTGGGCCTTGTGGTTCTTGCACAACTCCCACCTCCCCCTACAGACAACTGACAGTCACCTACTTCACCTTCCCCCCCATAGAGAGCCCCGGTTTAAGACCGAACATTAAAGCTTAGGGACTGTCTGTGGTGGGTGGAGCTCCAGAATACAGGGTAGGAGGATGACTGTGCAGGAGGATTAAAGTTCAGGATAGGGTGGTGGATGGAGTTCCAGGTGTGGAGGCTCAGAGTCCAGATTACCTAAAGGGTTTAGGATGGAGGGAGGATGGAGTTTGGGACTAAGAGGCTCATGAAGTTCAGATCTGTGGTGGGGGAAGGAGTCGGTTGAAGTCCAGGATAAGGGAGTCTGGGTGCTAGGGGATAGATTTTGGATCTGGGACTACTGGGGGCTGGACTAAAACCAGGCTACATTTCGGGGCGGGGCATGGAGCCAAGGAGGGAGCCAGGGCAGGCTAAGGCGGGGCTCGGTGGCCCTGGCGAGGTCACGCACAGCGCTGGGAGTCGAAGCCGTCCCCAGTGATGGTGAGCAGTTCCAGCTCCTTAATCCGGATCTCCAGCTCGCACAGCTCCTCGGGGTGGGAGGCAGAGGCGAGCCTGGGGGTCGAGGGGCGGGGGGCTAAGGGCGAGGCAGCCACCTCAGGCCCCGGCGGCGGCGAGTAGAAGAAGCGCAGAGGCTCGTAGGGGATGGAGGCCAGGCCCGAGGGCCAGGGCGAGGGCCAGGGGCGCTCGCCGGAGGGACCCAGGCCGGGTGGTGGTGGGGGCGGGGGAGCCGGGGCGGGGGGCGCCTGGGGCAGGGACCGGGCCCCCGCCGCCCCGCCCACTGGCGCCCCGCCCGCCTTCAGCGGCACCAAGAGCTTCTTCCAGATGTTGAAGTCGCTGAGCGGGGACGAGGAGATGCCGCGATCGTAGAGGGACGGGAAATAGAGGGGCGGGGCCGACCGCTGGCTCATGGTGGGGCTGTGGCTGCGGCGCCGCCCCTTCGGCATCGTTTGAATGAGGGTCTGCGTGGGAGGAACCCCGCGCCGGGAGACGCGCGCTCAGGCCCCGAGTCGCCGGGGTTTCGAGGTTCCACAAGCCCCGCCCCGACGGAGCGCGGCCCCACCCTTGCGCCTCAGCCCCGCCCCGAACAGGCGGGGTTCCGAAGCCCGGACGACCACGTCCCGGAACGTGGCCCCGCCCACCGGCGGCTGGCCGCGCCCGCAGTGAGAAAGCCACGCCCCCTGGCTCGCCTCACCTCGCCTCGCCTCCCGTCCCTCGACTCCGCCCACTGCCTCGCTCTGGCTTTGCGACGCCCCCGGCTCCCGTTGTCACATCCCAACATACCCTCATCCAGAACAGGGAGCGGGCCAGGGCTGCGGGAGAAAGCTTGCTTCAGGCTTCCTCTCTTTCTCCCATCAGGGAGAAAAGTATTTCCTAGAAACCTGGCCCCTGCACCAGGAGGCTTACCTCATTGCCTCACTGGCCGCGCCCACAGCAAAGAAGTCTGAGAAAATCAGTGTCTGATTTTTCATCCACTACTGTGGGAGGCAGACAAAGGAGAAGAGGATTGATTGGGAATGGCCGTTAGAGCCAACCCATGTATCTGCCAAACTTTAGCAGTGTTGAGGAAGATTATAGAAAAGGGGATCCTCATCTGGTAATAGATCTGAAGGAGTGTTTTCAGTGAAATGCAGTTTAGTTCTCTTCCAAACACAGATATCACCAGGAGCTAACAGGCAACGAGCAAACCACCAAAAGGAAATCCTGTCCGCCCTACCTCAAATACCTCACCCATTGCTTATGAGCGATTTGGACATTTTGTCCAAAGGACATGACAGCTCATTTATGTGAGTAACCTGTATTAGCCATAGACTGAGGGGAAATAACTAATACATTTTCTTGAGAGCCTCTGCCTAATGATCACTAGTATGAATAGTGATGGGTGGAGGCCAGTTAAAGAGTCAGTATCAGCTTCACAAGTTAAATATATATATGCGTATATATCTGCACACACAGTGCAAAGTGTGTGTGTGTGTCTGTGTCTGTGTGTGTAGCAGCAAAGTGGAGAGAGTCAGATATTCAAGCTGGGTAGCCTTGGACAAGTTGCTTGACTTTTAAGTAGGTTTTCTATAAAATAGAAATAAGAAATCCAGGCTGCCTCATGGGGTTGTGATCAGACAGAAGACAGAACACTGTGTGTGAAACAGTTGAACTTGGACACTTTGTCCAAACACAAGAGGCAGCTGTCCCTACTAAGGGGCATGTCTGAAACTGGGAAGCTTTTTCTTCCCACACTGAGCTTCCCACACTTAGTTGTCACAGGCAGCATCTGCACTCTGACTTTGGCAGCCACCCATCATTTATTCATACCAGTGATCGCTAGGCTGAGGCTCTCAAGAAAATGTATTTCCCCTCAGTCTATGGATAATACAGGCCATGTGCGATAGCTCAGCACCCAGCCTGTAATCCCAGCACTTTGGGAGCCTGCGGTGGGATCTCTTGAGGCCAAGAGTTTGAGACCAGCCAGGGGGAATATAGCGAGATTCTGTCTCTACCAAATAATTTAAAAAATTAACCAGGTGTGGTGGCATTTGCCTGGAGCCACTCAGGAGCTGAAGTGTGAGGATTTCTTGAACCAAGGAGGTTGAAGTTGAGGCTGCAGTGAGCCACAATCATAGCACTGCACTCCAGCCTGGGTGACAAGGCAGGACCCTGTCTTAAAATAAAATAACATAAAATAAAATAAAATAAAATATACCCTTATCTTCCATTAGTTTCCCCCATATATTTAACTTCCCATAATTTACTGCCCCAGAAGCTCAAACCTCTTTTCCTTTGTCTTGTCACTTTTCTACAATCGCCCATTGTTCAAATTGTATATAAGCTCTCAAGCCACTTCTTTGGGTTTTCACTTTGTTTCTGTAAGAACCCCATGTACCTGCGTAATAAACTTTGTCTTCTGTTAATCTGTCTTTGTCAGATTAATTCTCAGGCCCCAGGCTCTGAACCTAAGAGATTAGAAGAAAAAATTTTTTCACCCCTACAGAACCACAGTAATGCTAAGAACCAGGGTTTTGGACTCAGACTTGGGACGAAACCCTGGATCCACTATGTATTTGGCTGTGTGGCTGAACCTTTCTCAACCTCATTTTTTCATCAATATAATGGGAATAGTAATGGCATCTACTTGCTTAGGTTGGCAAGACTAAGTGAGACAGTTTAAGTACCTGGCAATGGCTTGTGTTCAACATTAGCTCTTGTTATTACATATTGAAGGCCCTTAGAAGGAAAAGAGATTTTGTGTTATATTTTTTAAATGAAGCAATAAAATCATTTTTTATGTATATATATAGTTGAGGAGAAAAAATTACAGATTTTTTCCCCCTTACTCCAAGATAATCTAAACAGATTTTACTCTGGATGGCTTAATTATAACATAATCCATGAAGTTATAGCCAGGGGGTTAAATAAGAAGTTGATGACAAACGGTTTCTCTAACAAGTATGCAAGAAAACTCAAGTGCCACAATGAACACTGAGATAAACTGCCATCAGGAGGCAAAGTCCCTATGAGGTAATAATAAACCCACGAGGTTAAGGCAAAACCCTACGGTTGTTTCTGCAAACAAATGTCCAGGAAACTCAAGTTGGTGATGAAAGACAGAACAGTCTTGAATTCAACTTCAGCAGAACCTTTCCCTCCCTGGGCTCCAAAGCACTATGTCACCTACCTCTCCACTCAAATGCCCCATTAAGTACCATCCTGTTGGAGCTTCCTAACGCCCCTGCTCCCTGGCTTCATTTGGAACCAACTGAGAGAGACACACATGAGTCTCTCTTCGTTGATCAGGGTCAGTTGGAGGATGTAGCTGTCGGCCTGGTAGCCAGGTGGGCTTGCTAATCCTGCACCTCTACCTTAAGCTTACCCAGTGTGAGGCCAGGTTAGAAAGTCACAGGCCTTGGCAGCAGGGAGAGAGCCTTTACTGTCATAGTGAAGAGCTTGCCAAGGACAGGACTGATTCTTCCTCCAGCCTCACCGATCAGGGCAGTTGTTGTTCCACTGTCAGGAGGAGAGGAGCCAGAAAGATCACACTGAAGAAATGTGACATGAGGGTGGAGGTTCCTGTCCAGCACTCTTACACTCTATTTAACCTAGGCTGACTCACTGCAGTTGGCACTAATTTTCCATTGCCACAGCCCTCTCCAGCCAGGAGGGCCTAGAGTACCTGAGGTGCTGTTTGCCGGGTTCCCTTGGTCCTCAGACTGCTCCCTTCAGAGAAAGCACAGAAAGCCTTCTCTGTCCCAAGGAGCCCCCCTTCCCCTCCCTCACTCCAGCTCTGCATCTGGACACACAGTCAGCCATCAGACCCTGACCAGGTGCTCAGCCTCTTTAGGGATATGTCACAATTTGCCGTGCCCGGTGGCTCTGGGCAGCCTTTGGACATGTAGTGCTTCTGTCTTGGAATACAAGAGTTGTGCCTGAATCTGGGACTCTCTGTGACCCTGGGAAAATCACATCAGCTCTCTGAACCCCAATTGTCTCTGATCTATAAAATGAAGACAATACCTACTTCATAGGGTTGATGTATTTGATGGACATATGTATAAGCAATGCCAGGGACAACTTGTAGGTGCTCATTGAAGTGTGGCTACAGTTATTATACAGTTACACATGGATTCCTTAATTCCCCATTAAGCCCTGGTGGATGAATGAGGAAAATGCAGCAGGAGGTCCATCCTAGAAAACCCAACCCACTCCAGATAATTGCGCCAGCCTCACACCTGAGAAGCTGCTTATTCGACCTGCTAAGGACAGAATGATAAACACACACGAGAGGATACTGTGTCCCAGGCACTTGTCTTAACCCATTTAACTTTTCTAACAACCCTAAGCCTAGGGTTCTCATTTTCCAGATGAGAAAACTGAGGCATGTAAGGTTAAGTAACTTGCCTGAGGGTGGCTGATTAGCATCAGAGCTGGCATTTCAAATAGACAGGCCAGCTCTAGAGGCCAGGGTGTTTGGACAGCCTCCAAATTGTCACCCTAGCCTTCAGGGCAAGGCTGCACGCATGGCCTCTAGTCTTCTACCCCTCTTCCTGGCAGGAGGCTGGCTCTGACTGGAGGAAGTTTGTGCCACAATTTAAGGACCAAGCTATTCTGGGAAACCCAGAACAGTCTTTCCTTTATTATTCATCTCAATTAACCATTGTGTTGGTCTGGACTTGCGGGTACAGGCATTCCCATCTCCCTTTCAAGAAAGTTTCTAAAAAATGCAGACCAGCCTTTATTCTTGTTTTCCCAGGTAAATGTGGTCCTATGTACTTGCAGAGTAAGAATTAAAAAAAATAAACCTGAGAGGTAGTTTAGTGGAATAGGGAGTACAGAGGCCTGGAAGATGAGGGAGCTGGGTTTAAGCCCCATCAACGGCATCAACTAGCCATGCTACCTTGGGCAAAATAACTGTAGCTAACACTTAGTGACCACTTACTGTTGTGCGTTCTCATGTTATCCTGACAGTAACACTTACAGGGTAGGTCTGTCAGAATTTTCTGTCCACAAGCAACAGAAGCTTACACTGATAATTTATTGGAGGGCTTTGAGACAGCTCATGTAATTGAAAGCTCTTAAGAACTAGGTTTAGAAGGTGAAGAGACCAGGGCAACTTCAAGGATCCAGGTAGCAGGAAGGAATTGGTGGCCTCTTTGGTATGGCCACTGTGGTGGTAGACACTGTCTACCTTGTTTGCTGAGTCTTCTGGCTTTCTTCCACTCTTCCTGCTCTTGGACATCAGACTCCAGGTTCTTCAGCCTTTGGAATCTGGGACTTGCACCAGTGGCTTGCCAGGGGCTCTTGGGCCTTTGGCCACAGACTGAAGGCTGCACTGTCAGCTTCCCCAGTTTTGAGGTTTTTGAACTCAGGCTGAGCCACTACTGGCTTCTCTCTATCCCAGCTTGCAGACGGCCTATTGTGCGACTTCGCCTTATAACTGTGGGAGCCAATTCTCCCTAATAACCTCCCTTTCATATATACATATATCCTACTAGTTCTGCCCCTCTGGAGAACCCTAATACATGAATTATAACTCTAAGTTTCAGTTCTGGCCATAGCATTATGTCACACCAACATCAGCATCAATATTTTAGGTTGCCTAATTAATGTATCTGTAAACCTATAGCCAGCTTGGGTGGGGCTAGTGAGAGTCAGCGCCAGCACTGATCATATATAGGATCAACCTACTGGGGTTGGCCACGTTGTATGTAGCCACGAATAGCAAGGGGGGGAACGGCAACATCCCTAGGGAAACCGATCACAGAAAGACAGCTCACTACCCCACAGTAAAAAGAGCCTTGAGTTTCCCAGTTCAGTCCCCTGCTGGGTGCATGCTGCCCCTCCCCTCTCCCAGAGGCTCTGGACCTACACAGCTGCTGAAAAAGAGAAAACGTCCTTACCTACAATGAACCATCACAGGCACCCGCCTAGAAATTAAGGTACTGTGGTCATTTATCTTACCCAAGAATAACAGGAGTGTGTATAAACAGGAAGCTTTAGTTTAGATAAATAAGATTATCCATTATAAAAATTTTATATTGAATAACCTATAAGTAATTTGAAAAAGAGACTTCTGGCTAGTTTTCACTTATGTCCAAGTCAGTGGGGGTAAATGCATTGTGATTCACTGTAGGTTTTAAACTCTCACAGCCTTAACAACCCTGTAAATCCATAACTAGCATCTTCCTATCTGGCAGACCCTTTACAAGTGCATTACCTCAAGCCTCACAACAATTATTTGAGGTAGGCATAGAAAGCGAAAGTTGAGAAAGGTTTTAAAAAAAAAAAAACAAAACAAAACTTGTCCAGAGACATAGCCAATTAGCAAAAGAGGGTTTGAACCCAGGTTCCTAACTACAAAATCCACAGATTTAACTGCTGCTCTCCTGAAATGAAATATCTACAAGAAGTAGCAGGCATTGAGAAACAGACTGGCAGATAGTGTTTTGAAATGATTTTCTGTTTCCAGGAAGGCCTAACTAGGTCCTGTTCACCTCACGCTATTGGGTAACTTTCCAGTAAAAAAAAATTGAACTTTATGTTTTCTTTTCCAAAAAGAGGCAGAAACTGATTTCTTCAAAGTAAAAAAGCACCAGGGACCGATTCTAGACTTTCCAAAGTTAGGCGCATATTAAAGAGAGTATGCAAAATAGGCAGAGAAGTAGACTTGCTGACCTGAGGAGCTGAGTGGGAAGCATGGACTTGACAACTTACCTAAGTGACCTTGAGCGATCCAGCTAACTTTGCATAGTTTCCCCATGTGTAAAGTGAGGTGCGAGTACAGATGAAAATGTATATAAAACATAGAGCTTAGAACCCTGTACCAGAAAGTTGCCCTCATCACAATGAATGTCAGTCAGTACTAGCTCCAGCCAGCTGCTCAGCCCATCAAGAATCCCTCAGGGGGATGTTAGCATTAGTTCAGATCTGTTGGCAGCAACAGAAACTAATGTGAGCTAGTAGACTCTGAACTCTGCTAAAGGACTTACCAAGAGAACTCAGATGTATAAAGCTGGTTAATTCTGTCAAGAGGCCCAAAGTCTTTGGCAGGCTCTTATTTTTTCAGGACACACGTGACATAAGACATGGCGGCTGACTGCAAGGACACAAGAAAAATATACCCATACCTTGAAGCCCCCAGTACATTCAAGGCTAAGTTTGGCAAATGGATTAGTATCTTTCAGGAAATACCATGAGCTCCACTTATCTACTCGTCATGTGTACCTTGCACCCCTAGCTCATCCCCCCAAGGGGACAATCCAATGGGCTTATCACCACCCAATACTGAACACTATGACAGTTCCTGTAAATCCAGATAAGTGGAGGGCACAGGGTATTGGCTCTTGAGCAGAGAGCCAGTAGGCACAACTGGCATTCGACTCCTAACGCCTCTGCTCCCTGGCTTCATTTGGAACCAACTGAGAGAGACACATGAATCCCTCTTCGTTGATCAGGGTCAGTTGGAGGATGTAGCTGTCGGCCTGGTAGCCAGGTGGGCTTGCTAATCCTGCACCTCTACCTTAAGCTTACCCAGTGTGAGGCCAGGTTAGAAAGTCACAGGCCTTGGCAGCAGGGAGAGAGCCTTTACTGTCATAGTGAAGAGCTTGCCAAGGACAGGACTGATTCTTCCTCCAGCCTCACCTATCGGGGCAGTCACTGTTCCACTGTCAGGAGGAGAGGAGCCAGAAAGATCACACTGAAGAAATGTGACATGAGGGTGGAGGTTCCTGTCTAGCACTCTTACACTCTCTATTTAACCTAGGCTGACTCACTGCAGTTGGCACTAATTTTCTATTGCCACAGCCCTCTCCAGCCAGGAGGGCCTGGAGAACCTGGGATGCTGTTTGCCTAGTACTGTAAATGTCTTTACATTACAGTATTGCCTTTGGGTCCAGGCACTCAACCTTGTCTATGGCATGAGTCAGAGCAACTTTTTGCAAAAAGCAACTCCAAAGTTTAAGACCATTTATATGACCCTTGTTGATTTGGACAGCTTAACAGCCCCATCTCCCCATTTAGTAGCACCCAGATTCTGCTTTAGAGGACTACCTTCTTCCCAATGTAGTCTGGCCAAAAAGTGGGTACATGACACAAGATAGCAGTAAGCCAATCTCATCCTAGAATCTCAATCCTGAGAGAGGCTTCCAAAACTGTCGACTCCTGGCTTTCTGGCGTGTGGCTGAATTCCCCACCCCCTTGCCCCCCAAAAAGGTCCCAGAAATTCATTTTCTGCTTAAATTCATCAAAACTGGTTCTCATTCCTTAGAACTCACATGAAATGAGCTTCTTTGCTCAGCCGGTGGCTGTGGGCATGGTCAGTACTTCCTCAGGCCAAAAAAAAAAAAAATCCTATTGAGGAAAGAGTCACACCTAGTATTTTCTCTTGAAACAGAGGATTAAAGATGATGTAAGGAAAGACACTGAGCTAACAGAGAACACAGAGCACCAAGGTAATGCTAAGCTTTGATAAGCAAGTCTCTATTTTCCTATGTTCAGGGAACGGCATCAACAGAAGAAAGCTGGCACTGCTCAGGACGTCTTCTTTCAGTTGCTACCATTAAACATATTGCATATGCTCTTATCCTTTTCAGCCATAACCACATTCATCCACTTGTTATATTTCATTTTCAGAAAGGCATCATTCATTGCACTCGGTTTGTCCAACAGAGTATAATCAAGGGGGTTTTTTCAACATTAATCAAGAAATTCCTCCATCTGCAAAAGTTAGGCTATGCGATTAAATACAGCCAAGATCATAAAATACAAATGTCATTAGGTCTACTGAATCTTGAGATTCATTCACTAGAATACACAGGGAAAAGGAAAAAGTTTGCGCTTGTGAAAGGTGTGTACCATTTTTTAGAAAGAGCTTCTGAAAGCCTCAAACATCCGTGACTGTGCTAATAGCCGTTACAAAGGTATTTTATACAATCTATGCTGAGTCAGCTAGGAGTTAGCAGGAGGCTGGATGCAGATGGTAAAACATACCCCTGCAGATCTGCTGTTATTAAGGATGACCTTTGGAAGTCTCAAGCTGTAACCACAAAGGTTGTTCCCATTGCATTCACACTATATACACACATACCTGAACTGCCTTCCTACCAGTAACATTTAAAATAAGCACACTTAATACTGCCAGTCACATGTAGTAGAGTGTTCACTCTGTAACTGTGTGTGGCAAAGCCAAGATATCCTACCATTCCAGTAAAAAAAAAGGCAAGGAAATAGCTTTAACACACCATTAATGTATGCTATTACACTTTTTCAGTGAAAGATAACAAAGCTCATATAAAATTTAAAGACAGAGGAAAAACTTGACTTTCAGCCACTTGTACCTCTCTAAGTTTTCATGCCCTGCTATCTGGAACACTTCCCCACTTCCCTGCCAGAAGTCCTCTAGCTCTGCATTAAGGATCTTGTTGTCCCTGACTGACACCCACATATGGAACATTTGGCATGCCTCCATGGCAACACGGGAGCCCTGAAGTTTATGAAAGCGTTCCATGTGAGAGAGGATGCTCATATACTCCTGCCCCACCCTCCAAAGATGTACTAATGATGCTAACTGACTACATCCAAGGAGCCAGGGGAAAAATAATCTGAGGGCTGCAGAGAACCCACTCAAGCTGTCACTGCAAAGCTGGGCTTCCCAAGAGCAAAGGAGGAAGCATGCAGTCTAGTTCAGGTCACACCTACTTCACTCTTAGACTTCTTCCTTCAAGTGGGGCTTCCCTGCAAACAGGACTGGTCTTCAAAGTCTCCTAGAGCCCCTCTATCTTAGCCAGGTTGCTCAAGCTAATTTTATTCTTTCCCAACAGGATCCATTTGGAAAATATCAAGCCTTTAGAATGTAACAGCAAGAGAAAGGGGACTATGCAGGAACAGGGAGTTTGGGAGAAGCTCTCCTGGTGTTGACTTAGGGATGAAGGCTCCAGGCTGCTGCCAGAAATGGAGTCACCAGCAGAAGAACTGTTTTCTCTGATAAGGATGTCCCACCATTTTCAAGCTGTTCGTTAATGTTACACAGGTCCTTCTTGCAGCAGTGGTACGTTAGCTCACTTTCCTTCAAGCGGGTTGTAACCTCGTTGAAAGTGCAATGCTCAAATTTCCAACACTGGTTATACACTCGTAACCCTGTGGGGAGACACACACAAGGGTAAGAAAGTAAGTGGGAAGAGTTCTGTATCTGCTTTTGAATCCTGAATTCTATTTCATATGTATCCTGTGCAAGTAGAGACATCTAGGCAAGATGCTCATCCCAGGTGGGTTGTAAAGGAGAACAATTAAGTAAATAATGATACACCTCTAAATAGAGCTTTTACAGAAAACCAAGGTCTCATCAGAGCCAGTATAGTTATGGGGGTGGGATGGAGGAGGAACAGGCATTTATACTGTTAAGAGGGAAATTTGGTAATATCTGCCAAGATTTTAAACACATGCCCACTTTGATCTAGCAATTCCACTTTTAGAATTTACGCTGTGAAGTTACTTGGGGATTTTTTCCTTTTCTTTCTTCTTCTTTTTTTTTTTTTTTTAGAGATAAGGTCTCACTTTCTTGAACTCCTGGGCTCAAGTGATCCTCCTGCTTCAGCCTCCCAAAGTGATAGAATTATAGGGGTGACCCACCATGCCCAGCCAAAGCTATGTATAAGATATATGCTCAAGAATGGTCAGAAAAAAACCTGAAAAACCCAGTCCATTAATTTTTAAAAAGTGTTAAAGAAATTACAGTAGAATTCCTTACAATGCAAGTTCCATGCAGATAAGAAATGACATGGGCCTACAAGTGCTAACATGGAAGGAGCTTAATTTAAAAAAAAAAAAAAAAAAAGGTGGGGGGTGCAGAAAAATAGGTAAATTGGACTCCATCAAAATTTAAAACTTTTGTGCTTCAAAGGACATTATCAAAAAATAAAAAGACAACTCACAGAAAGGGAGAAAATGTTTGCAAATCACACGTACAACACCAGGTGCGGTGGCTCACACCTGTAATCCCAACACTTTGGGAGGCCGAGATGGGAGAATTGTTTGAGGCCAGAAGTTTCAGACCAGCCTGATCAACATGGCAAGACCCCCTCTCTATTTCTTTTTTAAAGTCATATGTAAGAGCATAGTATCCAGGATATAGAAAACATTCTTAAACTCTACAATAAAAAGACTAACCCAATTAAAATATGGACACTGAGGCCAGTGTGATGGCTCACACCTGTAATCCCAGCACTTTAGGAGGCTGAAGTGAGAGGATTGCTTGAGGCTAGCCTGGGCAACATAGTGATATCCCAACTCTACAAAAAAAATAAAAATAAAAAAATTAGCCAGGCAGGGTGTTGCACCTTTAGTCTTAGCTACTTGGGAGGCTGAGGCAGGAGGATCACTTGGACTCAGGACTTTAAGGCTGCAGTGAGCTATGATTGTACCGCTGCATTCCAGCCTAGGCAACAAAGCAAGACCCTGCCTCTTTAAAAAATATGGGCAAAGGATTTGAATAAACATTTCTCCAAAGAAGATTCTCAGATGGCCAATAAGTACATGAAAAGATGCTTGATATCATTAGTCATTAGGAGCATACAAATGAAAATCACAGTGAGATACCACTTTATACTCACTAGGATGGCTAAGATCAAGAAAATGGTAAATAGCAAATGTTGCAAGGAAGTGGAAAAAATTGAAACCCTCAAACATTGCTGGTGGGAATGTAAAATGGTATAGATACTCTGGAGAAATTTGGCATATCTGCAAAAAGTTAGAGTTATCCATTTGACTGAGCAATTCCACTCACAAGTGTATATACTTCTGCCATTCTCTGGAAGGATTCCCAAGTAATTTAATACTGTTATCATCATGGAAGAATACACTTCGTTTATGTTTCTATTGAGTTTTTCAAATTTGCCATGGATAATTTTTAAAATATTTGAAACTTCATTTAAAAAATCATTAGATTATTCAGTAATACAGGAAAAGTTTCTACAAGAACATGCCATCATGGTCTCATTTTTGGAAAAATAGCCTTGGGCACACAGGAAAATAAAGAACAGACATATACACTCCAAGTATCTTATCGTAGTTTGAATTGAAAACTACGTTCACACACAAGTTTCCACATGAATGTTCATGGCACCATGATTCAAAATTGCTAAAAAGTGGAAACAACCCATATGTCCATTACTGGTGAATGGATAAACAAAATGTGGTACATCCACACAACAGAATACTATGTGGCCACAACAGAATGAAGTACTGATACATGCCACAGCATGAGTGAACCTTGGAAACATTACGTTTAGTGAAAAAAAAGCTAGTCGCAAAGTGCCACAATACTGTATGATTCCTTGCATATGAAGTGCCCAGGAGAGCCAAATCTATGAAGACAGAAAGTAGATCAGTCACTGCTCGGGCACGTGGGAGGGAGGAATGAGGACTGACTGCTAACAAGTTTCTTTTCAAGGTGACAGAAAGATCCTGGAATTAGACAGTTGCGATAGTCATACAACCTTGTAAATATACTAAGAGCCACTGAATTATACACTTTAAAATGTAAATGTTCTGGTATGTGAATTATATCTCAATAAAAAACCCTAGATGCAGAACAGTGTATAGAATGTGACCCATTTGTGGAAATAAAGCATATATACATTGAAGTAAGTGCATTTATTTTTCTCTGGAAGGATTCCCAAGTAATTTAATAGTGTTATCATCATGGAAGAATACACTTCGTTTATGTTTCTATTGAGTTTTTTAAATTTGCCACATGGACGATTTATTTTTAAAGTATTTGAAACTTCATTTTAAAAATCATTAGATTATTCAGTAATACTGGAAAAGTTTCTACAAAAACACGCCATCATGGTCCCATTTTTGGAAAAATAGCCTTGGGCACACAGGAAAATAAAGGCCAGAAGTATATACTCCAAGTATCTTATCATAGTTTTTTTAATATTCAGAAAAAGCATGTTAGGTGAAAAACGTATTAGTTGAGAGAGTGGTATTATGGTAGATTTTCTTCTCCAAAAATAACTGAGTGCCTATGTGCTAGATACTGGGGTATAAGAAGGTATTTGTCCTTGCCCTGAAATTGGTTTCTTATCTTCTGTGCTGGAAAGAAAAAAATGCAGATGCACACTTCCTTATTTCAGGCTTGTAGCTAATTTACCCAATTCCATGCAGAGCTTGGAACACAACACTTCTCAGTTCATAACTGCAGGCATAACTGTCCTGTCCTTCTCCTCTGAGGGGATGGGTATCTGGATTGGAATTTAATGAAGTTTAGTCAAGTGGCAGAGTCCAGATAGAGTATTCCAGAAATGGCTCTAGTTGCTGAAGTCTTAACTAAATAACTGGAAGCTTCTAATATTGTACTAGAGGCTGCTGGTGATTCAGACAAGTTACTGCTTTGTAATAGTAATTAAGCACTGGAACTTGAAAAGCTTTAAAGCTATCAGAATTTTAATTAGGGAAGCCTAGAAGCTTGGGGAGAACAGACAGTAATTTATTAATAATTGCTACCAATTAATGATTTACTATGTGTCGTGCAGCATACCAAAGTGCTTTACTTGAATTATATTCAAACAACAGCCTTAACAATGGTAATCTTCTCACCAAAGCCAGCCTCGGAATTATCCACATAAAAGTGGATTATTATCAGAATCCCTGCAGTGTTACAGGTTTTCCCCTCCCCACTCTTTTTGAAGACTTTGGCTCAAGTCTATCTAAAGCCAACAGTCTTCAGCTGTCCTAGGCACTCTTAAATGTGGCCCTTGTTCAGAACGTCATTACAGCAATGACCACTTGACACTGTCATCAGAGGCTCCTTCAAGACTAAGTACATTTAACCTTGCTTACATTTCCATGGTTTATACTGCTAGGATGCCAGTAAATATTGGTTGAATTAGCAGCCAACCTGTCTCTCTTCTAGACTTACTTTGTATAGCACTATCATATCTGTCGCTGTGCAAACGTCATAGAGTACAGTTACACAAACTTACATGGAATAGCCTAGTACACACTCAGGCTATGTGGTATGTCCTATTGCTCTTAGGCTACAAACCTGTACAGCAAGTTACTGTACTGAATACTGTAGGCAACTGTAACACAGTGGTAAATATTTGTGTATCTGACCATATCTAAACATAGAAAAAGTACAGTAAAAATATGATACAAAAGATTTTAAAAATGGTACACCTGTACAGGGCACTTACCGTGAATGGAGCTTGTGGGACTGGAAGTCAGTGAATGAGTGGTGGGTGAATGTGAAGGCCTAGGACATTACTGTACACTACTGTAGATGTTTTAAATATTGTACACTTAGTCCACACTAAGCTTATTTTAAAAAATCAACCCTAGTTTACTGCCACTTTACTTTAGAAACTTTTTAATTGTAAATGTTTTTACCTTTGTAATAATATAGGGTAAAACACAAACATGTTATACAGTGGTACAAAAATATTTTCTTTCTATTCTTATAAGCTTTTTTATTTTAAAAAATTTTTACTTTAAAAACTTTTTTTGTTTTTGTTAAAAACGAAGACACAAGCACACACATTAGCCTAGTCCTACATACGGTCTGGATCATCAGTATCACTGTTTTCCATCTCTTCATTTTGTCCCATTGGAAGGTCTTCAGGGGTAAGAATACTCATGGGGCTGTCCTGTCCTAGGAGAGCAATGCCTTCTTCTGGAATACCTCCTGAAGGACCTGCCTGCTGAGGCTGTTTTTTTTTTTTTTTCTTTTGTAGAGACAGAGTCTTGTTCTGTCACCCAGGCTAGAGTGCAGTGGCGTGACCTTGGCTCACTGCAACCTCCGCCTCCCGGGTTCAAGCAATTCTTCTGCCTCAGCCTCCCGAGAGGCTGTTTTATAGTTAAGTTTTTTTTAATAAGTAGAAGGAGTACATGCTAACATGATAAAAAATATAGTAAATACACAAACCAGTAACACATTTATTATAAAATATTATATACTGTACATAATTATCAAAATATCAAGTATTATATATTGTGTTATATTTTAGTTTTGTAAGAAACTACCAAACTGTCATCCACAGTAGCTATACTGGTTTGCATTCCCACTAGGAATGAATCAAAGTTCCCGCTGCCGCTGGGCGTGGTAGCTCACGCCTGTAATCCCAGCACTTTGGGAGGCCGAGGCGGGCAGATCACTTGAGGCCTGAGTTTGAGATGAGCCTGGGCAAAATAGTGAAACCCTGTCTCTACTAAAAATACAAAAATTAGCTGGGCATGGTGGCTTATGCCTGTAATCCCAATTACTCAGGAGGCTGAGGCATGAGAATCACTTGAACCCTGGAGGCAGAGGTTGCAGTGAGCCAAGATTGCACCACTGCCCTCTAGCCTAGGTGACAGAGCAAGACCTTGTCTCAAAAAAGAAAAAAACAAAAAACAAACAAAAAAAAAAAACAAAGTTCCCACTGTTCCACATCCTTACCAGCATCTGGAGTTGTCAGAGTTTTGGAGTTTGGTCATTTTAATAGGTTTGTCTCATTTTTGTTTACATTAACCATTTATAAGAAATTTTGGGATTTAAGAGCTGGAAAAAGATCTTGGCTCTGACCTTTCCTCTCCTCCCTACCTCTGCTGTCCAACACATACATTCATAAATGAAAAACAGAGGTGGAGAGAGCTAGCTGGTGGCAGGACAGAAGTCAGAGCTCCTAATTGCTGCTCTAATATTCATTCAACGCATAGTAATTGCCCTTATCGTCTCATTTGGAAACTATACTTAGTTTAATTATACTTAGTAGTGAGGAGTCCAAGAGACACAGCTGATCAAACTAAAGAGCCAAGTCTTCTGTGCATGTACATAATGACCATGTTCTCTCTAGGGGCCTTACTACGCTTTCTACATTAACAGTGAATGAACATGGTCTTCCAGCGGGGGCAGAGGGACTGGTCCCCTACAGAATCAAGAGCTCTGAATGGAAGGTTTGGAGTTTTAGCTGCAATCCAGCTAAATTATATCAAATTTATCAAATCCAGCTAAATATATCAAAATTATCAGATGCCCCTGTTTTTTCAGACAGGGTAACTATAATTTGTCTTAGTTATTGAGGGATTTCTCCTTTCTGGGGAAGTTAATCATCTTTATCTCAGGTTTTTCTGAACATGTGGGTGTCCCAAGGCTTTTCTGAGTTTACCTGACATGTTCACCATTTCTTGATGTTGACACTGGGGGGAGCTGGTGTAGAAGGTCTAAGAGTACAAATAACCTTGTGGAGTGTTTTTATTATTAATCTCTTAGAAATCTAAGCCTGAGGGTTTTACCTTGGACACTAAGAACATTCTGAAACCGCCATTCCTCGCTGGCATCATTTGCACACATCGATTCTATCCAGAACCATACCCCAGCAAGAACAGAGGGCATGTCTTTGCTGGTTTCTTTCCTCTGTCTACCACTTCCTAAACTCTATTTTAACAGGGTTGATGGAGGTGAATATTCTGTAGTCTAACAAATTTGGAAAATGCAGACTGGACAGGACTTGTGCATGTTAGTATTGCCCACCCCCACATTCATAAGCACCTTGCCCTGAGGCTACCAATCCTTGGCACCTGCTGTTGCCCCTCCCAGGCACACCCTCCCCTTCTTAGCCCTCTTACCTCCTACTTGTCCTTTGAGCTCAGCTTGAGTCTCCTCAGGACTCTGAATATACCAGATACCCCATGGAATGAGACAGAGGCATACATAATGACATTTAGGACAGCCAAACAGACCTTTGTCATAATTTTAATTGTATGTGTCCTTTCTTTATCTTTGCATCCCTAGCTCCTAACCCTCTGCTGGGTACACAGTAGGTTCTCCAAGGTATGGGAGGCAGCACAGGGCTGCTGTTAAAGAGCACAAGCTTTGGAATCAGATGCACTTCCATGTTCAATTCCTGAGTCGGTTACTTGACCATAATTTCTTGCTTAATCTGAGCCTCCGTTTTCACATTTATCAAATGGAAATAAAAGATCACCCTTAGAAGTAAGTGCAAAACATTAAATTTAAAATGCATGAAGAAAGTGCTTAGCCCAATACACACCTGATGCTAATAAATGGTAGCTATTACTTGATGCAAGCCTAATGAGGATTACAGTGGCACAATTGTTTTCCCAGGCACTTATTACCCCATTACATTTAGGAGACAGACAGGGGAGGCTCTTACCAGCTTTGGTAATGAGACACGCATCAAAACCAGATGAACAATTGACAGCTGTTTTGCAGTCAGCAGTTGGGTTAGGACAGCTGTAGCACTGCAGGCTATGACCTAGAATCAGGAAGAAAGTCAGGATCTCTTAAAGCAGCACTGACTTGTCCCCTTGCAGCCCACCATCTCCATTAATATGGGCCCAAAGTCAGCAACTTGTGGTATACTTCCATTCCTGCACAACTGTATAGCAGTTATATCTTTCCAAATTCAAACTACAGTTCCAGCAACATTTTTTGGACCTGATGCAAGCACAAAGGAAATATCCACATTTGAAAATCCATCTAACTGTGCAATTGAGAAGCTTCCTCCTAACCTGCAACTGGAAGGAGATTAGTCTGCAATGTAATGATGTGTTAAGAAATTACCGAGAAACAAACAGAATTCTATAAGTGTCTTCCAAGCAACGAATATGCCCAATTAAATCACATCCTCGTGGGTTGATGATCAGTGTCTGGCAATACCTATCTGCATGAAAATACATTTTCATTAGTATTAATATTAATATTAATACTAATTAGTATTAATAGATGAACATCTACAATTGATTTGATGTGAGGGAACACTAATTTTGGGCCCCAATTAAGCAAATGGTTATCCCCCTAAAAAGAATTCTATTCCCCTCATTAGTAGATGTGTATTATTATAGCTGGACTCAATAATTATGTTGTGAATTTTGTCAATAAAAAAATCTGTGAAAATTTTGTTTCTTCTCTTATTATTGAGGTAAGTCTCATAATACCCTTGATTTTGCCTCTTGGCCTGCAAAGCTTAAAATATTTACTATATGGGCCAGGTGCGGTGGCTCACGCCTGTAATCCCAGCACTTAGGGAAGCCGAGGAGGGTGGATCACCTGAGGTCAGGAGTTTTGACACCAGCCTGGCCAACATAGCGAAATCCCATCTCTACTACAAATACAAAAATTAGCCAGGCATGGTGGTGCGCACCTATAATCCCATCTGCTTGGGAGGCTGAGGCAGGAGAATCGCTTGAACCCAGGAGGCAGAGGTTGCAGTGAGCCAAGATTGCACTACTGCACTCCAGCTTGAGTGACAGAGCGAAACTCTGCTTAAAAAAAAAAAAAAAAAAATTGCTATCTGGTCCTGTACAGAAAAAGTTTGATAACCTCTGGGATAGGGTATCATTACTGAACTACCCCCTTCTAAGGGAATGACCGAATGCCAGGAGTACACATTGTCAAAGACAAGACAACAGCTGTGCACTTTAAACCCATGGGCATAGGACAGCTGGGTACCAGCAGACACTACGTGAGGGCCATCTTACATCAGAAGCAAATTGCCTCCAGTTCCCTAGTTTGAAAAACAATTATTGCTCCCAGTCAATTCTTAGGACTCATCCTTGCTAGCTGTCAGTTTTTGCTGGGTTATTTTTCCTTCTCCATTTTTGTAACAACAGTGACAAGAAAAAGATGAATTACAGTCCACATGTGTGATGGGGAGAGACTGAAGAAGCAAGAGTTGGAAGGAAATCTTCCTGGTTTGTATGGATACCCCCTTTTCCACCATCAGAGATAAACTATCTTCATGCCATATGACTTCTACCATGTAATCAGTATTTGGCAGTACCTACCTCTGTGAAAAGACATTTTCAAAGATGAAACATGTAAAATTTCACAAAAGAATGTCATGGTTAAACCAAGTGTGGGTTTTAGAGCTCAAGAGCTGACTTCTAATTCTAAGGCTGAAGCCCAGGTTTATCACCATGGAAATAGATTTTTCAGTGAAAAGTCCAGTGGAAGGAAGGTGGGTCCTCACTTTCTGAGCACAGACAGGAACCCAGTTCTCTAGAGCATCTGAAATGGCCATGCCTGCCCTCACAGGTGTGAAATCCTACCCAATAGAGGATCCTCTGACTTGGGAAGGTTCCGGATTAATGCCTTGAAATATTAGTTTTAAAAAACAACAACAAAAACTAGACCAGGTATGGTGGCTCACACCTATAATCCCAGCACTTTGGGAGGCTGAGGTGGGTGGATCACTTGTAGCCAGGAGTTTGAGACCACCCTGGCCAACATGGTGAAACCTCTCCTCTACAAAATATACAAAAATTAGCCGGGCGCGGTGGTACATGCCTATAATCCCAGCTATTCAGGAGACTAAGGCACGAGAATCACTTGAGCTTGGGAGGTGGAGGTTGCAGTGAGCCAAGATTGCACCACTGCACTCTAGTCTGGGAGACAGAGCGAGACCATGTCTAAAAAATAAAATAAAATAAAATAAAAACCAACCTCCTCCTTCCCCACTTTTTTGCAGATGACAAGACAGATGTCTGGAGAGGTGACGTGACTCACACAAGGACACCTGGCTACAAAGCAGCAGAGCTGGCGGCAGCCCTGGGGCCTGTGGGCAGGGCCCTATCCACCAGGCTTTGTTTGTTCTCCCCCACTGTCAGCCTGTGGCTGTCATGCCTGTGTGAGAGGGAAGCCACAAAGAGAAGTCGCAAAGATGCAATTTTTCTCTGGTCCCTTCCTTGAGCCAGACGTGTATTCACAAGCATGAAATGAAAAGAATCTAAGGCGAAGGGTGTTGTTCTTGTGACTGGTCATGTTTGAGGGCCATTTTAAAAGGTTACCTGTAGACATGGATTTTTGTGCTGGCTAGATCCCGGGCTCATTTGGCTTCTTAATAAACCTTTAGAAGGAAAGGCTAAAACCCATGGTTGGAACGTCTGTGGGCAAAAATATTCATGACAAACATGTTCATTCAGTGTTCAAATATATGTGCATCAATGTGCTAAGGTCTTCATAGGATTGTTAAGAGAAGCAGGCTCAATAATCTTCATCCCCATCTTGCAAGAGAAAACTAAGACTAAGATGTTAACTAAATTGTTCAAAGCCACACAGCTACTAAGTGACCAAGCTGAGCTCAAACTCAGGCTGTCAGTTCTAAAATCCAAGCTTGGTTAACCATGATGTTCTTCTAATTGACCTGAGTGGGAAGAGAAGGAAACTCTAGATTATGGGGAAAACTGAGGTCAAAAACAAGCAACAGGGCCAGGTGCAATGGCTCACGCCTGTAATCCCAACGCTTTGGCAGGGTGAGGTAGGTGGATCATTTGAGGTCAGGAATTCCAGACCAGCCTGGCCAACATGGTGAAACCCCGCCTCTATTAAAAATACAAAAATTTAAAAAAAAATACAAAAATTAGCCAGGCATGGTGGCATGCACCTGTAATCCCAGCTACTCAGAAGACTGAGGCAGGAGAATCGCTGGAACCTGGGACATGGAGGTTGCAGTGAGCCGATATTGCGCCACTGCCCTCCAGCCTGGGTGACACAGTGAGACTCCATCCCCCTGAAAAAAATAAACAAACAAAAAAAACAAGCAATAGGTCACTGGACAACGGTTTGATATTTTAGCCACTAAGCCAGGGTAGACGAGACTTCCCCTGGGGTACAAGAGGCAGAGCTCAGAGGAAAGTTCCCCTGCAGGGTCCTCAGACCCTTTGGGCAGCAGCAAAGAAGGCCTCTCATCTGTGGGAGTGTGAGCTTCACATCTCAATTCTCTGAGAAAGGGCTGAAGTGCACCCCAAGACTTGTCACAGAGAAGCTGATGGTCCCAAGCTTGCTCTATAAACAAATGCAGACTGCTGGACGTAGGATGTCACTGGGCTATTAAAATTCTAGAAAATATTCCAACTTAAGCAGCAGAGACAGAAAAAAAAGAAGGAACCAAGAAAAATGAATAAATAAAAAATAATTATAGAAAAAATATAGTGTTGTAACACAGGTGAACCACATTACAGTGCACCCCGGCTAGAATCACGGAAGGTGGGGAAGAAGGGGTGCCATGACTTCTCTTTCTGCTCAGAAAGGGAGAACATATTAAAGTGTGTCCTGGGGCAAGTTATTACTTTGCCTTCGTTTCCTCAGCTGTAATATGGGAGGTAATAGCACCGACCTCCCAGGATGGTTGGACGGATTTAAATGAGACAGGCTCTAGCACAGTCCCCAGTAAACAATAAGCAGTCAATATATGGTTGCTATTAATATTTTAATGGGTGCAGCACACCAACATGGCACATGTATACATATGTAACAAACCTGCATATTGTGCATATATACCCTAAAACTTAAAGTATAATAATAATAAAATTTTTAAAAATATATTCTAAGACATGCTACAGTGGCGTGGAAGTATTTTTTTAAATTGCTCATTGTATTGCCACTTCGTTTTCTGTTCCCCCCACCAACCATATTTATCAAAAACAAAAAACCAGCTGTGGCCAAGATGTTATACCAACATGACACAGGCAGACAACCACATTTGATCCTTACAATGAAGCATGTGTGTTTCCATTGTGACAGAAGTTAACTCAGAGAAGCACACAATTTCCTCCGGCAACCAGGGGAGGGGTGGCTGAGGGGAGGGGGTGGCCCAGTGACAGATGGCCTGCAGCAGGAGGGAAGAGCAGGGACTCTGTTGCCAGACTGTGTGTTCACATTCCCGTGTACCACTTCTGTGTGTTATTTGATAAGTTATTAATTTTGGGGGGGGCCTCAATCTTGTTGCTTGTAAAACAAGGATAAAAATATCACCTACTCCATCAGGTTGGCATGAGGATTAAATAAGCAAATACATGTACAATGCTTAGAGTAGCGACTGACACATAAATGCTGTCAGGGTTAGTTAGCTGCTGCTGCTGTCACTATGACCATCATCATCATTAAAACATAGGAGGAGCCTCAGAGCAGAAGAACTGAGCTCAGATGGCTCTAAGCAGAGTGGACCCCAAAGGGACTTGCACAGCACTCTAAGAATGGTATCCACTGGTGTCCCCAAGCAGCTTATGGTGACAGGAGTGAAACTTCAGCCACCGAGTGTTGAACCACCCCTGCCAAAAGCCACCTTGTAACTCAGGACGGGCTGTAACTCAGGAAGATGCCCCACTGAGGACAAGGTCGTAACATAGGAAGGAGCTGTCATACAACCCCAGACCTGTTAACATTGGAAGGCAAAAGAACCAAAGCCAAGCCTGGAGGAGCAGCTGGGGCTGAAACTGAGGCTTAAGAAGGGAGTTCATGGCCAAGGCAGCCTAGATCCATGTCCTGAGACTGGAGCACTCACCCGAATGGCAGAAGACAGCCAGGATGAGCAGCAGCCCGAACAGGACAGACCCTCCTTGGATTCCCATTGTGATTGTCCACAGAACCTGGAAGGAAGGGACAGGAAGGAATGTCAGGAACCAACAAATGACTGCTGGTTGTCTCAAAAACCAAGTGCTGGAAGGCCAAGGAGGCTTCTGAGAGGAACATTTACAGGGGGAGTCAAGGCACACTGAATCCCTGGGCCATGCCCCAGCTCTAACCCACAGCACCATATACCCTTGAGTAGGCTCAGTCCCTATAAGCCCCAGTGTGTACTACCACACTGTGGGAATAACACTATCTTCCTCATCAGGGTCAGTGAGTCAAACGACAATATGAGCAAATTGACCCATATAGCCACTGTGGTTCCCACTCTACTGGCCCCACCCCAAGCTGCTGGCTGAAAGACAGGGCCACTTCTCGGAGCCACAGCACT
This sequence comes from Pongo abelii, assembly GCF_028885655.2. Lineage (NCBI taxonomy): Eukaryota > Metazoa > Chordata > Mammalia > Primates > Hominidae > Pongo > Pongo abelii. Next base: position 33,503,416 of record NC_071994.2, on the reverse strand, counting down.
AAGTGAATCAGACCAAAGGGGTGACTCTGGAAGGCCCAGCATGCATTCAGCAGTGGAACAGGGAGCAACGGCTTAGCATACCTGGAAGCTCTGGCTCCTCACTATAAGAAGCAAAATGGGGACACTTGCTTGTTCTCTTTGGGGACATGAAGAGAGGTATTGGGCAACTTTGTAAGTTTCCATTACGTGAATGCCTAGATGTGTAGTGACAGCATCAGGTGAGAAGGAGGAAAGGCTGAAATGCCTCCAACCCTACTTTACCCAGTAAAGAAGCCAAAGCATGGGGAGGTTTTGAACTTGCCTAAGTATAAAGCATCCATAGCAGAACTAAGAAATCTCCCAACTCCAACCCTACATCCCTGAACCCACCCTGAAATAAGGAGGTGGCAGTGCCTGTAAACCAGGGTACTCCATATTCTATTCTCCAGAGCCCCACAGGCCCGGACAGACAGATGGGTTCTTGGAAGGGTGAGTCATCTACCCTCCCTAAGTCAGAAATGCAGAGTTCCCTGGGGAACTGACAATCCTGACAATCCTTCCTGTCCCTTCCTTCCAAGTTCTGTGGAATCATCACACATCTTGAAGGTCATCTGCTACTTAGGAATTTGCTGATACAGGCCAGTGGAGGACTGAGAAGTTCCAGGAAAAGGGCAGGGTCTGACATTTTCCACAAAAGAAAACAATCAGTGAATCAAGCCTGGAGATGGGGGTGGTGGAGGTGAGAAAGAGGTGGTTTTATGATATGTGAGGAACCAGGAAGAAAGACAATTGTGGTCTGGCCTTTCCTTACGAATTGAGGGCTCCCCACCACCCGCTGGGCTCTGAAACCTACAGCCTGCTACGGGACACCATCCCCCATGTGGACCTTCCCAGGAGACCTGGGCTCCAGCACACGCCAGCGGCTTGCTTGGTTCCCCATTTTCAGGGGTTTCTGAGTAGGAAGGGTGATTTATAGACTCAGGTTAGACAGGGCTCCAGTATACAAGGAACTGCTGCAAGTGAACAGGGAGAGGAAGGTATTGGTCTGAGGTCCCCGAACAGAGAGCTCCAGACACTTCCTAAAAGTTAAGCATAGCATGATTGGAGCCTGGGTATTATATTGAGACCCTGTCTCTACAAAAATAAAAACATTAAAAAAAAATTAGGCTGGTGTGGTGGCACATAACTGTAGTCCCAGCTACTTGGGAGGCTGAGGTGGGAGGATCGCTTGAGCCCAGGAGGTCAAGGCTACAGTGAGCTGTGACTGTGCCGCTGCACTCCAGCCTGGGTGACAAAGCAAGACCCTCTCTCCAAACAAACAAACAAACAAACAAACAAAAACCCAATATAGCTACAATGTCAGGCATCCCCATGGAAGGAGGAAGGAAGGATCCTCCTGACTCGGGTTAGGCACTGGAAAGGTGTCAGGCTGGCAGGAGCTGCCGGCTCAGGACACTTCCCTTGGAATGGTCCTTGACATAAATCACACTGCCACAACACACAGGGTCCCTGATGGGGAGCTGTTCTTTGATGAAGTACCTTAGAAAGAACTGGCCTGCTAAGAAAACAGGAAGGACACAATGAAAGTGTTCAGGGCACAGGCGTTCCAGTCCAATCTGGAGGCCTCTGAACGAGGCCAGATAGTTCTGGCTCTGTCACCTCTTTGCTATGTGTTAACCTCTGATCACACTTTGGCTAGTAAGCCTGGAGATAGTTACGTGTACTGCATAGCACAATGCCTGGCCAAAGATGGCACTCAAAAAGCTGTGGCCACTGTTAGTGCTACTCAGGAGTAATGAGGTTACCTGAGGAAGAAATTGCGTGGGGAGGGAGTGTTGGGGGGTGAAGGGTGGGAAGGCAGACAGAGGGTGATGTGAGGTGAGGAAGCCAGAGAAACACCCTGGGTTGAATGAGCAGGGGAGACCTCAGGCATCAAACCTAAGGAAGCCCTCAGTTTTCTGGGATGGGTGGGGAGTGTCAAGTCTTAGCCTCAGTTCCACATGACTGGCTGGTTGTTGCGGTAGCTGATCCCATGACACGCTGCAGGGGAAGCCAAGACGGCAGAGAAAGGAAGTAGCTATGTGTAGATGCCAAGGTCGGGCTATTCGATCAAAATAAGACCAGGCCTTTATGAACCACTGCCAAAATATGAATTTCCAAGAGCAAAACATTCATATGGAGTGTGCGTATGTGTATGGGGGGGCGAAGGAGGGCGGGAAGCAGAAAAAGAAATAGCTGATTGTTTTAAGGCTATTTTATAAATGCCCTACAATGTAGATGGTAACTAACACTAAGCAAGATCATTTATGGCTTTTTATTTTTCTTCCTGATCCTTTACTTTTTGCCATCCTTTCCCCAAATATTCTATAATTAACCAAATATTACTTTTACAATCAGAAACATCAGGAAAATTCACACATGACAATGTTCCTTTTCTAGTAGTCATAGGTCATCTATCTTTTGGTAAAACTACTCCCTAGACTAAAACACCCTCCATTTTAAGAAAAAAAAAAGAAAAAAAAAGATGCCCATAAGTTAAGTGTAGATAAGATGGTAAATGAACCAAAAGTGTTGCCATTCCACCCAAACCAAGCACTTAAATGCAAGATACACTCAGAAAGCATCAACACTCAACTCCTTTCCAAACATTTCAGGATTCATTAATGATGGTGGGTTTGTCCCTAACGACTGTTCTAATAATATTGCTATTGTTCTGAATGATTTTTAATCATTCTAAAGAATGCACAACTGAAAAATCCCTCAAAGAAGATATGTAGGAACAAGTCTTCCCCCATGATGAAGGAACGGCAGACTTTCCTGGATTGTGCGTAAGTTGACTCTAAAGTCATTTCCGTAATGGGAGCTCCAAGTAGGCCTTTCATCACAGGAATAAGAAACAGTCAAGGGTATACAAACATTCTTTAAAATAACAAAAATTTAGTGACACACACATCCAACGATAAGGAAATGAGTATACTATGGTACACTTCCATGGTGGGGAACTGCATAGCCAGGAAAAGTAATGGGCGTGGAAGGCTACTCACAATGAATTAAGATCTGCCAAGCAAATGGAAAGCAAAAAAAGCAGGGGTTGCAATCCTAGTCTCTGATAAAAGACTTTAAACCAACAAAGATCAAAAGAGATAAAGAAGGGCATTACATAATGGTAAGGGGATCAATGCAACAAAAAGAGCTAACTATCCTAAATATATATGCACCCAATACAGGAGCACCTAGATGCATAAAGCAAGTTCTTAGAGACCTACAAAGAGACTTAGACTGCCACACAATAATAGTGGGAGACTTTAACACCCCACTGTCAATATCAGACAGATCAAAAGACAAGAAATTAACAAGGATATCCAGGACTTGAACTCAGCTCTGGACCAAGTGGACCTAACAGACATCTACAGAACTCTCCATCCCAAATCAACAGAATATACATTCTTCTCAGCACCACATGGTAATTATTCTAAAATTGACCACATAATTGGAAGCAAAACACTCCTCAGCAAATGTAAAAGAACAGAAATCACAACAAACTGTCTCTCAGAACACAGTGCAATCAAATTAGAACTCAGGATTAAGAAACCCACTCAAAACCGCACAACTACATGGAAACTGAACAACCTGCTCCTGAATGACTACTGGGTAAATAATGAAATGAAAGCAGACATAAAGATGTTCTTTGAAACCAATGAGAACAAAGACACGACGTACCAGAATCTCTGGGACACATTTAAAGCAGTGTGTAGAGGGAAATTTATAGCACTAAATGCCCACAAGAGAAAGCAGGAAAGATATAAAACTGACACCCTAACATCACAATTAAAAGAACTAGAGAAGCAAGAGCAAACAAATTCAAAAGCTAACAAGACAAGAAATAACTAAGATCAGAGCAGATGTGAAGGAGATAGAGACACAAAAAATCCTTCAAAAAATCAATGAATCCAGGAGCTGGTTTTTTGAAAAGATCAACAAAATAGACCGTTAGCCAGAGTAATAAAGAAGGAAAGAGAGAAGAATCAAATAGATGCAATAAAAAATGATAAAGGGGATATCACTACCAATCCCACAGAAATACAAACTACCATCAGAGAATACTATAAACACTTCTATCAGAGAATAACTATAAACACTTCTATGCAAATAAACTAGAAAATCTAGAAGAAATGGATAAATTCCTGGGCACATACACCCTCCCAAGACTAAACCAGGAAGAAGTCAAATCTCCGAACAGACCAATAACAGGTTCTGAAATTGAGGCAATAATTAATAGCCTACCGGCCAAAAAAAAGTCCAGGACCAGATGGATTAATAGCTGAATTCTACCAGAGGTACAAAGAGGAGCTGGTACCATTCCTTCTGAAACTATTCCAATCAATAGAAAAAGAGGGAATCCTTCCTAACTCATTTTATGAGGTCAGCATCATCTTGATACCGAAACCTGGCAGAGACACAACAAAAAAAGAAAATTTTAGGCCAATATCCCTGATGAACATCTATGCGAAAATCCTCAATAAAATACTGGCAAACCGAATCCAGGAGCACATCAAAAAGCTCATTCACCATAATCAAGTCGGCTTCATCCCTGGGATGCAAGGCTGGTTCAACATATGCAAATCAATAAACATAATCCATCACATAAACAGAACCAATGACAAAAACCACATGATTATCTCAATAGATACAGAAAAGGCCTTTGACAAAATTCAACAGCCCTTCATGCTAAAAACTCTCAATAAACTAGATATTGATGGAATGTATCTCAAAATAATAAGAGCTATTTATGACAAACCCACAGCCAATATCATATTGAATGGGCAAAAACTGGAAGCATTCCCCTTGAAAACTGGCACAAGACAAGGATGCCCTCTCTCACCACTTCTATTCAACACAGTATTTGGAAGTTCCGGCCAGGGCAATTAGGCAACAGAAAGAAATAAAGGGTATTCAATTAGGAAAAAAGAAAGTCAAATTGTCTGTTTGCAGATGACATGATTGTGTATTTAGAAAATCCCATCGTCTCAGCACAAAATCTCCTTAAGCTGATAAGCAACTTCAGCAAAGTCTCAGGATACAAAATCAATGTGCAAAAATCACAAGCATTCCTATACACCAATAACAGACAAACAGAGAGCCAAATCATGAGTGAACTCCCATTCACAATTGCTATAAAAAGAATAAAATACCTAGGAATCTAACTCACAAGGGATGTGAAGGACCTCTTCGAGGAGAACTACAAACCACTACTCAAGGAAATAAAAGAGGACACAAACAAATGGAAGAAAATTCCATGTTCATGGATAGGAAGAATTAATATCATGAAAATGGCCACACTGCCCAAAGTAGTTTATAGATTCAATGCTATTCCCATCAAGCTATCACTGACTTTCTTCACAGAATTGGAAAAAACTACTTTAAATTTCACATGGAACCAAAAAAGAGCCCACATAGCCAAGACAATCCTAAGCCAAAAGAACAAAGCTGGAGGCATCACACTACCTGACTTCAAACTATACTACAAGGCTACAGTAACCAAAGCAGCATGGTACTGGTACCAAAACAGATATATAGACCAATGGAACAGAACAAAGGCCTCAGAAATAACACCACACATCTACAACCATCTGATCTTTGACAAACCTGACAAAAACAAGCTACAGGGAAAGGATTCCCTATTTAATAAATGGTTCTGAGAAAACTGGCTAGCCATATGCAGAAAGCTGAAACTGGATCCCTTCCTTACACCTTACACAAAAGTTAACTCAAGACCCCAACCAGCCCCCCAAATATCAATTAAATATATATATACACCCACACACATTTGACCCTTGAACAACACAGGTTTGAACTGCAGGGGTCCATTTATATGCAATTTTTATTCTGAAAATATATTGGAAAATTTTTTGGAGATTTGCAATTGAAAAAAACTGTTAGATAAACTGCATAGCCTAGAAATATTTTTAAAAATTAAGAAAAATTTAGGTATGTCATGAATGCATAAAATGTATGTAGATACTAGTCTATTTTATCACCACCCAAAAACATACACAAATCTATTATAAAGTTAAAATGTGTCAGCCAGGCATGGTGGATCATGCCTGTAATTTCAGCACTTTGAGGAGCCGAGGTGGGTGGATTGCTTGAGCCAAGAGTTTGAGACCAGACTGGCAAAACCCCATCTCTACAAAAAAAAAAAATAGCCAGGTGTGGTGGCATGTGCCTGTAGTTCCAACTATTCAGGAGGTTCAGGTGGAAGGATTGCTTGAGCCTGGGAGGTTGAGGCTGCAGTGGGCCAAGACACACCACTGCACTCCCACCTGGGCGACAGAGTAAGACCCTGTCTCAAAAAATAAATTATTAAAACTTACACACACACAAACACAGACCAGACATGGCACCATTCAAAGTAAAGAGAAATGTAAACAAATGTAAAGATGCAGTATTAAATCATACTGCATAAAATTAACTATAGTATATACTGTTAATAATGCCATAGCCACCTCCTGTTGCTATTGCAGTGAGCTCAAGTGTTGCAAGGATCTACTTATCAGCAGGGATATGATTAGTATCATGTGATGCTAATTATCTGTGAGCTGTTTGCCTCTTTAGGAAATTGCATATCACAGTAAAAGGTGATCTCTTGCAGTTCTTGAGTATTTTCTTTATCGTGTTAAGCGCAATAGTGTAAAACTTGAATGACACATGAGACCCTTACAGGGTGCCACAACTGATGCTGGCCACGGTCCCAAGAAGCAGAAAAAAGTCATGATGTTACCAAAACACAGTTGAACTGCTTGATATGTACTACAGATTGAGGTCTGCAGTTGTGGTCGCCTGCCATTTCAGACAAGTAATTCATCTTATAAACAGATGACATAAACTGATGGTATCAATAACTATAGTACAGAACTGTAATGGATTTTCTCTTCCTTATGATTTTCTAAGTAACATTTTCTTTTCTCTAGCTTACTTTATCATAAGAATACAGTAGGGAATACATACAACACACCAAATGTGTGTTAATCAACTGTTTATGTTATCGGTAAAATTTCTGGTCAACAGTAGGCTATTAGTAATTAAGTTTTGGGGGAGTCAAAAGTTAAACTTGAATCTTCAACCATGTAGGTGGTCAGTGTCCCTAACCCCGCATTGTTTTAGGGTCAACTGTATATAAACATATATAATATATATTACATATATATGTAAACACACACATATACATACATTATATATACACACACAAATACACATATATATATGCAATCCAAATAAATTTGAACATAAAGCATTTAACACATCAAATAGTTATTTAATAAGATTTAAGGAATTCACTCATCGGTATACTTACTAGTGTGAAGTAGGTCTCAACTCCTACACCAACTGGTGCTAAAGACTAGGACGAAAATAAAAGAGGGTCATAACAGTGGTTCTCAAACTTTAGGGAGCATCAGAATCACCTGGAGGGCTCTTAAGCAGGTGATTAGACTCCAGCCCTAGAGGTTTTAATTCAGGAGGGCTAGTGTAAGGCTCAAGAATGTGCATTTTGAGCCAGCACTCAGGTGCTGCGTATCTGCTGGTTCAGGGATCACACTAAGAACCACTGGGTTAGAGTGTGACCTGGCATAAGGGCCAGGTTACTTTAGATTGGGTTGGAAATGTTTCTTCCAACAGGGTTATAAAAGAAGCTGGTAGTTCTTAAATATTTAGGAGCCGCTTCTACTTTTAAGGGCCCATGATTATGACATTGAATGCAAGCCATTAGGCAAGACCTTGTGATATGGTTTGGCTGTGTTCCCACCCAAATCTCATTTTGAATTGTAACTCCCATAATTTCCACGTGTTGTGGGAGGGACTTGGTGGGAGATAACTGAATCATTGGGGATGGTTTCCCCAATACTGTTCTTGTGGTAGTGAATAAGTCGCACAAGAGCTGATGGTTTTATAAGGGGTTTCCCCTTTCACTTGGCTGTCATATTTCTCTCTTGTCTGCTGCCAGTAAGACGTGCCTTTCGCCTTCTGCCATGATTGCGAGGCATCCCTAGCCATGTGGAACTGTGAGTCCATTAAACCTCTATTTCTTTACAAATTACCCAGTCTTCGGTATGTCTTTATCAGCAGCATGAAAATGGACTAATATACCTCCAAAATCTCATGTTGAATTTTAATCCCCAGTGTCGGAGGAGGGATCTGGTGGGAGGTGATTGGATTATGGGGTGGTTTCTAACAGTTTAGCACCATCCCCCTAGTACTGTCTTGTGGCAGAGCTTACGAAATCCGGTTGTTTGAAAGCGTGTAGCACTTCCCCCTTTGCTCTCTTCCTCCTGCTCCCGCCAAGTACGGCGTGCTTGCTTCCCCCTCTCCTTCCACCATGCTTCTAAGTTTCCTAAGGCCTTCCCAGAAGCAGAAGCCTACACAGCCCAAAGAACTGTGAGCCAATTAAACCTCTTTTCTTTATAAATTACCCAGTCTCAGGTACTTCTTCATAGCAGTGCGAGAATGGACTAATACACCTTGTTCCTGTGTTAACTTCCATTTGGTGAGCAAATATCAAGGGCCAGCTGCTAAGATAGATGCTCTTGACATAGTAACTGGAGTTAATCCTCACAATAATACCGTAAGGTAAACTGAACCTTTGCCTCCAATTACAGGGGGAGGAAACTAGGTTGAGGAAGAGAACTAATTTATGTAACTAACTTATGTGGTAGGTAGAATAATGCCTCTCTTCCCCAAAAATGTCCATATCCTAACTCCAGGAACCTGTGAAAACAGGCAACCTTACATAGCAAGTAACTTTGTAGATGAGATTAAGGAGATTATTTTGGATTATTCAATGGGCCCAATGTAATCCCAGGGGTCATTGAAAGAGGAAGAAGGTAGCAGAGTCTGTCAAAGACACATGACCGACAACAGAAAAAGAGGCAAGAAATTTGAAGAGTGAGATGAAGACACGAAGGGTTCCCTAAGCCAAGGCACACAGGCAGCCTTTAGAAGCTAAGAATGGTCCTCAACTGACACTCAGCAAAGAAACAGAACCTCAGTCCTCCAGTCACAAGGACTATATTCTACCAGGAACCTGAATGAGCACAGAAACAGACTCTCCCCTAGAGCCTCCAGAGCAGCACACAGCTCCGCCACCTTGATTATAGCGCTGTGAGAACCGTGTCAGACTTCTGATTTACAGAATGGAAAGATTAATAAACTTGTGGCATTTGAAACAGCTAAATTTGTGGTGGTTTCAGCAGCAGTAGAAAATTATTATAAGGCCGAGTGTGGTGGCTCATGCCTGTAATCACAGCACTTTGGGAGGCTGAGGCAGGCGGATCACTTGAGGCCAGGAGTTCCAGACCAGCCTGGCCAACATGGTGAAACCCTGTCTCTACTAAAAAAATACAAAAATTAGCCAGGTGTGGTGGCACTCACCTGTAATCCCAGCTACTTGAGAGGCTGAGACACGAGAATCGCTTGCACCCAGGAGGTGGAGGTTGCAGTGAGCCAAGATTGTGCCACTGCACTCCAGCTTGGGCAACAGAGACAGACTGTCTCAAAATTAAAAAACAAACAAACAAACAGAAAATTATTAAAATTATTATAGCAACCGCTGAACTGGAAGCTGGTAGAACAGCATTTAAACCCAGGTCTAAGCTCTGAGTGAACCATAGTTAAACTCTAGTGGGGAGACGGGAGACTTTTTATGAATTCAGCTTCTGAAATACATTAGTTAAGCTGAGGTCACTAGAGAAGAGATTTGACATCAGTGGTGTTTCCAGAAGATTCACAGTTGCCCATGAGTATGGTTACTCCTCCTAGGAGCCTGAGGCCTTACAGGCTGAAGAATTTTAAGGCTAGAAGTGTCCTCAAAATAAAACCCAATGTTTTTATTTTATAGGAAATTAGTGGAGGCCCAGTGGGATGAAATTACCTGTCCCAAGGCAACATGTTAGTCACAAAACCACCCTGGATGGATCTTGTTTCTATTCGCCAGGGGCTGGCAACTCACAAGATACCTAGTGTCAGCAATGTCGGGGAACTAGAGCTTTTGAACTCCAGGTCTGTGTGTCACCTTGGAGACATACACAGTACCTGCTCTAGCCATGCCTGTTGAAGCGCCCAGACAAATATCAATCACTCAGTTCACAGAACAAATTACATCAGCAGGAAGAGACAAAGAGAAAACAACCATCATAATGGAAAAGGCTTTCCAATCCAGCCAAGGTTCTCATGCCAGGAATAACCACTCCAAAACTCTTTGTGTGATATATATATAAATTCTAGGGTACATGTGCAGGATGTGTAGATTTGTTTCATAGGTAAACGAGTACCATGGTGGTTTGCTGCACCTATCAACCCATCACCTAGGTATTAAGCCCAGCATGCATTAGCTATTTTTCCTAATGCTCTACCCCCACCCACCCCACCTGCCGACAGGCGCCAGTGTGTGTTGTTCCTTTCCCTGTGTCCATGTGTTCTCATTGGTCAGCTCCCACTTATTAGGCCAGAACTCTTTGGACCAAACAAATCTGCAGCTTCCCCTACCAGGGCCTTTCCTGCGGTTTGTTCCGGAATGCCAAACCCTAGCTCTCCAAAGAGTCCCATCTCTGCCCTCACGGCCCCTCCCGTGTTAAGTAAGCATGCAAAACCAAGGTTTAGTGAAGATATTTCCTAAGATATGGGACAAAAGTAAAAACAAGTCTTTGCCTTTAGAAAGCCTCAAGCACTTCTGGGCTTGGTAATGTCTGTGGCAGTTTGGCTGAGGTTCTTAAAGAGGTTGTCCAGAATTTTCCATGCTCTACTTTTCAAGAGCTTCTACCAGCAGCTATCAAAGATGAATGCCATTAGGCACCCACTCTCTCACCCTAAGATCCATTTTATTTAGGCTTTTATCTCCTAAGCCACTCAGCTAATGGGATGTTTTTCTTACAGCTAAGTTCAGCAAACAGTTTCTAGTTTCCACTGTGAAAATACAGAGGCCACAAGTTTTAGGACTGTTTGGCTTGTAGGGGAGGCAGCCTCCCTTTCTGCCTCTCCTTCATAAACTGCCATGTAAATAGCCACATTTTGGCAAACGTTGCCATCTCTCTCAACATTCGGGGCTCTGTGCCTTCTTCAGGGAACTGGGAGTAAACTACCAGGAGTGGAGAACTTGAACAACTGCTCAGGGATCGCAGGGTACCTGAAATAATTAGCAGCCGCCACGTTTGTGCTGAGCGCTTTCAGTCAATCATCTCAACCACCCTGTGAAGTGAAGCCTATTGTTTTACTGATAAAGTGCTGTTAAATACTTCCAGAAATGACCAGTGAAGAGCCTGGGTATCACTAAACGGCCATAAAAGGCACACTGCCTAATGCTGGTTTTTTTTGTTTGTTCTTTGTGGGTTTTGTTTGTTTTTGAGGCGGAGTCTCGCTCTTATTGCCCAGGCAGTAGGGCAATAGCGCGATCTCGGCTCACCGCTACCTCAGCCTCTCGGGTTAATGTTGTTTTTTTAAAAGTCAGCAGTCAGACTCTAAGAAGGGTGCGGCCCGAGCCGACCCAAGAAAACAAAACATCACGTTGTACTTAAAACGTCCGTTTCGGCCGGGCGCGGTGACTCACACCTTTAACCCCAACACTTTGGGAGGCGGAGGCGGGCGGATCACGAGGTCAGGAATTCAAGATCAGCCTGACCAACATGGGAAAACCCCGTCTCTACTAAAAATACAAAAATTAGCCGGGTATGGTGGCGCATGCCTGTAATCCCAGCTACTCAGGAGGCTGTGGCAGGAGAATCGCTTGAACCCGGGAGGCGGAGGTTGCGGTGAACCGAGATCGCGCCACTGCACTCCAGCCTGGGCAACAACAGCGAAACTCCATCTCAAAAAAAAAAAAAAAAAAAAAAGTCCGTTTCGCCCGACACCTGCTTTTCAAAATTCCACGTTTAGACCGCGAGGGGAGAGAGGAACTGCCATGACCACGGAGGGCTGGCCTTTCCCCTGGCGCAGTTTCTCTGAACCGCTAGAGCTTCCCTTGAGACGAAAGCGATGGCAGGGGGCCCTGGTGCGAGGCTGCCCCCGAGGGAATGGGGGGCGCGACGGGGGTAACGGGGTTGCTTCTGGGAGAGGGCGCGCTCCCCGTTTCTCCTTCCTCGTAGATAAAATGAAGCCAGCGTTCGGCTAGGACACGGGGCCGCGGTGACGGGTGGAAGGGCCAGGCCTCGGGAGGCTCGCCCGGCAGGGGTCGAGTGGAAAGCGAGGACGGGGGTAGCCCCCACAGACCCTCCGCCCGGGCCCAGACTGCCGCAGCCGCCGCCTCGGCTCGGCTCACCCAAACCCCAGCAGGCCTTCGGGCCTTCTTACCTGGCGTGGCCCTGGATCCGCTTCCAGCCTCCAGCCGCTTCTGCGCTCAGCCCTCGCAGTCCTTCGTTCCAGCCCGCAAGGCTCCGTCCCCCGGCCCCGCCCCTCAGGGTGCTCTTGCCCTCCCAGGCTCCCGGCTCCCGCACCGCGCAGCCGCGCCTCGGCAGGAACTCCCTCCTCTCCTTCTACCCCCGCGCGGAGCTCAGCCTCCTGGCCCAGGTTCTGAGAAGGCCGGGTGGCCAGGACCCAATGAGCACCTTCAAAACTCCAGGGAACTGAAAGTTTAGGGCGTCCTCCTTGGATTTGCTATGGGACATAAAAACAGTAGGAAACTTCCAAAGACTTCTGATTTTCCCTTTTATTTTTTTTAAGTATATTAAAATGTTTTTCAAAACATTTCTGTGCGTCTTGCTGGTGCCCTGGGTGCCCCAGGGCCTGGCTGTCGGGCTATGCGGCCCTGCTGCAGTCCGAAGCTGCTTCCTACTGCGAGGCTTGGGCAGCATCCCAATAGCTATCAGCCACAGCCGCATCCGTATCCGTGCCATGTGACTTGTTTGAAACCCAAACAAAATGTTATGCGTTTAAAAGCTTACTGGGCTGCTCAGGGACCAGTGTTTTGAATGAACCTCTTCTAGTGTCTCTATCAACTTAGCTGGTAGCTACTGTTCCCCAGCAGCCACCAGAGGCAGGGACAGAGGAGCAAGAGCAGGAGATTCGCCTGCATGAGTCTGTCCCTTCAGGGTGGCCTCGCCCTCAGGGACTGGATTGTAGGCATGGTTTCAATAACATATTGGTGTGAAAGTTTAAGAGTTTTTAGTACTTATGGACCCTGGGTGGTACACAGCATGTCTAGAGGACACACACACACACACACACACACACACACACACACACACACACACACACACACACACACACACACACGGAGATCAGGGAGCACAGGGAGAGGGAAGGGAGGGACGGACCTTTGGGCCAGCAACTTTATCCAGTTGAGTTTCCTCTGGAGAGCTCTAACTGGTGGATTTAAAGCAAGCAGGTGAAAAGGCAGAGGCGGGAGGGACTTAAACCAGAGTTTGAAGCTGCAGTAGTGCCCTGTTATCACGTCACTGCATGTTTATCTCTGGCCACCAGCTAGAGCCATTTGCGTGGGGTATAGTACTGGAAACTGTCGATGGTGACTGGGACTTGCTTCTGTTATTAAAAGTTAAACATATTCGAAAATGGATGCTGAGGTAACAAAAAATTATAAGCACTCACCAGAACCGGAACCACCATTTGGAACATTAGTTTTATGTGCAGATGTAATTAGAAGTTTCCATTTGCTATTATATTTGGAAAGTGTCCCACTCACTGCAGAACTGACGGTAAGAACGCCATAGGGGGGAGGGTGGGGCTACAGGCCAAAAGTACAAGTCTTCCTCCAAGAGGATGGCCTCTGTTAGAAAGCATGAGACACAGGGTCAGGGCGAGAAGATATTACATCTCAGGGCTGCTCGTGTTGAACTGGTCAGGGAAGAAGGCATGAGATAAAATTTAAGCAGGGGGGATCATAGATTACTGAATCTCTTGCAGGGAAAATCATATGGTAACTGTCTTGACGCTTCTACTGTTATTCTGATGGCTTTGGGATGTCAGGGAACGAGTTCCATTTGGTAGTGATCAAATCCTGGTATTCCTCTATACAAGTGGGAGTTTTTAAAATCAGGATGACTTGCTTTGATATTTAAAGCATGTCTCCTTAAAACAGCTAATACTGTATATTTCCTAAGATGGTTTCCAAAGCTCTTTCGTGTACATTACCTTACACACATCCTATTAGCTATTCCTTCCTTGACACGCTTGGCTTCTAAGATGCCACTCTCTCCTAGTTTGGTTCCCTGTTTCTTGACCATTTGGTCTTGAGATTCTTTTCCTTTACCCACTAATAATTTGGTGTCCCAGGATTAGACTGAGAACCATGGCTATGTGTGCTCCCTGGGAGACTATAGTGTATCTACTCTTTTACCTTGGGATGTATGTTTGCAGATGATTCAAAAGTCTCAGTCTCCATCCCTTACCACTCCCCCTATCTTCATATTCATATCCAGCTGACTGCTGGACATCTTCACTTATATGTTCCACAGACATCTTGAACGTAATGTGCACAAATCTGAATTCATCTTTAAAGATTGACTGCTTTTCCTGCATTTTTTTCATAAATGAAGACAGAAACCTAGGAATCAACGTGGACCTCTTCCACTCCCTCACATCTACTCAGCCATTCCTGCCTATTTTACCATTCCAATATCTCAATTTCATTCCCTTTTCACATTGCTACTGTGCTAATTCAGATCTGTAGTTTGCGTTACTTGAGCCATTACAATTCCTTAATACCAGGTCCCCATGTTGCCCATGTTAATTCCTGCATCCCCTGCCCCTTCTCTGCTTGCCCTCCACACGGCTGCTAGAGACCTGGCCAGTTTACCTCTCCAGCCTCATGCCTCACTTTTCATTTTCCACTTCATTTTACCTTGTTATCATCATCCTTTTGTGAATACAATATGCCTGCAGCAGCCAGTATGCAACCATGATCTTCTTTGAGAGGAAATTCTTGTGCTAAGGATGGCAGGTCAGAAAGATGGAGCCAATCTGGACTGTTGATAACACCACTGTGCCATCATGTCAGCCTTGAACTAGCTACCTCTGACTATTCGCAAGAATAACCACCCCCAAACTATTTAAGCTACTGTTAATTTAGATATTTGTCTTATTCTAGTGATACATCAAGCCTCAGAGAAATTAGTAAAAAAAAAAAATCAGTTGTGTTTTCAAGAACCAGAAATGGCCTTTTCTCCACCAAAAGTAGAGTCTGGTTTGGGCAACATTAATGCCAACTGTTAAATTCCTGTTACATGTGAATAAGCATTCTTGCCAATAGCAGAAAATACAGAAGCTTGTTACCAACACACTTCACGTTAGGCTGGGCGCAGTGGCTCACACCTGTAATCCCAACACTTTGGGAGCTGGAGGCAGGAGGATCACTTAAAGACAGGAGTTTGAGACCAGCCTGGTCAACATAGTGAAACCCTGGCTCTACTAAAAATGCAAAAAAAAGGGCATGGTGGTGCACACCTGTGATCCCAGCTACCCTGGAGGCCGAGGCATGAGAATCACTTGAACCTGGGAGGTGGAGGTTGGAGTCAGCCGAGATCATGCCACTGCACTCCAGTCTGGGAGACACAGCAAGAATGTCTGAAAAAAACAAACAAAAAACTACACCTCAGTATGAACTAGAGGTCACTCATTCAACATACTAAGAGAATGTGAATTCTGATGAGAGGATAAAGCAAATCAAAGCATTCTGAGGAGCAAGGGTTAAACAGAGTTGGAAGGGAGATTTGGGGCATCATAAGTACTTTGGAAATAAAGAGAGAGGTCATCAAGAAGAGAAAGAAAAAATGGCAAGGGATTCCAGGGCCACCTTTAATGGCCAAGATTTACTAGTTTTTGATTACTGCTTTATTGGAAAAGTTCGGTTTTGAAAACATTAAGTGGTTTGATGCTATGGTCTGAATGTTTTTGTTCCCCCAAATTGTTGAAATCCAATCCCTAAAGCAATAGTATTAAGAGGTAAGGCCTTTAGGCTCTGCCCTCATGAAGGGGATTAGTGCCCTTATAAAAGAGGCCTAAGGAAGTTTGTTTGCCCTTTCCACCACATAAAACACAGCAAGAAGGTGCCATCTTTGAAGCAGAGAGTGGGTACTTACCAGACACCAAATTTGCTGATGCCTTGATCTTGGACTTCCCACCCTCCAGAACTGTGAGCAATAAATCTCTATTGTTTGTAAATTACTCAGTCTAAGGTATTTTGTTATAACAAGCTAAACAAAGACAATTGACTTTTTTTCGAAAAAGGATAGCTGCCGGGGGCGGTGGCTCACGCCTGTAATCCCAGCACGTTGGGAGGCTGAGGCAGGCAGATCACGAGGTCAAGAGATTGAGACCATCCTGGCTAACATGGTGAAACCCTGTCTCTACTAAAAATACAAAAAATTAGCCAGCCGTGGTGGTGGGCGCCTGTAATCCCAGCTACTTGGGAGGCTGTGGCAGGAGAATGGTGTGAACCCAGGAGGCGGAGCTTGCAGTAAGCCGAGATCATGCTACTGCACTCTAGCCTGGGCCACAGAGTGAGACTCTGTCTCAAAAAAAAAAAAAAAAAGAAAAAAAGGATAGCCATAATAGGATTTGATAGCCTGATTATACTCTATTAAATGAAAAGTAAACATGAAAAATGACTTAGTCTATTTCAGAACATCTTGACATGTGTGAATATGAAAGGGTAAGTTTGTCTTCATGTTCCCTAATGGCAGCTGCTTAGCCTTAAATGCCACTTCCTTTTCTTATAGTTTTCTCTACAAAATAACTGTTCTTGGGGGAAAATGGATGGTGGAGCACACAAGACGATACAGTTAAAGCTAGGAGATGACTTTGAGTGGACCTGCTACTTTTGCAGCAGGTCAGCAAGAATCCATCCCATCTTCTACCTTAAAAGCAAAGGCTAACATTAGTTTATGGAAAATAGGCAATTATACAAAATACAGAATTGGAACCAAAATTTGTTTTTAAAATGTGAGTTTTTAACACTTGAAGGATTTCATTCTTAACTCTCAATTATATAATTACAAAATAAATCCAAGTTTCAGGAAAACATACTTAATCCTAACATAAAATTCATGTCACTTATCACAAAGACAGTCAAGTGTATAAAGGAGAACCAAAACAGAAGCAGTATTTACAAATTTAAACTACATGAGATGTTGTGAACAATCTTTTGTTAATAAACAGCACATTACATACTTTTACATACTACATTTCAAAAATGCATCTGTGAATAATATGATAAAGCACATAGAGTTGAAGACTTTAAATTAAATCCAAGGTCATCATGTTGAAGACCTGAAATTAAATTCAAGGTTGTAGTGATGAAAAATTTAAAGTCAAGGTCTTAGCGATAAAGACTTTAAATTCAAAGACAGATTGTCTAAGGACAAACCACTAGTGTTCAAGTTGTTTAGTCAATTAGTTCTCTGTGAGTACAAAATATTAGGAATCACTTAAATGGATTAGCCTAATTACAAATTTTGATCATTTCTAAATAACTCACAACTGCAAGAAGTCTTTTCACAGAATTAGTCACATAGTTTCTCTCTATCCTTGTGCAGGTATTTTAAATCCTTATTCAAAACAGTTCCCTCTCCATTTCTACATTTTTGTTAAGTATAAAATATGTTAAAACAAAGGTATGTCCGTTCCTTAGCTAGAGAACTATTCTTCCATTGACTCCTGGAAGAGGAAAAAAAAGATTCCCATTTCCTCCTCTACCTCAAAAATACAAAGCAAACCCAAACAATCCAATTCCTAATGTAGTGTCACATAGAACCCAGGGCCTGAAACAATATTTCATGCTAGTTTTCCTGCTATATGCAGAGAACAATTTAGTTATTTACATTATTGAGAAATCTAACAGCCTAGAATCATCCTAGTGCTTCCATCAGCAGAAGACTTGCTAAAAAAGGCGTGAGCAGCGGCGTCTGCGAATGGGAACATCAAAGACTCTCCTCCGTCTCTCCTCTTCATCATCTTCATCTGATTCATCCATATCTGCTGAATCATCATCCTCATCTTCCTCCTCTTCCTCCTCCTCCTCTTCTTCCATCTCTTCATATTCATCAGGACCCATTTCCTTGAAAGAGAAAACAATCTTTTGATAAGAAGAGCATCTATCAGTTTTTTACAGTTATTTCATGTAAATTCTCATTTATCTAGAATTCAAACAACCAGACACGCCAAATATGAATTTCCATAGACTTGAACAGTGGATTCTCACAACACACATGCTGATGCAAGATTCTGGAGTGGATTCTGTATCTTGTGTTAAATAATGCTCAGTGTGGTTTTTTTTGTTGTTGTTTAATGGAAGATCTTCTTTTTAAAAAAATTATTTAGTTTTTCTTAGAGACGAGTTCTTGCTATGTTGCCTAGGCTAGCCTCGAACTCCTGGGCTCAAGCAGTTCTCCCACCTCAGCCTTCCGAGTAGCTGGGACTACAGGTGCATGTGACCCAGCCCAGCTCAGTATGGTTTTAATGGTAAATATTTCACTAAGCCAGTACTTATTTTATATACAGTAGTTGGTAATTCATAGAAGGTAGCAAACAGACCACTTGTAACAATCCAAGATAGTTTCACTGAGCTTATATTCATATACTGAATAATAATTATTAAGCTATATACTTACAGAAAAGAGGATATGAAAATATTAATCAAGTATGACCTCTACTGGTAACTTTTATGCACTGTCAACAAGAAATCTAAGATTTTTATTGAGCTCCTACCATAAAGACATATCATTTCAATTCAACCATCAGTAGCCTCTACTTTTTTAAAAAAATTTTTTATTTTTTTTAGTGGCTTGAAACAACAACAGTCATTATTGTCTCTCATGGTTCATGTGGGTTGGTATTTGGGAAGTATTCAGTGGGGTGGTTCTGGGTTGGGGTGTCCCGTGATGCTGCAGTCAGATGGTAGCTGGAACTGCAGTCATCTCACGAGCTTCTTC
The DNA here is from genome assembly GCF_028885655.2 of Pongo abelii. NCBI lineage: Eukaryota > Metazoa > Chordata > Mammalia > Primates > Hominidae > Pongo > Pongo abelii. Next base: position 33,484,508 of record NC_071994.2, on the reverse strand, counting down.
ATTCACATGTCTGGTACCCGCGCAGGATGATCCAAATATCTGGAGTCGGAAACCGCTGGGGCTCCTGGGTGCCTCCCTCTCTCTCTATGTGATGTCTCTATATGGTCTCTTCTGCATGACGGCTTCACGGTAGCTGGACTTCTTACATGGTGGTTCAGGGTGTCAAAGACACATGTCCCAGGAGAGAAAGACAAAACCCTAGGCTGAAGGAATATTACCTTTTTCTAACTCAGAAATCACAGTGTCACTTTGCCGATTCATTATAAGTACATACCTAAGATCAACCCACACTGGAAGGAAATGACAGCCTCTATTTTAAAATTACCTTGTTGGAGGCTCTCAGATTAGGACAGTAGTGATGTTGAACGTGCATCTGAATATCTCTTGGAAATGTCAATTCCGCCCATGCAATGTCTGTAATCAAGCCATGACTTACTCTGCTGTCAATGTTCTCTCTCACACATTTGAAGACGCAATGGGAGGGGTTGCTACATTGAACAGAATTCTGAACAGCAAGGACCTACTTGGTATTCTGGAAAGTACGGGGCAACTTGGGGCATGATGTCAGCCAGAGTCCTTCCACCAAGGCTTTTATGGTGTTACGTGATCCAGCACCCCATTATCCCTCTGATCTAATCTCCAGCCCCTCTCCCTGTTGTTCACTACACTCCAGCTACACTGGCCTCCTTGGGTCAAGACACCAAGCACATTACTGTTTTGGAACCTCCACACGTGCTGCTCCTTTGCTTCGACCACTCGTCTCCCACATATCCACCTAACTCCCTCTGCTACTTTCACGTTTCAGCTTAAATGTCACCAAGGCCTCTCCTGACACATCTTTATATTAGAACAACCTAACAATATGTTCTTTATCCCCTTTACTCTGCTGTTTCTCCACAGCACTTATTACTACTTAATATAAGGACATAGTGTTTATTGTTACAGTTTTTGTCTCTTCGAATTGGAATGTAAATTCCAAGGCAGGGAATTTGATTATATTGTTTATCACAGTACTCAATAAATAGTTGTTGTACAAGCAAATGAATTAATGTAGGAGAAAAGAATTGTGTCACTTAGGATTTATTATAACACTAACAACAACAACAGAGAAAATATACACTGATACGACTTATAAGACATTACATTCTTTTATCTTTGGATTTATTTTTTTAATCTAAGGAATGAAGACTGAAATTCAGTTAGGAGGTCCAAAAGGTGAGAAAGGGAAAGGCTTAGGAAATTCTAAAACATGATATCTGAGTATTATGATTATTAATTATCTTAATGAAGAAGAAAACAGAAAAACTGTTAAAGAACTCAATGTGGCTAAGGAGAAAGATTGCTCAGAAAAAAAGTGTACACATACAAACAGCAGATGCAGAGAGGAACACACAGAGAGGAGTGGAAATGTGCAGCTGGAGCCTCTAAAAGTGCCCCAAACAAGCCAAACACACACACCACCTAGACCAAGAAAAGACATAAGACCAACTAATGCATATTCCAAGAGGCATTCCAAGGAGAAAGAAAAAGGAAGTGTTAAGCCTACGAATTAATCAGACTGGTAGAGGACGAAAAAGCAGAACAATCCTCCATATCAGGAAACTAATATACAAACAGGAAAGGTCAACAAATACAACCCCCATGGCTTTTTTAATGTGATAAGAAGTAAGTCCAGAATTCTCATTTTATTTCTCATCCTTGAGAGAAAACATTTTCCACAAGGCAGGTCAAGATTTTATATGTTTATTTGTGGTTAGAAGGAAACGAAAACTAATAAGAAAGAACATAGTTAAGAGAGAGCTGAACATGAAATGGGTTTATTATTGTCATTTGAAAAGGAACTAATAAGTAAATATTGTAAAACTTTCTCAGTTTTAATTTCTGATATGGTCAGTGTTAATACAATCCACATAAGCAAGAATTCTTCGGAGTTCTCAATAAGTTTTTAGAGTTTCAAGGGGTCATGAGAGTGAAAGTTGACAACCACCGTCCTTAAATAAAGACTACTTTACTCCCACCCTAACAAACATTAAAAACAAACAAGATTCCAAAGGATCAAGTCAACCCAATAGTAACTCAACTGCCTGCCAAAACAAACCTCAATGCTCTTTGAACTTTAGGACAAGGAATATTATCAGCGATAAAGACGGAGATTTCATAATGATGAAAGAATCATGTCATTAAAAATACATAATAATCCTTAGCATATTTGCATATAATTATACAGCTTCAAAATACATGAAGCAAACCTGACAGAACTAAAAAGAGAAACAAAAAACTATAATTATATTTGGAGATTTCAACAATCATCTCTCACTTGTTGATAGGACAAGACCAAAAAAAAAAAATCAGCAAGTACACAGAAGACTTGAAAAAAACTGTCAACCAATTTGACCTATCATTTATAGAATAATATTCCCCAAAATAGCAGAATGTACATTATTTTCAAATATACAAGGATCATTTACCAAGATAAACCATAATTTTGGGCCATTATTTAGAATTGAAAATACAGAGCAAATTCTCTAACCGCAATAAATTTAAAGAATCAATAGCCAAAAGATAACTGAAAACTCCCCAAATGTTTGAAAATTAACACATTTCTAGAAAAGTCATAGATCAAAATTAAATTACAAGGGAAATCTAACACTATTTTGAACTACATGTTCATGAAAACACATCAAAACTCGTGAAATGCAGCTAAAACGTGCTTGGAGAGAGAAGGTCTAAAATTACTAATATAAACTTCTACCTTAAAAAAGCTAGAAGAAAAGCAAATTAAACTCAAAGTAGAAGGAAAGAAATAAAGATAACTGCAGAAATCAATGCGATAGAAAATAAGCAAATAGAGATAATTAGTAAAACCAAAAGTTGCTCCTTTAAATGATCAATAAAAATTACAAACTCCTAACTAAAGCAATGAACAAAAGAGAAGATATAAATTAACAATACTAAGAACAAAAGAGGACATGTGACTATGGCTTTTGTAGCCATTAAAAGGATATCAAGGGAATACTGTCAATAACTTTATACCAATAAATTCAACATTTAGATGGAATGGACAAATTCCTTGAAAGGCACAAATTATCAAAACTGAAACAAGAGGAAATAGAAAATATGAATATTAAAGAAATTAAATTCAAATTTCAAAATTTTCCCACAAACAGAACTCTAGCCCCAGATAACTTCACTGATGAATCATATCAAACATTTAAGGATAAGATTATTCCAAACTCATACAGATACTGGGCCAGTCAAAAAAGGAATTCTGTTACGCGAAGTAGCAAATTCCCAGTACTGGAAATACAGTTTCTGGCATTCCTCCACTGGGAAGAAAGCTAAATCTTCACTTCCAAATGCACACTGTAGATTCTTTTCACTAGATATGCCACACAGGTAATGGCCCAAAGTCACATTATCATCCTTCTCTTTTCAAACTGGAGTTGAAAATGTGTCAGCTCTGGGTCAGATTAATATCATGTCCATCTTTCCAAACTTATACCCATCCATCAGGGTCATTCCAGAAGCTCGAGGGCATTTTCCAAAGATTCAACACCTACAACTCAATTGCATTCTGGGTATATAATTCATATTTTATCCCCATTGTATAACTGGAGCTTCATAATTTTCTTTAATCATGTTATAGTCTCTAAGGTTGGAGTTACTGTTACACTTGTCATAAGGTAACCCTAAAAACGAGATTTTAAAAAATATACCTAATTGACTTAAGAAATGATCCCAGAGAGACTGCCAAAAGTACACATCTACACATTAAATTTTCTTTATAATGATCTTTATGGAATATTTGTTTATTTGACATTAAATTGGAAGTTTGAGCAAAAACACTGTAAGAAGTTGTTTTCCCAGTCTTAAAGCTGATTCTAACTGGTCTAATGTGGTATTTCTCATAATCTACATTTAGGCCACTCAACAGTGAAAAACAAGTTGAATCTTTAAAACAGCAGAAATTCTCTGGTTAGAGACTATGGAGCCTCATTTACTTGTCCATTTCTCTCAACAAATTCACATGACCCCCAAGATACTTCCTCAAAATCTCTAGGGTTCTCTGGAACACTATTTATAAACTACTTGCCTGCCTTATCTGCAGTGTTAACCCTACAAAGTCATGTAAATCAGCACTAGAGGAAAATTTAACTTACCAATCGGGCTATAGACACCCTGAATGTTGGACATGCCATATGGAATCGGGGAATGGCAACATTAAAGATCTTGTCTTTAAAGTAAAGAAAATGGAAGGTATAATATCCTTCCATGTATCCTGATGTTGTAGAGAATGTGGTACAGCTTGTGTATTCATATACCCGACCTGGGCTGATGATTGGAAATTCACCTGCAGGGAAAACAGTAACAATAAACCAAAGTATAAAATTCATTTCTTTATTACAATAAATAAGGTATGGTCTCCATGGCATTATGTAAACTATATAATAGTAAATGCACAGTTAGAAAAAAAAATTCCGAAAGAAAATGTAACAAAATGTTAACAGTGATAGGACAATGAGTAGGTATTTTATTCCTCTTGACTTTTTTTTTTTTTTTTTGAGACAGAGTCTTGCTCTGTTGCCCAGGCTGGAGTGCAGTGGTGTGATCTCAGCTCACTGCAAACTCCACCTCCCGGGCTCAAGCTATTCTCCCACCTCAGCCTCCTGAGTAACTGGGATTACAAGTGCCTGCCACGATGCCCGGCTCATTTTTGTATTTTTAGTAGAGGCAGGGTTTTGCCACGCTGGCCAGGCTGGTCTCAAACTCCTGACCTCAGGTGATCCGCCCACCTTGGCCTCCCAAAGTTCTGGGATATCAGGCGTGAGCCACTGCGCCTAGCCCTCTCAACATTTTTTAAATATATTCCTCAAATTCCCTACAATGTAGAAAGTGGGAAGTATCTAGTTAAAAAAAAAAAAAAAAAAAACAGAACAAGCATGTTTCTTTTTCAAAAAGCTTTGAGGCATTGAAGACACAACCTTTAAGACATGAGTAATAAAAAGCATCACAGACACCAGTTCAAACAGAGATAAGGTAATCTAGATATTTTTAAAGTAGCAAGAAACAAAAACATAAAATTGTGAAGATGCATCCTAAGCATTCAGACCAGACAAATGGCACTCACAAGGGAGAGTCCTTATACCACTGGACCAAATGGCAGAAAAAGAACTGTGGCTTTAATAAAGCCTCTCTCTTAGCACTAGATCCAGAAAAAATTCGTGGACTCAAGCCCACGAAAAAAATTTGTTAAGTAAACATGTAGATCTATTCATGGCAATGAATTTAGAAAACCTTAAACTGAATTCTGTATATGCTTAGGACTGATAACAGAAGTACATAGCATAAATATGTTATTTTCCTGGAGCATATATTCAAACCTGAAGAATCTGAGGGCTCAGAGACTTCAGATAATCATAATCTTTAAGAAAGCCAAATGACAATGGTAACAAGAACTAAAGTGACTGAAATCCACAAACAATAAAAATTCATGCCATTAATTTTAACATTTCCCCCCAAACTTCAAAAAACATGACCAATACAAAATTCATTTCCCCCTTTCTGCCCTATGTGTTCTAACCCACAAAATATAATGAATAATGAACCAGTTAAAAAAAAAATAAAAGAAGGAAAAGCAAAGGACCCCAGGTGATCCACAAAAAGGGAAATCAATCCCTGAATAATTGAGTGTGCTATTATTTCAGAAAAGTTAATGCTTAAGGGATTACATTAATAGGATAATGACCTTTATACGTTATATTTATGACGCAAAGTCTAACATTTCTTCTAAGGAATTAATGTATAAACCTAAATCTTGGGTTCCATACCAACTACTCCAGGTCCTTGAACTTCTTCCACGTCACCCTTAGCATTTGTTATTCTCCAATAGCGACTGTCCAACTGACAGGCCTTCTCAGGAAGTGCATCTTTTGACATTTCAATCCTAGAGAAGGGAATGGGGTGGTAGAGACAAAAATCTGGCTTCTTTGTTTCTTTGGTTTAAGAGATACAGTATTCAGGCTAATACTATGAAGAAAAATTTCCAAAAAATTAAGAAACCCAACCCAAAGTCCATGTTAGCCATCTATTTTTCTAAGTTCTCAAAGATACTGGCTTCATTAACTTGATCCCCCTACAAAAATGCTTTCACTCAACTTATGCATTTGACTGTCAGTGTGGATCAGCAACAGAAAGGGCAACATAAAATGTGCAACATAATGGTGACAACAATCTTTTGCTGTTCAAATAAAGATCAATTTGGCAAATGCTTTCTAGAATATAGTGCCATGAAAAACCTCCAGAGAACTGAAAGTCTCTCTTTAACTGCATAAGACTATACAAACCCATTTTCCTTTTTTCCATTAGTTTCTAGACAGTTTAAGGCAAGATGTCACCAGTTACTGGGATTACACTTTTTTTTTGAGACAGGGTCTCACTCTGCCACCCAGGCTGGAGTGCACTAGCATAATCGTGAGCTCACTGCAGCCTTGACCTCCTAGTCTGAAGCCATCCTTTTGCCTCAGCTCCTCTAGTAGCTGGGGACTACAGGCATGTGCCACCACACCTGGCTAATTTTTTTTGAAATTTTTGTGGAGACAAGGTCTCACTATGTTGTCCAGGCTGGTCTTGAACTCCCAAGCTCAAGCAATCCTCCCACCTTGGCCTCCCAAAGTGCTGCGATTATAGGCATGGGCCACCACGTCCTGCCTGGGATTACACTTTGACTCTGTTTCCCAATGCTATCACTTTCCCCTTTCCCTAGGAATCTGGTGTCTCTTATTTTCACTTTGAGTACCCTATAAGTATGTGTTGGTATTTTTATTTTGAGCACATCTCAATCCTAGGCAGGATCTAAATCAAACAAGTAAACAACAAATATCTATACATGTGTACTTGGATATAGCAAAGGCTGCATACAGTATGGAAATCCTAGGATGCTTCCTGGTAGTTATATTTTACTAAAATACTTCCTGTATGCATATATGCATGTATGTGTATTTTAAAATATACTTATATATAACATAAAATATATAAAAATATATTTTAAAACACAGTATCCTTAATCCCTTAGGGCAATGAGTTATCTTTGTGTCATAGCACAGAATACTTCTAACTAACGTAAATTTAAAATATTTGCTACTTATTTAATAAAATTCAATGTCTAACACTATGCCTGACATCCATGAAGCACTCAATTACACATTTATTCGATTTTTTAATTGAATATAAATAGGCCAGATGAAATTTAAAATGCATGACTTTATTATGGCAATTTGACAGCTTCTAGAATGCATTACAACTTAGAGCTTTAATGACGACTACAACTTAGTGGTCCATTTCCACAGTATCTGGCACAATACTTAATACCCAGTATATTTTCAAGAAATAACTTAACTTAGAGGTTAATATGAAGTCAAAGTCCTCCATGAACACTATCTTGTAGAAAATGTATCCACCTTCCTCCAAACTTTAGCAAGTTCTTTCAAAATGTGTCTTACATATCATGTCAAATGGGACAATAGCAACATGTCCATTGGATATATCCCACCATTAACTGAAAGGCGACCCCATTTAAAATTCTCACCTGATTCGGTATGTGAAGAAATAGTGGGGTGGATGTACAGAGCTAAGTTCTGGCAGAAACGATGTGGAAACTGACACAGTAATATCCCCAGTTGTTGCTACACACTCTGGATCGTGAACATATCTAGGTAATTTAAAAATTAAACATTTTAAAATCAACTACAGGATTTAAAAGATACAATGCAAAATAGGTTATACTTTAGGATGAAAAATTTAAATCGTATTTCAGACCCAGAAAAGTTAAATAATATTTGGGTATAGTCCTATTAAACTTAGAAGGAAACTAGAAACAAACTACAAAACCTTGGTGACTCTGGATCAGTAATGACAGCAATCAAGGTTCAATGATCAGTGGTTCAAATAATGGATTGGTAATTAGCTTGGAAACAAAAATGAGCTTATTCAGTTTCCAGGGCTAAGGAAACTTTTGGGACATCTGAAAACCCAGCTACATGATGTCCAATGCTAAATGATGGCTCTGACAATAAAAATGTGCAAGTATGCTGTTCTCGGAAGCCTCTAATGTATAATCAATCCATCATTTCTGCCAACCAGGCTATTATGAACCAGTATTACCTCCAATACTCCCTACCTGAATGTTACCTCCAATACTCCCTACCTGAATGTTCCATTTAGAGATAATAAATATTTGCCAGGAATTAACAGTTACTGACTTGCTATTCATAATAAATCTATCAGTTGCCAAATAACTTTTTGGTTTTTTTCAAAAACAAATTATATAGATACTATTAACCCATAGTTTCTAAATCAAAATCAGCTTTTTCTTGATTCTTCTGGATAGGAAAAATACCAGTTGTCTAAGCATTTAGATGTTTGGCTTTAAAGTGAGAATAAAATAGTGAGACTGAAGACAATCTTCTATTATAAACCTCAATAGAGAGGTTCTATTATCAACCTTCTTGGGAAACTTCATTTCATGATCTGTGACTTATCATTTTTCTCTGATTTACAATCATTTCAATCCAAAAAGACCCAAATAAAATACCTGAAAATTTGGTCTCTGATGATGGGGAAGCCACCTGATACAACATTTTTGACATAAGAGGTAAACCAGTCAGTAAAAGTAGCACCTATAAACCAGGAAAGGGAGAAAAAAAGAAAAGAACAAATAGTTCTTTACAAGAAACAATTGTAATTCCTCTATGCTTTAGAATGTGATACCAAAACTAGAAACGTTTATAGATATAATTGTACTAATCATTTATAAGATCAATTTCTATTCTCAATTCTATCCACCTTATTTCCTTGGGATTCTCCCCCTCTTCATCCCCCCAACTATTGTTAGAGAATCCTCCAATGACCTTCAAACTATTTTTTTATGCTTATAATTAATCAAATTGTAAACTTTAATTCATTCTGGTACAAGAATGAAGAGCCTTCTGTCTGTAATTTATTGAACATATAGAACAAAGGAAATACAGCTATGTCTAGGAAGAAACTACAAGAAAAATATCAGCACCTATTCTCAGACGTCCCTGGTCCAGGTACATCCTGACTCAAGCACAAAATTTTGGCAGAAGCCAGGCTCAGTCTGGACATCTACCAGGGACATGGCATTGTGGGGTTCTGTGCATCGGGCCAATCCCAAAGTGGTCTAGTTGCACACTACTATAGATTTAATTGCACAGCGGTCCTCCATATTCTTAGTGACCAGCTCAAAGCAGAAAAGGATTACTGGAACAGTCTAGTCCAGACCATATATCTGTGATCTAATGATTGGATTATAACAAGTATTTACATGAATTAATAATGTTTACCCCTTCTAGGTAATATTTAACATAACTCTGTCAGACCCCCCATTATTTACTGTTAATACATCTCAGTGCCTAGAATATATTAGTCTTTTAATTAATGTTGTTCAACAATGAATTTCTTTGTAACCCAGTTTCTACACTCTGTCACACTGAATGTCAGATGCTAAATTTATAGTGTTTACTAATTATTCTATTTAGGGAATGATAGAAGATACAATTTGGCTTACATCTAAGGGTACAAGGCTTTAAACTTTTAAAAGGCATCAACTGAGAGAAGGCAAACTATAATAGTTGGCTCTTTCCTCAATATCTATTAATGACCCATTCTGACCCATTATTTATTAAACACTATTGTATTCAAGGCTCACTGATCATGTACCTACTTTGAGTAAGATATTAAGAAGCTATATAAATAATGTCATTAAAACTCATAGAAGGTATAATTTTACGTTTTAGCACTAGTACTTTCTCTGAAAGAGTTTTAAAAAATCATATATATGTGTATTTTGTGGAAAAAAGTTATATAAGTAAAAACAAATTTGTGGTTTGCATAAAAAAAATTGGCATGGTGTATTTTAATCTACCTTATTTTATTACAATACATACCAGAGTGTATTCTTTAAGATGAGGACAGACTAGGCCACATTCACTACTAAACTTATCTGACAGATTCCAGTTTTCTTAAATACCTATTAATAGTACACTGAACAACAGGATATGCCATTTTGTGTGTTACCAGTCTAAGCAAACTTAGTTGAATCAAGATGCAATTTATATGTTCTAAGGTAATTTACCTTTTAAAGTGAGCCCATGTGTTGGGGTCTCTCTGATGGTTCTGGAGCTTTATCAAGGCAGCTGAAAGGAAGCTCCTTTTTAGTCCTTCCTCCCTGCATTAACTTCCCACCTCATCTCTTCTCAGTGTCTCTCAATCTTTTGCTTTGCTGTCCCATTTTAAGAGAAATCCCAGCTACTGGCATAGTATTATTATACCTTAGCATTCTGCTGGAGTGGTGAGGTTCTACATACCATGTCAGATGAGCACCAAACTAAGAGTAAGGAACTCACAGAGGTTGGGCAGCAGCTTACCTTAGCACTCAGCTGCCTTCCATTTATAAACTGAGTAGCACTGCTGGACCACAGCCACTATGGTAATCTCTGAAAGGGTGTGCTATGCAAAAATACCAACGAGGGCAATGAGCACAGGAAAAACCTCCAGAGGGTGCTTAACTTAGAAACCAGAGACCACATGAGTCAGAGTGAGCTGAAAGCCAGGACCTACATTTAAAAGCTTTTTATAACTTACTAGGTAAGGGTGAGATCTTGATATTGTGAAGTACACCATGAATGTGGAATGTGCCATAGTATAGAACAAATAGAGACTCATACAATGTTCAAAGATCCAATGAGAAGACAGAAGTGAATATAAATGCCTCAGTCTACAAGGACCCTTTACTATTCACATATGGAGATGTTTAATATATGTCAGTCAGTACCCTTAAAAAGCAGAATGGACAGTCTGAAGGAATCTTCTCTGGATGATCAAAATCCAAACAAGACAAGATGGGATAAATAGCAAAGGGGTGAGCTGTAGTTACTTACAAATTGAAGGGTTCTCAAAACCTATAAGAAATACTCTTTTAAGGCCAAGAAAAACTAGTTGTACCAAGGAGTTTATGAGGCATAGAGTTTATTATTAGTCCCTAAAGACTGTTGCTTTGGAGGTCTCTAATGTGACTTAGTATCTTAATGCTACTGCATTAGCACCAAAAGAGAAAAAGTTTAAAGTTGCTTTATATATCTGTATCTCCAATTATACATGAATATAATGAATAATACATGTGCATGTTAAGAAAAATATATACACATTCACAGCAATTCTACGTATTTCATTGCCTTATAGAAGAGTCCTCAGAGCATGAGATTGTATATGGATTGGCTTTTTTCAAAATTAAAAATATTCAATACAAAAACGGTTCTAATGAAAACCTAGATGAGGTACTTTATAAACCAGCAAACCTTAAAGACATCCAAGTATGAAACTGCCAGCTGCTAAAGTAGCTGAAAAAGTTTTTACCATTTTAATTTTTTTATTATATCCAGGAAGAAGAAGAAGGGGGAAAAAAGACTTTTTTCTTTCCTACCTATAATAAACATGTCAATAGCAGCTGGATTTCGAGCCATTTGGTCCTAGGTGAGAAAAAGAATGCAATCGATAAAAACATATTTTACTTAATTTTTCATTGTTCATTATCTGTATCTTTCCCTGGAGACGAGGCAAAACAGATAAAAATAAAGTTGAGATAAGAAGATATATGGCTTGTTATCCTAGAAGAAAGGGTTCTGAATCAGAGTCAAGAGATCTGAGCAGTTCTAGGTTACTCACTTCTTTCAGTAAATGGAGAGACCAAGCTACCATCCTACAACCTTACGGAGACATCAAGTAAAAAAATGAGATAAAAAGTATGAAAATGCTTTAAAAAGTTAAAAGCTATAAAAGCTCTTTAAATACGTAAAATGTTATATAGAGTCACGTCTCAACTATGAAAAGCATTTTCTTTTTTTTTTTTTTGAGAGGGAGCCTTGCTCTGTTGCCCAGGCTGGAGTGCAGTGGCTCGATCTCAGCTCACTATGACCTCCACCTCCCAGACTCAAGCAATTCTCCTGCCTCAGCCTCCCCAGGTAGCTGGGACTAAGGCGTGCGCCACCACACCTGGCTAATTTTTCTGTGTTTTTTTTCAGTAGAGGTGGGGTTTCGCCATGATGGCCAGGCTGGTCTCAAACTCCTGATCTCAGTTGATCCACCCGCCTCAGCCTCCCAAAGTGCTGAGATCACAGGCATGAGCCACCACACCCAGCCAAAATTTAGAATTTTCTATTTTAAATTCCTTTTTTAAGTAAAAAGTTCATATCTAGGCAAAAATGAAGGCAGAGGTTGTGTAACTGAGAAATTACTGATAACTGAAAATTATTTTTTCATTTTTATTAACTGAAACCAATACCATATGTTCTGTGGTTACATTAAAACAATAAAAGTCTCCTAAAAAAGAACTACATTTTTCGATACATCAAATACCCACTGAACAAAGTTTTAAAAGTTTCTACTGCACTCAAAGCATGAATCAAAGGATGTTCAAAGACTAAATTTTTGGAAAGTCTGAAACACATATTACAATTAATTACTTCAACAAAAAGCTCCTCATTAATTTTCCTTAAAATACCTTAAGACAAATCGCAGCTTTTCCTCTGTATATACACTAGTTTTTTATGTTCAACTGTCAAGTTTTCTCTTGGGTTCCATGCCATTATGTCAGAATATTAACTCTAGTTAGAGAGGTCTATAACTAAAATGCATAATATTCTATACCCATTCTACAATCCTGAAAATACCTAATGCATGCATTTATACAACCATCAGAACACATCTTAATGCCATATTTAAACACACGTTCTACTTACTGGACATTGGTAGAAAACTTCATTTTTGTTTCGGCCCTCTGCAGCTTCCACTGCTATGTACTGACTCAAACCAGTATGTATGCAAAAAGTTAAAGGGAGACAGTATTTCAGTCCCTGTCTCTGCTGGAATCCTCCGGCAGCTGTATCGACGTCTAACAAATCTTCAGAACGATAGTGATTAGACAGTGCCATGCTTCCCAATAACCTGAGGAGCATACAGACTCAAACATGAAATACACGGCAGTGCCAAAGAGCTGTGCTTCATCTTTCTGATGAATAATAATTTCCCACTCACAACTTTATAAGTACTAATTAACATGACAATTCTAAATCAGGAATAACCAAAGCACTATAATTTCTAAATATTTAATTCAAACTCTTTTGATTGGAAAAAAGATTCTGATTTAAATTGAAAATTAATTAAATGTCTAAATGGCAATGTTTTAAAAAGAAATACAGTTTTATTGTTTTCAAGAATCTATCTTGCCATGATATATTGATTTGCTGGTGTTTTGCTAGCCATGTATGTATGGCCAATTTAATGTTTAAAGAAGTAAATTCTCTGACGCCGTTATCTTGATACAACCTTTAGCTTACCCTATGCAACCAGACAGTATAAATGTAAAGCAGCTTAAACCTTGTCCAAATTTTCAGAAACTTGGATGCCTGGGGTATAGATTAAATATATATATAGCAATAAATATTTATTAAATATATATATAGCAATACAGGTATCAAGGTATTCCTTGATGAGATTCCTAAGTCTCAATGCTTGAGCCATGTATAGATAAAAATCCCTGTGTTGCAATTTATGACCTATTGGTCATATCGGTTCTGGGCAGCTCTTCTAACAAAGTTCTCTCCTGTTTGCTCTTAAAATCTGACAGTTTTTCAGCTTTGTCAAGTTTCAGTTCAATAGGAAAAAATAGCCAATAATTTAGGGTCATCTAGTCCTAACTGACTTCTATGTCTGACCCATGCCTAGTATTTGATTTCTTTTTTTTTGAGACAGGATCTTGTTCTGTCACCCAGGCTGGAGTGCAGTGCTTACTGCAGCCTCAAACTCCTGGGCTCAAGAGATCCACAGCTCCTGAGTAGCTGGAGCTATAGGTGCATGCTACCAAGTCTGGCAAATTGTTTTTAACTTAATTTTTTATAGAGACAGGCAGGATCTTGCTATGCTACCCAGGTTGGTCTTGAACTCCTGACTTCAGGAGTCCTCCTGCCTTGGCATCCCAAAGAGCTAGTTTCAGGCATGAGCGACCACGCCCTGCCCCCAATATTTGACTTCTGAATACTACCTTGTAATCTCAATGTGATCACCTCTGGGATTCCCTGTATTCATTCAACCCTTATCTGAAATTGTAACAGAGCCTCACATGATTCTTCACATACAAAGGAACACCAGGTTCCAATAAGAACAGTGCAAAGTTCTCCTTAAATTCTTATTAGCATTTCACAAGCACAATGGCTCTGAAATAGCTTACTTTCATAAAAGTACAAAAGGAGTAGACCCATTCAAAGCATATGCCTTCTAAAACTGTGGGTGAGTTTTGATGACTACTGCATGGTCTACTTTTACCCAAAAGTTCCACAATGTAAGGTGGATATGGTGGCTGGAAGGCTGAGGCAGGAGGATCCCTTGAGCCTAGGAGTTCAAGACCAGCCTGGGCAATATAGTAAGACCCCATCTCTAAAAATAATAATAATAATAATAATAATTTAAAATAATAAAAGTTTATAAAACAAATCTTTAAAAAAAAAAAAAAAGCTGAGCCAGGTACAGTGGTATATGCCTGTAGCCCCAGCTACTTGGGAGGCAGACGCAAGAGGATTGCTTGAGCCCAGGAGTTAAATACCACTAGCCTGGCAACACAGCAAGACACCATCTCTTAAAAAAAAAAAAGGCTGGGTGCAGTGGTTTGCATCTGTAATCCCAGCACTTTTGGAGGCTGAGGCAGGAATTGTTTGAGCCCAGGAATTCAAGACCAGCCTGGGCAACATGACAAGACCCCATCTCTACAAAAAATACAAAAAAGTAGCCGGGCATGGTGGTGCGCCTGTACTTCTAGGTACTGGGACAGCTGAGGTGGCAGGATTGCTTGAGCCAGGGGAGTCAAGGCTGCAGTGAGCTGAGATCAAGCTACTACACTCCAGGCTTGGGGACTGAGCAAGACTCTGTCTCAAAAAAATAAAAAAATTTCCACAATAAATACTTCATTCTTTAGA